>NC_086120.1:46242443-46613277 GCF_963921235.1 Mobula hypostoma | reverse complement strand
CTACGGAACAATATTTATGTAAATCTTCAGAAAGACACAATACTAAACACGACTAAAACAGTCTGAAATTTCCCAGCATTTGAGAAATGCGTGCGCTTGGCTATGCCCATACCTTACGTTTTACCAGCTTGAACTGGGAGAAAGTAAATAATAACAGCAATACTAAATAAATAAATAATCAATAAATATTGAGAACATGAGATGAAGAGTCCTTGAAAGTGATTCTATAGGTTGTGAGAACAGTTCTGTGATGGGGTGAGTGAATTATCCCCTCTGGTTCAGGAGCTTGATGGTTGAGGGGTAATAATTACTCCTGAACCTGGTGGTGTGGGTCCTGTGGCTCCTGTACCTGCTTCCTGATGGCAGCAGCAAGAAGAGAGCATAGTCTGGGTGGTGGGGGTCCTTGATGATGGATGTTCAGGGGCAATAAATTACAGCATTGGTGGTGATGGCCACATCCTGTGTATGAATGTTTTTAAACAATACATGCAACATCAATTCTACATCTTTCCCTGGCAAACACACACAGAACTGACGAAGGGTCTCAGCCCGAAACGTCGACTGTACCTCTTCCTAGAGATCCTGCCTGGCCTGCTGCGTTCACCAGCAACTCTGATGTGTGTTGCTTGAATTTCCAGCATCTGCAGATTTCCTCGTGTTTGCGTTTTTAAACACACAGAACTACTTGCTTTTCTAAAAGGTACATTATTAGATAACCTTTGATTTGTCAAAATAAATGCAACACTTCCCACAGAATTAATTTTGCCTTATCGTGGAATATTCTCAATCTTCCCCACTGAAAAGAGGGAAACTATCTTTGGTCTATTTCCTTAACACTTCATGTTTAATATTAGTATTTTAATCTTTCAGTAAAATTCATTGCCTTGTCTGTCAAGTGTTTGCATCATCTCATGTATTGCAACCCAAATTCAGAAACAGCCTGATTATGTACATACTTCCCTTCGTTTTTATGCTTGTGTATATTTCCTCTTGGAATATTCAGCTTGAAAATGACATCCAATTGAAATTTTGTGATGATTTCAGCAGCTGGTTTTAAGAAAATCAGTTGTATAGCTGCTGGTATCAGGATTATCCCTATATGGTACTGAAGTAACACTGATTTTATAAGTCACCTTTGCTTAAATGAAATAATCCTGTTCTATTTATCACATCTTTTGCACTTTGCTTTATTCATATAAATCCCCTTGCATTACAAATCTTTCGAGAAGCTCAATAGTATTTGCAGCCAACCATGTTTGTTTGTTTGTTTATTTATTTATTTATGTTTTGAGATACAGTGGGGAACAGGCCCTTCCTGGCCCACCAAGCCGCGCTGCCCAGCAACCCACCGATTTAACCCCAGCCTAATCACAGGACACCCTACATTGACCAGTTAGCCTACTAACCAGCATGTCTTTGGATTGTGGAAAGAATCTGGAGCACCTGGATTCCACAGGGAGGATGTACAAACTCTTTACAGAGGACGCTGAACTCCGACGCTCTGAGCTGTAATAACGTTACGCTAACCGCTTTGCTACTGTGGTGCCTTTTATGATTAAAGCACCCCCTCTGATTGCTATTCAGAAGAAACACTGAAACACAGGGGTTCCCAACCTGAAACTCCTGGGTTAATGGTAGGGTTTGCTGTTGTTCCTTCTCACACCTTAGGGCACATCGGGCCACATTTTTTGTTGTTTTCTCAGCAATTGTCTGTTTTTTTATGAGGTTGAGTTGCTAGCTTGATGCTCAATCCAGCATGGATGGGAAGCATGCCAGGAGATGGCGGGATTCGAACCCGGGACCATTTGCCTTGAAGTCTGGTGCTGATCCCACTACACCACTGGCTGGCCTAAATGACAGGGGTCCATGGGATAAATTAGCTTGGGAACACCTGCAATGCATACTTTGTAAAATTCAAGCATCTGATACTTATACTCAAACCTTTACTTGCTTCATCCTCTATTTTCTCTTTGCAAGACAGTGATTATCATCTCCAACACTTTGCTTCTAACTTTCAGAACACTTTGCTGAACTAGCAGCCGTTTCTCAGGGAAACGCACGGCGGAAATGTGGAGGTTGGCTAGGGAGCACTTGCATGGAGTTCTGTCGGGTCTGATCCTGCTGACGCCTCCCGGCCTTGCTGCACATGCAGGGATCTCCCTGTTTCCACCCAGCCAATAGGACTCACCTGCTGCTCCTGCTAGACTCATCACCTGCAGCCTATTTACCCCCAGTTTTCAACCATGGCCCTTGTTCACTCATCAAACCAGCTGGCCTCAGCCACTTGCTCCTAGCTTCCACTCTCTCTGCCTGAAATATTGTTGTCTGTTGTGTTAGTTTCTGTTCTCTATTGTTTTGTGGCTCCTCATGGCTTGTTACTTTGCGGTCTATTACTAAAAGTTATCGATTATTGCTGAATCCTCTCCGCTGCTCTGCTTTTGGGTCAAGGTTTCTCAACATTTCCTGATAGGCTTGTCCCATTGAGACAGGGAAAGGATGGGATGGTGAAGGAAACATGTGGACCATCTAGCTAAGAGCAAGAAAGGTTTAGGAAGTAAAGATTACACAGGGCTCTGGAAAGCTACAGGGTAGCCAGGAATGAGCTTAAGAATGGACTTTGGAGAGCCAGAATGAGACTTGAGAAGGCCTTGGTGAGTAGGATTAAGGAAAGCACTAAGGTGTTCTACAGTACGTGAAAGACAATAGGATGACTAGAGTGAGGGGAAGATTGATCAGAGATAGAGGAGGAATATATGCCTATTAGGGTGCCATGGCAACTTCGCAGGGTGTCAGAGTTCGGAGTTCAATTCTAGTGTCCTGTGTAAGAAATTTGCACGTCCTTCCCATGTGAATGTGGGTTTCCTCAAGGTGCTCCAGTTTCCTTCCACAGCCCAAAGCCAAACTGTTCAGTAGGTTTATTGGTTATTGTAAATTGTCCTTTGATTAGGCTAGTGGTAAATAGAAGGGCTGGAAGGGCTTGTTCTGCACTGTATCTCTAAATAAAAATAAGAAACAAAATAGAGCTTGAGGAGGTTGTTAATGAATACTTTGCTTCAGTATTCAGCAATGAGAGGACCTCGACCTTTGTGAGGAACAGTGTAAAACAGGCTGATAGGCTGGAACATGTCAATGTTAAGTAAAAGGATACGCTTGAACATTTGAAAAACATTAGGATAGATACAGTAAGGCCCCGAAGCCAGACACAATACATCCCAGGTTACTATGGGAAGTGAGGGAAGAGAATGCTGCCCCTTTGGCAATGATCTTTGCATCCTCACGAGCCACAGGAGTAGTCCCAGATGATTGGTGGGTGGTAAATGTTATTACTTTGTTCAAGAAAGTGAGCAGGGTTAACATTGAGAGATTACAGACAGTGAGTCTTAATTCAGTGGTGGCGAATTATTGGAGAAGTTTCTTCGGGATAGGATTTGTGAAGGGCAGGTCATGTCTCATGAGTCTGATTGAATTCTTTGAGGATGTGACAGAACACATTGATGAGGGCAGAGCAGTGGATGTAGCATATATGGATTTTAGTAAGTATTTTGATAAGGTCCCATGGTAGGCTCATTCAGAATGTCAGGAGACATGGGAACTTGGCTGCATGGATCCAGAAATGGCTTGGCCATAGAAGGCAGAGGGGTAGCTGTATATGGAGTGTATTCTGGAGGTCAGTGAGAGAGGTGTTCCACCGGGATCTCGTCTGGGGCCCCTGCTCTTTCTGATTAGGATGAGGAAGTGGAAGGGTGCGTTAGTAAGTCTGCAGATGACACGAAGGTTGATGGTGTTGTAGATAGTGTAGAAGGTTGTCGGGGGATACAGCGGGACATTGATGGGATGCAGAGTTGGGCTGAGAAGCAGCAGATGGAGTTCCACACAGAAAAGTACAAAGCAATTCACTTTGGAAAGTTGAATTTGAAGGTAGAATATAGGGTTAATAACAGAATTCTTAGCATTGTGGAGCAACAGAGCGATCTTCAGGTCCATGTCTATTGATCCCTCAAAGTTGCCACACTGTTGATAGAGTATTTAAGAAGGTGGATGGTGTGTTGACCTTCATTAGTTAGGGGATTGAGTTCAGGAGCCACAAGGTAATGTTGAAACTCTATAAAAACCTGGCTAGACCACACTTGGAATTTTGTGTTCATTTCTGGTCGCCTCATTATAGAAAGGATGCGGAAGCTTTCGAGTGGGTGCAGAGGAGATTTACCAGGGTGCTGTCCGAATTAGAGAGCGTGTCTTATGAGGAAAGGTTGAGTATGCTAGGGCTTTTTCTCTTTGGAGTTAAGGAGGATGAGAGGTGACTTGATGGAGGTGTACCAGATGATAAGAGGTATAGATCGAGTGAAGAGCCAGAGCCATTTTCCAGGGCACAAGTGGTTAATAGTAGAGGGTGGAGTTTTAAGGTGTTGGGAGGAAGTATGGTGGTGGTGGGAGGGGGAGTTTTAGAGGTAAACTTTTTATACAGAGAGTGGTGGATGTATGGAATGTGGTGGTAGAGGCCGATGCACTAGGGACATTTAATAAACTCTTCAATAGGCACATAGATGTTAGAAAAATGGAGGGCTATGTGGGAAAGATTTATCTTAGTGTTGGTTAAATGGTTGGCACAATATTGTGGGCTGGAGTGTCTGTAAAGTTCTATAGTCTATGTAATAGAACTTGAACTAATGATGGCCAACACTCCATATGGATTCTTAATCACCCTATCAGTCTTTGAGGGGCCTATGGACTTGGATCCCAAGGTCTCTCTGTTTCTCCACACTACTAAAAATCCTACTTTTAATGCTGTACTCTTCCTTCAAGTTTGACCTTCCAAAGAGGGCTGATCAAACCTTGAAACCTTTGTAATTTAGTCATTTACTACCTGACACGTGGCCTGGAGTTGTGGATAATTATGCAAGCAGCTTACCCATAAAGTTTGAGTGTTACTAGTTCATTGATGTGGCCCATCATAAAAACAAGGGACGCTGGAAATCCAGAGCCATATACAAAATGGCCAGGCAGCATCTATGGAGGGGGGGGGAATTGACAGTCGACATTTTGGGCCTATTCAGTCTATGGCGGCCTGTTCTTTTTTGCCTAGTCCCATCTAACCACACCCGAACCATAGACCTCCATACCCTTCTCATCTATATACTTATCCAAACTTCTCTTCGATGTTGCAATTGGACCTGCAGCCACCGCTTTGCTGGCAGCTCATTTCACACTCTCACCACCCTCTGAGTGAAGACGCTCCCCTCAGGTTCCACTTAAACATTTCACTTTCACCCTTAACCTATGACCTCCAGTTCTGGTCACACCCAACCTCAGTGGAAAAACCTGCATGGGCTATCCCTGCCTATACCCCTCATAATTTTGTACACCTCTATAAGATCTCCCCTCACTCTCCTGAGTTCCAGGGAATAAAGTTCCATCCGCAATGCTTCCCTGCTGCAGAGTATCCCGAGCTGTACTGGCTCCTAATCCACCACAACGCCTCTATCACTGAAGATACTGCATTAGAACTATGCCTTTGGGAGGTCTGCTTCTGGGAGCCCTTAAGTGAGTCCAGGGCTAATAGATCCCAGGGCCTGAAAGCTATTAAGATAGCAATTACACTAACGAATATCTCATAGGTCTTTGGGGAAAAGACTCAGTGGTGTGCTGCACACAGAGTTTCTGGTTAGGCAGTGGATATGCATTAAAGATGAACAAACCAAGTTGCAAAATGTAGCGATGAAGGAAGCCCAGATACTTGAGCTGGATGGAAAAGGCATTGCTAACTCCAGCCACTGAGGAAAGAAGGAAACAATTTGGTCTACAGTCAAAATGCCTAGACATTTACGCACTGTGACAGAATGATTAAGCTCTTTCTTTGTCTCCTTACAGGCAGAACTTCAATGGGATTCAAATCCAAACACTCTAAAAAAACCTCTAGATCAGGGGTTCCCAACCATTTTTATGCCATGGACCATTACCATTAAGCAAGGGATCCGTAGACACCAGGTTGGTAACACTTGCCCTAGATTCAAGATTTGAGATTGTTTAATGTCATTTCAAGCGTAAAGGAGAATGAAATAATTGTTACTCTGGACATGATGCAGCAGAAAAGAACACAATAAATATAAATCCATAAGATAGCTTATACATATTGATTATACGCCCATAAAGTGTCACTAGGTAACTCTGACAGGAAATGATAAAATAGTGCTGGTTGGGGGTGTGGAGGGGTGGGTTAGTGGGTGGAGGTGTTGATCAGACTTACTGCTTGGGGAATGTAACTGGTTTTCAGTCTGGTGGTCCTGGTGTTGATGTTACGTAGCCTCCTCCCTGATGGGAGTGGGACAAACAATCCAGGAGCAGGGTGAGTGGGATCTTTCATGACGTTACTGGTCCTTTTACAGCTCCTTTCCGTATACACGTCCTTGACGGAGGGTAGGCTGGTGCTGGTGATGAGTCGGGCAGTTTTGACTACCGTTTGTAGAGCCTTCCTCTCTGCTGCTGTGCAGTTTCCATACTACAGATGTAGTGTTGAAGATATCCTGACTGGTTCCATTATGGCCTGGAACGGAGACTCCAGTGTATAGGAACACAGAGAGTAGTGGACCCAGTCCAGTCTATCACAGGTACAGACCTCCCCACTGTTAACAGGAGGTGCGGCCTTAAGAAGGTGGAATCTGTCATCTAGGGACCCACCATCTTGCCCTCTTCTTGCTTCCTACCGTCAGGCAAGAGGTACAGAAGCCTGACGTCCAATACCACCAAGTTCAGGAGCAGGTATTACCCTGCAGTCATCAGGTTCTTGAACTGACTTGCAGAGCTCTGACCCTACTTCAGCAATGGAACTGTAGCAAGAGAGAAAAAAGGGGGAAAAATATAAGAACATAAGAAGTAGGAGCAGGAGTCGGCTATCTGGCCCGTCGAGCCTGCTCCACCGTTCAGTAAGATCATGTCTGATTTGGCCATGGACTCATCTCCACCCACCTGCCTTTTCCCCATAACCCTTAATTCCCCTACTATGCAAAAATCTATCCAACCTTGTCTTAAATAGATGGAGCAGGGTGTCGAGTGGAGGGTGAAGATGGGAGACCGTAAAAACAGGAACACAAAACAGTACCAACAAAGGAGATGAGAAAAGTAACTATTCTCTTTTATCTCTCTCCCTCATCATTGAAATGTTCCTACAACCAATGGATTCACTTTCAAGGATACTTCATCTTATGTTCTCAGTATTTATTGTTTATTTATTTATTATTCTTTCTTCTTTTGTATTTACATAGTTTGTTGTCTTCTGCACTCTGGTTGACAGCCCTAGTTAAGCGGGTTTTCACTGTTTCTCTTATAGTAATTAATCTATAGATTTGTTGAGCATGCCCATAAGAAAGTGAATCTCAGGGCTGTATATGGTGACATATACAGAGCCTGATAATAAAATTTACTTTGAACTTTGAACTCCATCTATAATTCACCTATCTCAGTCTTCCACCTCCACCCCCTGCTTACCTCCCGCTATTTGGCACTACCTGCCTGTCACCTTATACCGCTTCTCAGTCCACCAATCATCTCAGAATCCACTCTCCTTCCCGGTTCTCAGACCTGGTGCAGGGTTTCAAACCGAAGCAGTAAGTTCCTTCCTCCCGCAGATGCTGCTCGATCCATGGAGTTCCTCCAGAAGATCGTTTGTTGCCCCAGATTCCATCACCCATGTCTCATCGCGTACGAACCACCAGTAGTGTTATACCGTTTAGTGGGTCAGTAGGTTAATTGGCCGCATGGGTCTAAATAGGTGGCGTGAGCTCATTGGGCCAGAATGGCCTGTTACCGTGCTGTATCTCTAATTAGATTAGATTATGAGGACACTCAGTCCTCGTTTATTGTCAATTAGAAATGCATGCATTAACAAATGATACAATGTTCCTCCAGAATGATATCACAGAAACACAGGACAAACCAAGACTAAAACTGACAAAACCACATAATTATAACATATAGTTACAACAGTGCAAAGCAATACCATAATTTGATAAAGAGCAGACCATGGGCACGGTAAAAAAGAAGTCTCAAGTCCCGATAGCCCCATCATCTCATGCAAACAGTAGAAGGGAGAAACCCTCCCCGCCATGAACCTCCAAGCGCCGCAAACTTGCCGATGCAGCACCATTGGAAGCACTCGACCGCAGCAGACTCTGAGTCCGTCTGAAAACTTCGAGCCTCCGACCAGCCCTTCAACACTGAGCACCATCTCTGCCGAGCGCTTCGACCCCGCCCTGGCCGCTGAGCAACAAGCAAAGCCGAGGACTCGGGGCCTTCTCCTCCGGAGATTCTGGACCACACAGTAGCAGCAGCAGTGAAGCAGGCATTTCAGAAGTTTCACCAGATGTTCCTCCGTGCTCTCATGTCTGTCTCCATCAAATCAGGATTGTGCACAGCACCGTACTTGACAGATAACAGATATCACTCACCGGAGTGGCCACTGCGAGCTGCGTTGCCCCGCCATCTTCTCATCCCACCTCTCCTTCATATTAAAAATAAATATGAAGCTTACGTGGTCACAGTGAGAATGTACAAATTTCTTACAGACGGTGGTGGAATTGCACCCAGGTTACTGGTGCTGTGACAGTTCTATGTTAACAGTGCTACCCACTAAATTGAATTGAATTGACTTTATGTCTCATAACCTTCACATACATGAGGAGTAAAAATTTTTATGTTACAAAGCTGTGGGCATTATGTTGTCTTTAAACTGACAGTGCTGACGTGACCTGTGTAAACACCAGAAATCAGGGGTGCAGTCATGTGGCTAAAGCAGCAAGTGGACAAAAGTATCGATCACATCTTCCGAATTTCTGTTTCACTGCGCCTGTGCACATTCTAGATGCTGCTGACAATCTATAAAAGCAGGGCTGACAGAAGATACCCATAGTTTCACTATCATTACCAATACGTGCAGTATTGTGGGCTATTTCAATTTCTGGAATTTCTATCATTTTCATAATAGATTATGAGAACACTCAGTCCTCTTTTATTGTCATTTAGAAATGCATACATGCATTAAGAAATGATACAATGTATGATATCACAGAAAAACAGGACAAACCAAAGACTAACACTGACAGAACCATATAATTATAACATACAGTTACAGCAGTGCAAAACAATACCATAATTTGATGAAGAACAGACTATGGTAAAAAAAATTCTCAAAGTCTCGAGTCGATCGATATTTGATGGTTCCTTAAGGTTGTCATAGCTGGGGTGGGGCACTGGGGGGGCTGAGGGGATAAGCTCGAGGCTCTCAATAGTGTGTGTCTCAAATAGCCTCTGACAACCAAGTCTAACTCCTGGCCTTCACGTGTGGCTTAGCTGTCATTTAGAAATGCATACATGCATTAAGAAATGGCAGAACTGTTCTACTGACAGATGGGCAAAGGTGGGTTACCAGTCCCTTAAAACCAGTCACCAGGCAGGTGGGGCTTGTCACCTGTGGCTGGCAGCTCATCTATGAGAAGGACAACTCCGATCCCAAACTCCGCTGCCTCGTGGCTATATCCGCTCATGGGGAAGGCTTTCAGGGTAAACTCCTGGAATATCTCTGGAGCTGGCAGTCCTACGTGGAGTACCACGCTGACTGGCACCTGCTGCTTTGTCACTGTATCACTCTGCCATGGAGAGAGGGAGCCTGCTGCTTGGGAAACAGCTTGCTCTCCATCAGGTACGTCACAGCCTTGTGTACACAGCTAGGATGCACCTTCCATGGTCGACCTCAACCAATAGAACCCTCATATTTGATGAAGGAAAGTAAATATCCAAACCATGAGAAGAACATAAATTAATATTTTTAGTTGCAGACGGTGCAGATTTTGGCAGAATTTGCTTAAACATTTTATACCATGGCTGGAAATGTTTTTTTAAATTACAGTTTTAGATGAAAATAGAAGATAACAAACTTGGTCTTTGAACAAAAAGTCGCCTAGAAGTTTGTTAGGGTCCATAGAGAGGTATTAATCAGTTGCTGGTTTTAGTTTCATTCACCCTCCTTTCCAGTCCTGATGAAGGGTCTTGGCCCAAAATGTGGACTGTTTATTCACTTCCATAGATGCTACCTGACCTGTCAAGTTCCTCCAGCATTTTGTGTGTGTTACTCTGGATTTCCAGCATCTGCAGAATCTCTTGTGTTTATGAGTTGCATACCAACAACCACATTGCTCCACCTCCTGTAAGTTCAGTAGGACCTGAAGCCCAGGTGACCAGGACCAACTAATAAGGCCTTGCTTGAGGAAAGTGCTTTGCTAAACTTGCGATGCTAAGCCAGGGCATGCAGATGGGAGCAGGAGCAGGGAGATCAGGGCTCTGGGCGGTGTCTGTGGGGGTAAGTGGCTGTGGGGGTAGACACTGGAATGTGGACCAAAGGATGTTCTGGGTCAGAGCTTGATGCTGACAAGTGATGAATCCCTGGGAGATCGGGGGTGCAAAGGAGAGCCAATTAGTGGGCATATTGATATCAGGATCCAAGCATTTCAATGGCATCTGGTGGTGTTGAGATAAAGCATTGACAGGTCCACGATGGGACAACGTGAATGGGTCTGTGATACAACAACATACAGTAAACAACAAGTGAACAATGAGACAGCTTGGGTGTATTCAATGTCAGGTGTGTGTGTGTGTGCGTGTGTGTGTGTGCACGTGCGTGCGCATGCTTATGTGTGTTTGTGGGCGTGTGAGAGTGTGTGTGTGTGTGTGTGCGTGTGTGTGTGTAGGTGCGATGGAACGACGTGAATCTGTCTATCACCAACAGGTGTGTGATAGGACGACATGAATGTGTCTACCATTGACAGGTGTGTGATGGAAGGATATGAATGAGACTATCATCAACAGGTGTGTGATGGAACGACATGAATGCGTCTATCATTGACAGGTGTGTGGTGGAACGACGTGAATCTGTCTATCATCAATAGGTGTGTGATGGAACGATGTGAATCTGTCTATCATCAATAGGTGTGTGATGGAACGATGTGAATCTGTCTATCACGAGCAGGTGTGTGATGGGACGACATGAATGTGTCTATCATCAACAGGTGTGTGGTGGAATGGCATGAATGAGACTACTATCAACAGGTATGTGATAGAAAGATGTGAATGTGCCGATCATTGACAGGTGTGTGATGGAATGACGTGAATGAGAATGAGAATCAGGATCAGATATATCACCTGCATATGTTGTGAAATTTCTTAACTTTATGGCAGCAGTACAATAAATAAAATAAATAAAGAGAAAAACTGAATTACACTAAGCATATATATGTCTATTAAATAGTGAAGTTAAAATAAGTGGTGTAAAAACAGAAATAAAAAAGTAGTGAGGTAGTGTTCGTGAGTTCAATGTCCATTTAGAAATCTGATGGCAGAAGAGAAGAAGCTGTTCCTGAGTCGCTGAGTGTAAGCCTTCAGGTTCCTGTACCTCCTACCCGGCAGTAGCAGTGTGAAGACGGCATGTCCTGGGTGGTGGGGATCCTTAACGATGGATGCCACCTTCCTAAGGCACCGCTCCTTGAAGATGTCTTGGATAGTACAGAGGCTGGTACCCATGATGGAGCTGACTAAATTTACAAGTTTCTGCAGCTTATTTTGTTCTTGTGCAGTAGCCCCCACCTTCCTCCCAGACCAGACAGAGATGCAGCCAGTCAGATTACTCTCCATGGTACATTTGTAGAAGTTTTCGAGTGTTTTAGTTAACAAACCAAATCTCCTCAAACTCCTAATGAAATGTAGCTTCTGTCTTACCTTCTTTATAGCTGCATCAATATGTCCTCAGAGATATTGACACCCAGGAACTTGAAATTGCTTAATCTCTCCACTGAGGATTGATTTCTGTTTCCTCATCTTACCCTTCCTGAAGTCCACAATCAGATCTTTGGTCTTGTGGACTTTGGGTGCCAGGTGGGTGCTGCAACACCACTCTAATAGCTGGTGTATCTCACTCCTATACACACTCACGTCACCATATGAAATTCTGCCAACGATGGCTATATCATCAGCAAATTTATAGATGCTGTTTGAGCAATACCTAGCCACACAGTCATGGATGCAGAGAGAGTAGAACAGTGGGCTAAGCACCCATCCCTGAGATGCGCCAGTGCTGATTGCCGGTGAGGTGGAGATGTTATTGCCAATCGGCACAGATTGTGGTTTTTCTGGTTAGGGAGTCGAAGATCCGGTTGCAGAGGGATGTACAAAGGCCTAGGTTCTGTGACTTTTTGATCAGGACAGTAGGAATGATGGTATTAAATGTTGAGTTTTAGTCAATAAACAGCATACTGACATCATTGTTTGTTTTGTCCACGTGATCCAAGGCTGCATGGAGAGCCACTGAGATCACGTCTGCTGTAGACCTATTGCGATGATAGGCAAATCACAATGGGTCTCAGTCCTTCCTGAGACAGGCGTTGATTCTAGCCATGACCAACCTCTCAAAGCATTTCATCACCGTAGATGTGAGTGCTACGGGATGGTAGTCGTGCCTTTCTTGGCCACTGGTATAATTGTTGCCTTTTTAAAGCAGCTGGGAACTTCTGACTGTAGCAGCGAGAGACTGAAAATGGCGGGAGGAGAAGATGGCGGCACGACGCAGCGCACGCTGCCTCTCCGATGAAATTTGTTAAATAGGGGCCGTGCACAATTCTGATTTGATGGAGACAGATGTGAGAAGCACGGAGGAACATCTGGAGAAACTTCTGAAATGCCTGGTTCGCTGCCGCTACTACTGTGCGATCGAGAATCTCCGGAGGGGAAGGGCCCAAATCCTCGGCTTTGCCTGCTGCTGGCGGCCGGGGCTGGGGTCGAAGTGCTAGGCAGAAATGGTGCTCGGTGCTTGGTGTAGGAGGGCTGGTCGGAGGATTGAAGTTTTCGGACGACTCAGAGTCGGACTGTGGTCGGGTGCTTCCAGGATGCTGCATCGGCAAGTTTGCGGCGCTGGAAGCTCATGGCAGGGAGAGTTTTCTTCCTTCTACCATCTGCGTGAGATGATGGGACTTTCGAGAGACTTTGAACTTTTTTTACCGTGCCCATGGCTTGTTCTTCATCAATTACAGTATTGCTTGCACTGTTGTAACTATATGTTATAATTATGTGGTTTTTGTCAGTTTTTCAGTCTTGTGTTTCTGTGATATCACACTGGAGGAACATTGTATCATTTCTTAATGCATGCATTACTAAATGACAATAAAAGAGGACTGCGTGTCTTCATAATCCGATCTAAATGTCTTTGAATACTCCCGCTAGTCAGTTGGCACAGGTTTTCAGAGCCTTACCAGGTTCTCTATTGGGCCCTGCTGCCTTGCGAGGGTTCACACTCTTGAAAGACAGCCTGACATCGGCCTCCAAGACAGAGATCACAGGGTCATTAGATGCTACAGGCATAGCAAAATGTGTTTTGATGGATGTGAATGGAGAAACCATCAAAAGGTCCATAATGAGGCTTCTAAGGCATTGACCAGATCGTACTTGGAATATTGTAAGCAGTTTTGGCCTCCTTATCTAAGAAAAGATATTTGGGCATTGGACGGGTTCATGAGAATGATCTAAGGAATGAAAGGGTTAACCTATGAAGATCATTTGATAGCTCTGGTTGGCCTGTCCTCACCGGAGTTTGGATGGATGGGGGAGGAGATCTCATTGAAAGGCCTAGATAGAGTGGGTGTGGAGAGGATGTTTTCTATACTGGGGAGACTGGGACCAGATGGCACTGCCTCAGAATAGAGGGATGTCCCTTCAGAACAGAGATGAAGAAAATTGCTTTAGCCTGAAGTTGGTTAGTCTGTGGAATTCATTGCCACAGATGGCTGTGGAGGCCAGGTTATTGGGTATATTCAAAGCGAAGGTTGACAGGTTCTTGATTGGTCAGTGTGTCGAAGGTTATGGGGAGAAGGCAGGAGAGTGGAGTGGAGATGGACGGAATGGCAGAGCAGACACAGTGGGCCAAATGGCCTAATTCTGTTCCCATGTCATATGTCTTGTAATTTATAATATAACAGCATGAATGGAGTACCCTCAACATCTCAATGACACAAGAACATGAATGCAGAAGCCATCACTAGGCCCACAATGGAATGATGTGAACAAGTTTCTCCAGGCGAAGCTCTAAATTAACTTTGCACAGGGAATGACATCATCATCAATGACTCCCATGGGAAAAATGGTTGATACATACAAGAGGGATTAGCAGCAGGAAGTGCCCAGTGCAGTTTCTGGAGTGGCTTAATTCAACTTGGGAACCAGAATAATTGCATTCCACTCTGGAAAAGATCAATTTCCACACTGAATGCAATGGGGGCTGTGTGTCAGATTTCTAAGGACTTTGGCTGGGTATCTTTTTCTGCCTGTCTGGTGTAAAACCTCATGTGATTAGGGGAGTAACAGTGATGATTTCTTCAAGGAGACACGTTAAACAAACATACAATAGCTCAGCCTGAATTTATTAAGTTTACTCTCTTAGACTGACTCATCCTTTGGTTTGCAGCCATAGCTGATCTCTTCACAGAGTTCAGGCAGCTGTAAAAGTTGTTAGACATATTTATTAGGAAGGTTCATCCAAATGTCACATTTCCTTAAACCTTCAGCCATCTTCGTCAGCTCCTGCAGAAAGGATCATCAGGGTCTCTCTTCCACCCATCTGAGATATTTATCAGGAGTAGTGTGTATGCAGGGCCCTTAGCATTGCCAATGATCCTTCTCATCCCTCCAACAATCTCTTTGACTCCTACCAGCAGGCAGGAGGTACCGTAGCATCACGACAAGGGATATTAGAGTGGGAAACAGCTTCTTCCCTGGGACGAGACACTACTGAACCCTTTACCACCTCCCAGCTCTCATCATGTATGAAGCGTCAGTAGTGGTACACTGTTTACTTTTTAATTTGTGTTGTAAATGCACCTTATGCTAAATGTCAATCCTATGGAAGATATTTTATTGTTTGTTAATTTATTTGTGGTAATATTACTTTATGTTTTATGTGTATGAGTTACATAGTTACATGTACGGTGTCGCCCATCTTGTTCTCAGATATTCCATCTCTCCCGGAAGTTCCGGGAGTGTCCCGCATATTAATAGTGGCTCCCTGATGCCCGCAAATTATATACAATATCCCGGAAATCAATTTTTTTGAGAGTGAGCAAGAGAGAGAGAGTGAGAGACAGCGAGCGCGAGAGCGACCATGAGAGAGACAGAGAACGAGCGTGAGAGTGAGAGAGAGAGAGAGCAAGAGAGCATGAGAGCGTGAGAGCGACCATGAGAGAGACAGAGAACGAGCGCGAGAGTGAGAGAAAGAGAGAGAGAGCAAGAGAGCACGAGAGCGACCATGAGAGAGAGCGAAAGCGAGCACGTGCGCGCGTGAGAGAGAGAGCGCGCCATGGGAGAGTGTTCCAAAAAAAGAAAATATAAAACGTACGTCACCCCAGACTACCCTAAAGTGTACCCCTGCCTAATAGGGGTCAAAAATAATGACAGTGTTGCTCGCTGCACTGTTTGCAACAGTGACTTTTCTATTGCCCATGGTGGGTTAAGACTGTAAAAGACGTGTTGAGGTGAGTTTAACAGGTGTCATTCATTCATTAGCATAGTTAACGTTATTTAAACTAGCTGGCTAGCTGCTAAGGAGCTACTCTACTGCAGACATCCCACCTCTCCTGGAAGTTCCAGGTCTCCCGCAAATTGATGGTGCTACCTCCCTGAAATGAGTTTTTGCAGGGTGGGATGTCTGTGCTCTGGAGAAGCTGTTTTGTTTGGCAGTATACATGGGTATGGTTGAATGCTAATAAACTTGAACTTGAAAGTTATAAAATTTGTGGCTATTTCAATGTCCTGATGTTGGAGTGGGTTTATTCCTCAACTTCCTTAGGGTTCCTTCACTTACTGCATCCTCTTTCAGGTTCGGGGCCTATTTAAAGAGATTTAATTTCCAGACAAGTGGCATACACTTTTACTAACCTTTTAAGTCATTCAGGCCTATGTTAGACATATATGATAGCTGAATTATGATAGAAAAACAGATAATTACCGTAGCAACGGTGCAAAATGCGTCACAAATTGTTTAAGTGTAAAATTTATCTTAGTATCAATAAGATTTCAAAAAGAGTCTAATCAGGAGAAATCTGCACCGTTAAAAGTGTAAAATTTGAGTTGTTATAAAGTATTTGAGATTGCATATTCCACCTTGGGCCAGTTTCTGCACGGCATTATTAATACATGATATACTGTAGAGACACAATTATTTTAACACGTTCTGTTAGGCAAGTAAAAATGAAAGTAATAAGATAAGTATCCCAAACTTGTGTTCAGAGGTTATTCCCGAATTAAAGATGGAAACACAAGTCATATCAAAAGAATTGATGAGGTGGACACTGGATATTGGATCAGTATTAACTGTTCCTGATTGCTTGGTTGTTCTATGTTATCAGCAAATGGTTTCATCATAGCAATAGTACAAGTTTCCAGATGAAATCTTGTGTCCACTCCCATTGTCATGGTGCAAAAGATTATTGGAGAAGAATTTTCACCCTGAGAATTTAATGAGTGAATATATTGATAGGTTGGGTGGTGGGGTGGAGATACATCTCTACCAGAGGAGGTGTAAGGAGCTCTTTTCCTCCGCTAGCCTGCAGGTCACCCTTGGGCAAGGTGTAGCACTTACCACCATGGACCAGGGTCATGTGAAGCCATGGGAGCAGGTGGCGGACGGTTTTATGAGCAGCCGGTGCGTATCACAAGACCCGGTTACGTGACTACTGACACCAGGTAGACAATCTCTGAAGAGTATTGATAATGGCTGGGGTCACCCATCTTGTAAAGATACTGCCCTGAAGAAGGCAATGGCAAACCACTTCTGTAGAAAAATTTGCCAAGAACAACCATGGTCATGGAAAGATCATGATCATCCACATTATACAACACAGCACATAACGATGAACGATATTTATAGAAATAATTACTTCATTTGGTCTCTTACACTTTCCCAATGGTATCCCATGGGGACTCTGTCTCTAAGCTGATACAATGGACAAGTGAGGTAAGTTCTACTTATTTTGGGTGCCACAATAGTGTAGCGGTTATCACAATGCTATTGAGGCATGGAGAGTTGGAATTCGGAATTCAATCCCTGTGTCCTCTGTAAGGAGTTTGTACATTCTCTCTGTGGAATGTATGGGTTTCCTCTGGGTGCTCTGGTTTCCTCCCACCTTCCCAAGATGTATCGGCTAGTAGGTTAATTGGTCACTGTAAATTGTCCCGTCATTAGGCTAGGAGGTTGCTGGCAGTGCAGCTCGAAGGGCTGAAGGGCCTATTCCATGCTGTATCTCTAAAGAAATAAAGTAAAGTAAATAAACTTTATCTTTTGCTTTTCTTACTAAAGAAAAATTCCTGGCCTCACAATTTGCTTGCAAATTGAAAAAAATTTATACAGAAGCATAAACACAAAAGATCAGGCAGATGCTGGAAATCCAGAGTAACACACACAAAATGCTGGAGAAACTCAGCAGGTCAGGCAGTGTCTATGGAAAGGATTAAAGCGTCAATGTTTTGGGCCGAGACCCTGATTTTCTCCAACATTTTGTGTTTGTTACTAGACAGAACCAAATGTTTCATTTATCCATGTTCTAATATTTTTAAATATATATCAAACATAAACTTAATTCATCATAAGGATCCCAGCCACTCCCCCCACCCAGATATTTTCTCTTCCCTCTCCTCCCATCAGGCAGAAGATACAAAAGCCTGACAGCACATACCACCAGGCTCAAGGATGGCTTCTATCCCCCTGTTACAGGACTACTGAACGGTTCCCCTGGGCGACAAGACAAACTCTGGATCTCACGATTTAACTCATTATGGCCTTGCCCCCTTTTGTCTATCTGCACTGCACTTTCTCTGTAGAGTCATAAAGTCATAGAAGACTACAGCACAGAAACAGGACCTTCAGCTCATCTAGTCCATGCCAAACTATTATGCTGCTTAGTTCCATCAACTTGCATCCGGACCATAGCCCTCCCATCCATGTACTTATCAAAACTTCTCTTAAATGGTGAAATTGAACCCACATCCATCACTTCCTCTGGCAGCTCATTCCACACTTGCACCACCCCCTGAGTGAAGAAGCTCCCCCTCATGTTCCCCTTAAACATTTCACCTTTCACCATTAACCCATGACCTCTATTTCTAGTCTCACCCAACTTCAGTGGAAAAAGCCTGCTTTCATTTACCCTATCCATACCACCAAAAATTTTATATGCATTACCTCTATCAAATCTTCCCTCATTCTCCTTTGCTCCAGAGAATAAAGTTGTAACCTATACAACCTTTCCCTATAACTCAGGTCCTCAAGTCCTGGCAACATCCTTGTAAATTTTCTCTGCACCCTTTCAATCTTATTGATGGTTTTAAACTACTTGGTGTTACCATTTCAGAGGACCAGTCCTGAGCCCAGTATATTAGTGCCATTATGAGGAAAACATGGCAGCAACTGTATTTTCTTAAAAGTTTGCTAAGTTTCAGCATGACATCTAAAATTTTGACAAACTTCTATAGGTGTGTAATGGAGAGCATATTGACTGGCTGCATCACAGCTTGGTATGAAAAACTAATGGCCTTGAATGGAAAATCCAACATAAAGTAATGGATACAGCTCAGTCCAACATGGGTTAAACCCTCTCCAGCATTCAGCATATCTACATGGAGCACTGTCATAGGAAAACACCATCCATTAAGGACTTACACAACCAGGCCATGTTTTTTTCTCGCGATCACCATCAGAAAGGAGGTACAGAATCCTCAGGACCCACACCACCAGGATCAGGAACAATTATTACTCCTCAACCAGAGGGGATAACTTCACTCAACTTCACTCGCCCCATCACTGAACTGTTCCCACAATCTATGGACTCACCTTCAATGACTCTTCATCTCATGTTCTCAATATCTATTGCTTATTTATTATTATTATTTATTTTTGTATTTGCACAGTTTGTTGTCTTTTGCACACTGGTTGTTTGTACATCCTGTTGGGTGCCATATTTCATTGATTCTATTGTGCTTCTTGTATTTACTGTGAATGCCCGCAAGAAAATGAATCTCAGGATTGTATATGGTGACATACATGTACTTTGATAAGAAATTTACTTTGAACTTTGAACGTTGATTTTCTAGATGTAACACTTTATTCTGCATTGTTATAGATTTACCCTGATCTACCTCGATGGACTACGTAATGATCTGATCGGTGGATGTATGCAAGACTGCGTTATGACTGTACCTCAGTACATGTGATAATAATGAACCAATTCCAGTTGCAATTTAACTTCCTTCAGGAAGAAGGAAGAGGAGTACAGGACCTCAGTTTGAAGTAAATAATCAAGCAATTTACCAAAGTCTTGGTATTTCAGGGCAGTTCATTTGTGGTCAGCAGCCAATTGTTAATTGGAACACACCAGGACCAGTATACTTTGGCGCAACTGGCTGTCCCAATAAGCCAGTTTCTGGAAAATAATTAATAAGTTATAAAAAAGACAAACTACCACTTACTGAGTTGCAAAGTATGTATTTAAATGAAATACAAAAGAAATAAAAACACTACCTATACCACTACGGTACTATAAAACTGTGTATTAGTTCCTAATAATTACCGACGGAGGAATTCGTCCAGTGTCCGCTGCTGTGTTCTTTTAATTGACTGTAAATGAACAAAATTGGTGCAGACACCTTGTGCAGATACTGGACTTTATACAATGCTTCTGACATTTCCAACCTCCAACTCTTTATTTTCATTGTAACATTCAAGAAGATTGTCGATAGCTTCAAATTCTTCGTAGTTCCTAACTTGTTGAAGTAGTGAAATTGTTTCAGTTTCACTCTGGCCGTTTCTGGCATCTCCAAGCGTGAATACTTGAAACCGCAATGAGTAAAACAGTTCTGAATTGTCTTGCTGCTTATTTCTCGCCAGCTATCAGTGACAAAAATCACTCCTTTTTGAACAAAAATCCACGCTACTGACACTATTTGAAAACTGTTCCATCCAAGCCAAGTGAAGTGTCTAATGGACACACAAGTGCACGTGACTGACGCTAGTTAGAAACTGTTTGCCAACATGTCCTGTCCCAATTAAGTGGCATAGTGACTCCAAATAAACAAAGGGAATCCTGGCTATTTTCGTAATTAGATTTTGTTCTTTAAGAGTTGTCCCAAATAAGCCCTGATTAACCAATGGCTCAATTAACTGGAATTCACAGTAATTATTAAAAGTAATAGATTCAGTCGTAGGGTCACTCAACACAGAGACAGGTCTTTCAGTCCATGCTGGGTCTCAGCCTGCTTGCAAAATAAGGAGGGTTGGACATGGGGTTAGCAGCCCCATCCTGTAAAAATTCCGAACTACAGAAGCACCAACAGAAACTCTGGAGGCCTTAACCTTGGGAGAGGGGGGAATCTTCTATGGGTTGCACCTGGGGCCATCTTGAAGAACTGGCCCAGGACAGAGGGCTCTGGCCAGCAGTCGTCGGTGGCCTGTGCCCTAGTAGGGGTGATGCCCTCTTCTATTAGCCATTTTGACCCTGGGAAAAAGTCTCTGGCTGTCCACTCTATCAATGCCTTTTGATCATCTTGCACACCTCTATCAAGTCACCTCTCACATTCCTTCGTTTCAAAGGGAAATCCCCAGCTCGCTCAAACTCTCCGTGCTCTTGAATCCAGGCAATGTCCTGGTAAATCTCTACCCTCTCCAAAGCTTTCATACCCTTCCTATAATAAGGCAACCCAACGCTGAGCACAATGTTCCCAGTGTGGTTTAACCATGGTTTTATAGAGTTGTAACTTTATCACATGGCTCCTGAACTCAGTCCCTCAGCAAATGAAGGCGAACACTCCATACCTTTTTTAACCACCCTATCACCGTTCAGCCTGTTCACAAGCCTTACTGTCGCAAAATGATGAGCAACACACACAAAATGCTGGAAGAACTCAGTAGGTCAGGCAGCTCCTATGGAGAGGAATAAACAGTCGACCTTTCAAGCCGAGATCCTTCATTAGAACTGGTTTGGGTGGGGGGGGGGAGGTGGAGATACGTCTCTACCAAAGGAGGTATAAGGTGCTTCTTCCCTCCGCTAGCCTGCAGGTCACCCTTGGGCAAGGCGTAGCACCTATTTAGCCCCCCGATCAGGATCGTGTGAAACCATGGGGGCAAGTGGTGGATGGTCGTATGAGCAGCTGGTGCACATCACAAGTCCTGGCTACGTGACAGCTGACACCAGGCAGACAATCTCTGAAGAATATTGATAATGGTCACCCATCTTGTAAAGACACTGCCCGGAACAATGCAATGGCAAACCACTTCTGTAGAAAAGTTTGCCAAGAACAGTGATGGTCATGAGACTATGATCGCCCATATGATGACACAGCACATGATGATGATGATGATGATGATAGGGTCTCGGCTCAAAACGTCAACTATTGATTCATTTCCATAGATGCTGCCTGACTTAATGAGTTCCTCTAGCATTTTGTGTGAATTACTCTGGACTTCCAGCAACTGCAGAATTGCTTGTGTTGCTAAACAATGCCTCATTCATGGGATTGCCACCCTGTCTGACACTCTTCCACCTGCTTTAATTCAAAAAGGGAAGGTTCTGCTCGGTCTCTGAGTATTTATGAAGGATTGAGCTCCCAGCAGCCAGAGAGGCAAACATCCAGCAAGGGTTTTGACTTCAGAACCGGTCATTGCATTCGGAGAAAATTCACTCATCCCTCAGCATAAGGGGCAGTATTTTCCACTTCTGAGCCAGTTTACCAGCGGGGGTGTCAGCAATTGCAACTTGGTCAGAGATGGGTGTGAGGCCGGTGAGGAGAGGTGTTTACCTGGGGTGGCTGAGATGTTGTGGGGTTGCTGATGAGGGAAGGAATGTGTTAAGGAAATCACCAAGAAGAGTCACGGGGGAGCCACGGTAGCCTAACGGTTAGCGCAAGGCTATTACAGCTCGGGTGTTGGAGTTCGGAGTTCAATTCTGACATCCTCCATAACCAAGTTGGTATGTTCCTTCCTGTGTGCCTGTGGGTTTCCTCCGGGTGCTCAGGTTTCCTCCCACAAGGAGTACTGGTTAGTAGGTTAATTGTTCTGTGACTAGGCTAGTGTTAAAATCGGTGGACCAGAAGGGCCTGTTCCATGGTGTATCATTAAATAAACACATACATGAACTTGAATTCACTCTGACCCCAGGAGTACGGGCGTGAGAACAACCTAATGGAAAATGCGAGGCTTATTTACTGAAATGAAACACATTAACACTGCAATCTTTCTAAGTGAGAAATACCCTCTTGGCCCTCAAAGAGTTAAGTGTGAATTTGAAAGATTACAAGCAGCTCTAACCACCATGTAGGTGGGGGATTGAACCACATGGAGAAGACGTAGATAATACCAGAACCGTGCATTAGTCAAACATAGATAAAAGAGTAAGGAGTTCTCCTTTCAATATTTTAGTCAAGTGGATTTTTTTAGTGTACCTGAAAGTTTCATGTGCTTTCCCCATGACTGAAAAGCATGCTTACTTGATGAAAATTTTAAGCAGAATATTGTTCCGTTGAGCTAACTTTTCCTTTGAATTTTGTGCACTCTTTTGATGAAAATAAACTTCTGTAATTTACAGATACATCTGTAAAATGCATGTGGTATGGACTTTTTAATTGTTTTATTATTTACTATTTGCAGTTGTTTGCAAGCGACAGTGGCCGTGCCCCAGTGCACGGCAGCAAATGCACTAAACCAGGTGAGGGTAGCTGGTGACCTCTTATCCCGATGAGATAGGGATACGCCGGTCCTAGCTCCGGCGGACGGGGCGGATGAGATCCAACGGCCGGGAAAGTGGTTCTGCAACACTTCATGGAGAGCGATGACACAGAAGATGTCAGGGTCAGCCTTTGCAATGAAGGAAGATCCCAGTCTGTGAGGACTACTTGTACCACTGGAACTGGGTTTCCGGGTTCGAGAGAGTGGGCCTGCTCCAGTGCAACAGCTTTTCCACGTTAAAAACTTTCCCCCACAGGTTCCCTGTCAATGGACAACCACCGTTTATGATTTGTTTAGAGGTACAGCACAGTAAATGGCCCTTCTGGCTCAATACGCCAACACCACCCAGTTACACCCATTACCTACACATCTCTGGAATGTGGGAGGGAACCGAATCAGCCAGAGGAAACACACACAGTCACAGGGAGAACGTCTAAACTCCTTACGGACAACTGTTGACAATACTCAACAGCTCTTTCATCTTAATCTTCATTTCTCATTTCTAATGGTGGGAGGAAGTTTATCACTGCTCAGAACGCATTCTGAACATGTACCTTTTACTAAACTCCAACAATATTATGCAGCTACAAGCTTCAGAGCACAAAATACAGAACCTGAGGCCTGCTTTACTCTAATGATTAATTGCAAATGTTGTCATCGTCCCAATTTTGTTCCAGCAATTTAGTGAAAGGTGGGAATGGTGAGATGCTTCTAATTATTTGTTAATATCATGTACTGTTGCAATAGGTGAGATGTTCTTGATTGCATACAACATAGAACATTGAACACGGCTGTACAATACAGTCTCTTCAGCCCACATTGTTGTGCCGAGCTTTTAACCTAACCTGAGATCAATCTAACCTTTCCCTTCCATGTATCCCTCTGTTTATCTATCATCCACGTGCCTAGCCAAGAGTTTCTTAGATGCCCCTCATGTAGCTGCCTCTACCACCAACCATGGCAAGGCATTCCACGCACCCGTCACTCTCCGTGTAAAGTAATTACCTCTGATGTCTCCCTGTACTCTCCTCCAATCACCCAAAAATTACGCCACCATTTATTAGTCATTTCCGACCGGGGACAATCCCTCTCTCTTTCCAACCTTGTGTCGTTATTTCTCCTCCATGTACCTGTATCCTGTTATTTGTTCACCATCATTGGCAGTGGGAATAGCTGAGTTTTGTACCCGTGTTGATATGGCACCACACAGACTGGAGGTTATTCATATACAGTAAGATCATAAGAAAAAGGAGCAGAATTAGGCCAAATCATCATAGTTGATTTATTATCCCTCTCAACCCCACTCTCCTGCCTTCTCCCCATAACCTTGGATGCCCTCACTAATCAACAGCACATCAACCTCCACTTTAAATATACCCAATGGCGTGGCCTGTACAGTCATCTACGGCAATGAATTCCGCAGATTCACTACTCACTAACAAATTCATCCTGATTGTGAGGAGCTTACTATTCCGGTTAATCCCATGGTCTAAAGAGCCACTGGTATTGAGCTAGATTGAATCATTTCTTTGTGAATACAGTGCCTGATAACCTTGGAGGCTGAGAAGGCTGGGGGTACGGCAGAGCATTTGAATGGTTGCTCGGATAGATCTTGTTCACATTGCTGAGGATGTTCTACCAGTCTGTGGTGGCCAGTGCTATCATGTTTGCTGTTGTGTGCTGGGGCAGCAGGCTGAGGGTGGCAGACACCAACAGAATCAACAAACTCATTCGTAAGGCCAGTGACGTTGTGGGGATGGAACTGGACTCTCTGACGGTGGTGTCTGAAAAGAGGATGCTGTCTAAGTTGCATGCCATCTTTGACAATGTCTCCCATCCACTACATAATGTACTGGGTGGGCACAGGAGTACATTCAGCCAGAGACTCGTTCCACCGAGATGCAACACAGAGTGTCATAGGAAGTCATTCCTGCCTGTGGCCATCAAACTTTACAACTCCCTTGGAGGGTCAGACACCCTGAGCTAATAGGCTGGCCCTGGACTTATTTCCCTCTGGCATAATTTACACATTATTATTTAATTATTTATGGTTTTATATTACTATATTTATACTCTATTCTTGGTTGGTGCAACTGTAACGAAACCCAGTTTCCCTCGGGATCAATAAAGTATGTCTATCTATCTGTCCAAAGTTGAGAGTCAATATAATCCTGATGTTCACAGATAGAGCAGTCATGATACGAAGGTCTTCCTGCAAAATGCCACATAACCTCAGCAGCGATAGGCTTGGAAAAGCAGACCTGGGGGATACACGGACCATCAGGAGTATCTAGGAAGGATGTGGAGATTCAGATTATTTACCACACGGGCATCAAAATGCAGTGAAATGTGCCGTTTGCATTAACAAACAATTCAACCCAAGGATGTACTGGAGGCAGCCCACAAGTGTCTCCACACATTCTGGCACCAACACAGCATGCCCATACTGTTTATCAAAACAACGCAAGCAGCAACAGCAAAGCAAGCCCCTTTCCCACCCCCTCCGCAGACAGGCAAGGCCTCTAACCCTAGAACAGGCCGCCTCCAAAGCCTTCGACATTGGACTCTCAGACCAGTAGATATCAGGCTTCCAAATTATAGGGCCCTGGCCCGGACGTGGTCACAGACTTGCATACATCGGGCCCTCGACTTCATGTTCGGGCTCCCGGCCTCATACCTCCAACCCACCCTGTGTAGTCAGCCTGGGCTCCGGTCAATGGTGTGTCAGCATTTATTGTGAGAAGGGGTTTCCTGGTAGCTTTGCGTTCTAAGGAATTTGGAAGGCAATTGAGCAGCACATTGTGGCTTCTGAAGCTGTTCAACCATATCTCTTTAAATCAACAGAACATCCCTTAAATAGCAACAACGTCCTCCTCAGCATACTTAAACTATTGTTGAATGTTTGTAGGTTACAACCTTGAACTTTAATTTACATTGGTACGGACTCAGGTGGATGTTGTGCGAATCACAATGGTGTATTTTCCATGAGAGAAGTGTCACAAACACTGGTGTGGACAGTATAGGGAATGAATCTCTATAGCCACTTTATGAGGTAGTGCAGAATTCAAGTCATGTGTGTCAGCAACTCAATGCATAAAAGCATGTAGGCATGGTCAAGAGGTTCAGTTGTTGTTCACACCAAACATCAGAATGGGGAAGAAATGAGATCTAAATGACTTTGACTGTGGAATGATTCTTGGTATCAGACGGGGTGGTTTGGGTACCTTATAAACTACTGATCTCCTGGGATTTTCACACACAACAGTCTCTAGAGTTTACAGAGAAAGGTGCAAAAAACAAAAAAAAAAATCCAGTTAGTGGCAGTTTCCTGATAATGAGAGAGGTCAGAGGAGAATGGCCCAGCTGGTTCAGGCTGATAACAAGGTGACAGCAATTCAAATAAAGATGACTTACAACAATAAGAGCTTGCTTTGCTGTGCAACACATTGAACTTTGAAGTGGATGGAGTACAGCAGCAAAAGACCATGAACATACGCTCAGTGTCCACTTTATTAGGTAAAGGAGATACCCAATAAAATGGCCACTGAGTGTATATGTGGTCTTCTCGAAGTTACCTTGAACTTTGACATGGAAGTGCAAACTCAGCCTCCCTAGCATTGAGGACGTCTTCAAAAGGCAATGCTTCAAAAGGTGGCATCCATGGTTAAGGCCATAAGATATAGGAGCAGAATTAGGCCATTCAACCCATCAGAGTCTGCTTTGCCATTTGATCGTGGCTGATTTATTATCCCTTGCCTGCCTTCTCCCTGTAACCTTTGACTCCCTGATTAATTAAGAACCCATCAACCTCCACCTGAAATGTACTCAATACCTTGGCCCCCACAGTCGACCGTGGGAAAGAATTCTACAGATTCACCACACTCTGGCTAAAGAAATTCTTCCTCATTCATTCTTGATTGATGCCTCTCAAATCTAAGGCTGTGCCCTCTGGTCCTGGTCTCCTCCACTAAAAGGAAACATCCTCTCCTTATCTAGTCTATCGAGGCCTTTCAGTATTCGATAGATTTCAATGAGATCCCCCCTCATTCTTCTAAATTTCTGCAAGTACAAGCCCAGAGCCATCAAACACCCCTCATATGTTAACCCTTTCATTCCCAGGACCATTCTTGTGAACCTCCTCAGGACCCTTTCCAATGCCAGCACATCTTTTCTAAGATAAAGTGCCCAAAGTTGCTCACAGTTTTCCAAGTGTGGTCTGACCAATGCCTTACAAGGCCTAAGCATCACATGCTTTCTTTTGTATTCTAGTCCTCTTGAAATGAATGCTAGCATTGCATTTGCCTTCCTTACAGCCAACTCAACCTGCAAGTTACCCTTTAGGGATCCTCCATAAGGACTCCCAAGTCCCTTTGCACTTCTGATTTTTGAATTTTCTCCCCATTTGGAAAATAGTTCGCATCTTTATTCCTGGTGCCAAAAACATGACAGTACACTTTCCCACACTACATTCCATCTGCCGCTTCTTTGCCCATTCCCCCAATCTGTCTAAGTCCTTCTGCAGACACCCTGCTTCCTCTACCCATCTTTGTGTCTTTCACAAACTTGGCCATAAAACCATCAATTTCTTTGTCTGAATCATTGACATTCAACATGAAAAGAAGCAGTCCCAAAACCGACCCCTGTGGCTCGCCACTAGTTACCGGCAGTCAACCAGAAAAGGCCCCCTTTATTCCGACACTTTGCCTCCTGACAGTCAGCCAATCTTCTATTCAGGCTAGTACCTTTCCTGTAATACAATGGGCTCTTATTTTGTCAAGCAGCTTCATGTGCGGCCTTCTGATAATCTAATGAGCAGCATCCACTGACTCTCCTTTGTCTAATCTGCTTGTTATTTCCTTAAAGAATTCCAAAAATTGGTTAGACAAGATTTCCCCTTTAGAAAACCATGCTGACTTTGGCCTATTTTATCATGTTGCCTCTAAGTATCCCAAAACCTCATCCTTAATAATAAACTCCAACATCCTTCCAACAACTGAAGTCAGGCTAACTGGCCTATCATTTCCTTTCTTCTGCTCCCCCCCTTCTGAAAAAGTGGAGTGACATTTGCAATTTTCAGGAACCATTCCAGATTCTAGTGATTCTTCAAAGATTATTACTAATGCCTCCACAATCTCTTCAGCTACTTCTTTCAGAACTCTGGATTGTAGTCCATCTGGTCTAGGTGACTTATCTTGAGCTTTACAACTTCCCAAGCACCTTCTCCTTCATAATAGTAATGATACACACATCTGTCCCTTGACACTCTCTCATTTCTGGCATTCTGCTAGTGTCTTCCACAAAGATGACTGATGCAAAATCTTATTATGCTTGTCCGCCATTTCTTTGTCCCCACTACTACCTCTACGGCGTAATTTTCCAGCAGTCCAATATTCACTCTCTTCTCTCTTTTACTCTTGATATATCTGAAAGAAAATTGCAACATTGTTTATACTATTGGCTAGTTTCCTGTCATATCTCATATTTCCTCTTTTTTTAATTGCCTTCTGTTGTTTTTTAAAAGCTTCCCAATCCTGTACGCCTTCCCACTAATACTTGCTCTATCATATACCCTCCCTCTTGCTTTTATGCTTTTACCTCTTCATCTTTGGGATCTATCTATCCTGCACCTTCCAAATTGCCCCCAGAAACTCCAGCCATTGCTGTTCTCTCACTATCCCAGATAGTGTCCTCTTCCAACTAACTTTGGCCAGCTCCCCTCTCGTGCCTCCGTAATTCCCTTTACTTCACTGTAGTGCTGATACATCTGACTTTAGCTTTTCCCTCTGAAACTGGACAGAACAAAAGTGCTCGACTAAGTAGTCCCCTATTCATTCTTGGTTGCTTGATCTATGTCTTAACTACTCTTTGCTCCAGTTTGTGACAGTCTTAACTTCATCTTCATATGAAGTAAGCTGTACTTGGTACCTACGTGCATGGAAATGTGTGAGCATGTTTAAAAGAACAGAGAATTGTGTGCCAATTATTTCTAAGCAGCATAAGGACATTAAATAAATTGTAAAAGAAAAGGTGAACTGTCTGTCCCTGTACAGATGTCCCACTCTGTCATTTGGTTTATTCTATTGTTCGAGAAACACCATGGTAACAGGCCTTTCTGGCCCAATGAGCCTGTGCCACCCAAGTACACCCACGTGACCAATTAACATACTAGCCCGTACATCATTGGAATTTGGGAGGAAACCAGAGCAACCGAAGGAGACCCACGTGGTCACGGGGGAGAGCAAATAAAATTGTTACAGACAGCGGCAGGAATTGAACCCGGATCACCGGTGCTGTAACAGCGTTACGCTAACCGCCACACCACCATGTCACATTGTCCCATCTCTTACTCTTGTCTTTTCTGCAGGTAAGATATCCCATTAAACAATTCCATAATAAAGCTCCACCGTGGATGGTCCCAAACCTGGCTGTGAAAGGAGGAGGGTTGGGTACAGGACTAACAACCCCAGTCCATTAAAAAACAGAGAATTACTCCACCATGGACAGCCCCAAGCCCGGCTGTGAAAGGAGGAGGGTTGGGTAAAGGGCTGGCCCCTTCCTGTGAAAACCCTGAACTACAGAAACGCTAATGGAAGCTCTAAAGACCTCGTCCCTGGGACAGGAAGGATCTTCGTCTAGAAGACGTATGAAGTTGTGAGGTGAAAGCGGAAGCCACAGGGCTGATCAATCTTCTATCCGCCCAGGACAGAGGACTCTGGCGAGCTGCTGTCAGCCAGCAGGGGTGATGGGCTTAAGAAGAAGAATTTCATAATAAACGATTTCCAAAACAAGTCTCGGGTAGGAAGCATTTGCACCTGTGTTTTGTGTTGTTAGTATGGGTTTCCATTAATAATAGTATCAGTTTTGCTTCTCATATTATGCATGGGACTTCATAAAGAATGCCTGGTAGCAATGGACCTCAGTAGTTTCAGTCTGAGATCCTACAAGAGATAGGATACACAGGTTCACACCCACATTCACCACGCACTCTGGTCCTTTGCTTTATCTGAGTGCACCACATTGAGTGATTATGCTGTGGCTCTACTGTGTCTGCTGGACACTAGCCACAGCTACTGGTTCTAATTGCTAGTGTAGCTATGAATGCAACTGAAGCATTTAGTTAACCTGCACAATCTTTTTCACATGCAAATCGTGCAAAAAATGGATTAAACCTGGAGTTGCTTGCACATGTGTTCAATTCCGAGTGAAATACACTCATTGAGAAATTTGAACCACCTTCAGAATCAGGTTAAATATCACCAGAGCATGGCATTAACTTTGCTGTTTTGCAGTAGAAGTACATTGCAATACAGAATAAAAGGAAGGTGTAAGCTGCAATAAAAAATATATTTTCAAAATTAAATTAAATTGATAGCGAAGAAAGTGAGTAAATATATATATATTATATATTGAGTTAGTGTTCCTGGGTTCATGGTCCATTCATAATTCTGATGGCGGAGGGGAAGAAGTGATTCCTAAACCATTGAGTGTGTGTCTTCAGGCTCCTGCCCCTCCTTCTTGACGGTAGTAATGAGAAGAGGACGTGTCCTGAGTGATGGGGGTAAAAAAAAATGAGATCAGATCCTTAGAAAGAGGTGACATAGGATTGAAAGATTTTCTTGCGGGCATTCACGGTAAGTACAAAGAGAATTAATAGAATCAATGAAAAACCACACACAGGACAGACAAGCAACCTTGCTTAGTCCCTCCAGCATTCTGTGTGTATGCTGCTCAGGCAAATATGTTACTTGCTTTAACTGCACTGTAAGACCATAAGATCATAAGACCTAGGAGCAGAATTAGGCCATTTCTTTTCCTTCCCCTCCTCAGCCCCAGTCCCCAGCATTTAATATAATGCATCTCCACAATAAAAGAATTTCACATCACTTAGATGGTGGCAAGGTGGAGATATGTCTCTACCAAAGGAGGTGTAAAGTACTCCTTCCCTGCGCTAGCCTGCAGGTCACCCTTGGGCAAGGTGTAGCACCTGATTAGCCCCCCGATCAGGGTCAGGTGAAGCCATGGGAGTAGGTGGCGGATGGTCGTATGAGCAGCTGGTCCATATCACAAGTCCTGGTTATGCCACCATTGACGCCAGGCAAATAATCTCTGAAATGTATTGATAATGGCTGGGGTCACCCGTCTTGTGAAGACACTGCCCAGAAGAAGGCAATGGTAAACCACTTCTACAGAAAAATTTGCTAACAATCATGGTCATGGGAAGACCATGATAGTCTACATCATTATGAACTGACATCATTTAATCAGAAATGCATCTTTTACTACCCTAGAGGAAGTCATAGAGTATGCATAATGTTGAGGTCATAACAATAAAACTCTCCGTTACAACATTTGAATTGCTGTAATATCGTGAGTCCCTGATGTCCATTTCCCTCTCATTGCAAACATTGAGCAGAAAGTCAGACAAGATTAATAGTAAACCTGCTTTATTTTAAATGTGAAAAGCAGGATCAGTTATGGGGAAATGTAACCTATTTCAAAATGCTTCTTCTAACGCAAATCACTGTCACACGCAGCAGATTAAAAATAATATTTCTGACCAATAATTTCCCTGAAACTGGTCGTTAGGGAAGTCACACTCATCACAGTTTCACCTGGCAACCACCCTGTGTGGCGGTCAAGTGATTTTTCTTGTCTCTGGGGGAAACCCACGTGATCATGGGAGAACATACAAACTCCTTACAGAGAGCGGTGGAATTGAACCCCAGTCTCTAGCACTGCAATAGTGTTACATTAACTACTACACTACTTTGTGCCCCATTATGGTTTTCCTTTGTACTTCCTCATTCACGTGATGATATAATCGGCGTGGATGTTGTGCAAAACTAAATTTTTTACTTTACATTTGACAATAATAAACCAATTTACTGTACTATGCAACAGTCTTAGGCACATATGTATCGCTAAGGTGCCTAAGACTTTTGCACAGTACTGTTATAATTTTATGTATTGCACTGTACTGCTGTGGCAAAATAAAACTAATTTCATGATGTATGTGAGTGATGATAAACGTGATTCTGATATGGGTCTATATTGTGGACTGAGAGTGGGAAGCGGGTCAGGGAGAGGGGAATCATGTTGGGAAAAGGGGAAGGGAGAGGGGACGGAGAGGGAAGCAGCAGTGAGACGTTCTGTAATGATCAACAACCCAGTTGTTTGGAATCAAATGACCAGGACTGGATATGTCTGCAGCCCCCTGCCCCAGCACTCCTTCTCTGCGACCTGTCCCACACCCATTCCCTCGGTGCCCGACCCTCACTATTCCCAAAATCCTTTGCTCCGGCCAGATTTACAAGCTCATTCTCCACTCCATGTTGACAAATACAGTACTGTGCAAACGTTTTAGGTACCTAGCTATAGATATGTGTCTAAGACTTTTGCACAGTACTACGCCTGCTGATTTCATTTCCGCCTTATAGGGCCCTCGTCTTTCTTGATTACATGAACTCTCTGAGGTAAGGTGCTGGTCTGTCCATGGGTCGGCCTGAAGGGACACCCCCTAATCCTCTCTTGCCATCCGTGATCAACATGAATACATGGGTGGTATCACGGCTCAGTTGGGAGAGCCTCACATCTCCAATTCAACCTGGACCATCCCTCGAGGACCTCCATATGGAGTTTTCACATTCTCTCTGTGACCGCGTGGGATCAGTATCAGGACATATTTTGTGAAACTTGTTATTCTGCAGCTGTACAGTGCAGTACATGCAACATTATAATAAGGTATATATAAAAAATAAGTTGTGCAGAAAAACAGAAAAATAATAAGGACGTATTCGTGGGTTCATGGTCTGCTCAGAAATGTGATGGTGGAGTGGAAGAAGATCTTTAAGACCTTAAGACCATCAGACATAGGAGCAGAATTAGGCCATTTGCCCCATTGAGGTTGCTACACCATTTCATCATGGCTGATCCATTTCCCCTTCAGCCCCATTTTCCTGCTTTCTCTCCATAACCTTTTACGCCCTGACTAATCAAAAATCTATCAGCCTCCGCCTTAAATGCACCAAATGCACCTCTTTGGGAGGAGAAGATGGCGGCGCGCCTGCGTGTGCACAGCCCTCCAGTGAAAAATGATATCGTATCTGTTAAATAGGGGCCGTGGACAATTCTGATTTGATGGAGAATGGACGTGAAAGCACAGAGGAACATCTGGAGAAATTTCTGAAATGCCCGTTCGCTGCTGTCGTTACTGTGTGGTCGGGAATCTTTCGGAGGGTAGGCCTCAAAATCCCTGGCCTTGTCTGCTTTTGGCGACCGAGAAGGAGGTTGAATCATTCGGACAGAGATGGCGCTCAGTACTCGGTGTCGGAGAGCTGATCAGAGCTCAAAGTTTTCAGGTGACTCAGAGTCAGATTGTGGTCGGCATGGCAGGGAGAGTTTTTCCATCCTTCTCCTGTCTGTGTGAGATGTGGGACATTTGAGAAACTTTGAACTTTACTGTGCTCATGGACTTCTTCACAAGTTATGGTATTGTTGCACTGTTGTAACTATATGTTATAATTATGTGGTTTTGTCAGTTTTTCAGTCTTGTTCTGTCCGGTGTTTTGTGATATCACACCAGAGGAAATATTGTATCATTTCTTAATGCATGCATTACTAAATGACAATAAAAGAGGACTGCGTGTCCTCATAATCTAAATGACTTGGCCTCCACAGCAGTCTGTGGCAATGAATGCTACAGATTCACCAGCCTCTGGCTAAAGAAATTCCTTCTCATCTCTGCTCTACTTTGAGACTGTGCCTTCTGGTCCTAGACTCCCCCATCAAAGGAAATGCCCTCTCCCCATCCACTCTATTTGGGCGATAGGTTTCAATGAGAAGATGTTATTAAAACTTTGAACCTGTATCTTCAGGTTCCTGTACCTCTCCCTGATGGTAGCATGAGAAGAAGGCATATCTTAGATGGTGAGGTCCTTCAGTGCCATTTGAGCTATTGCCTTTTGAAGATGTCCTCGATGGGGAGGCGAGTGCACATGATGGACCTGACTGAGCTTACAACCCTAGGCAGCCTTTTTCCATCTTGTTCATTGGAGCCTCCATACCAGACAGTGACGCCACTAGTCAGAACACTCTCTATGGTACATCTATACGCCTTTGAATCAGGGTGGAGGTAGGGTGTTCTTCAGCCCATATCTCCCTGCGGACATTTCTAGAACACTACTGTGATAATATCTCACATACCTTGTACAGGAGCGTCAGGACTAGGACTGCCAGACTGGGTAACAGCTTCTTCCCTCAGGCTGTGAGACTAATGAATACCCTGTCACCACCGAGATCTCGTTACTATGACAGCGAGTTGTTTACTGTTTACCTGTGCTGTGCATTTTGAATTATATTTTATTAAGTTATTGATGGTAATATTTTGGTTTACGTGCTGTGTTTGATATATGTTTTGTGGGTGCGCCGTGGTCCAGAGGAACATTGTCTCATTTGCTTGTATATACGTACAGTCAGATGACAGTAAAATTGAACTTGAACTTGACAATAACTCCCGATAAAAGCAGAGATTTCTTCACAGCCAGCTCGCTAAGAGGAATTGTGGCTGCCGGCTTTATCATCCAAAGGCAATTATTCTGCTGACTGGGCTCCTTGGACATGTTTTTCATGTGATTGGACACCTCTTAAAATTAGTAAAAACAGCTAGTCTTGCAATATTTGGCAGGATTGACCCTCTTACTTGCCCAGAGCTTGTCTTTCCCAATTTGGCTGATGCTACAGACTCAGTGTTAATATGTCCTGGAATGGCTACTTTCTCTGGGTGTTATTGTCAAGGGGACCACAGGAAAAACACTCATGTAAAACTAAAACGCTGATTTCAAATACACCTCTGTGTTTCCTTCAATGTTTTAAAAACAATTGCTGCAGGAATGGCAGCCGTTACATTCTAGAGCACATTCCATTCTCCAAGGCCCAATGGGAGATCGCTACTGAGCACGCTCAGACACAGTGCGAGAAAGAAGAGCACCATTTAATCTTGCTTCATGGATGCTTGCCAAAAGGGAAGATTAATATATTGCTGGCAGCAGTACAGCTCCTGGGTACCCGCTGATGGAGGATTGTTGCTGACAGAAATGAAACATTTGCCTTTGTGTTCGCTGTTCTTTTTTTCTCTCTGATTTGGGCCAAGCATGAGGATATTGATAGGGTGAATTGCACACACAAAATGCTGGAGGAACTCAACAGGTCGGGCAGCATCTATGGAAGGGAGTAAACAGTCGAAGGTTAGGGCCGAGACCTTTCATTAGGACTGGAAAGGAAGGAGGCGGATGCCATAATAAGAGGTTATGGAGAGGATGTTTCCTATAGTAGGGGAGTCTAGGACCAGAGGACACAGCCTCAGGATAGAGGGATAGAAGACAAGGAGGAATTTCTTGAGCCAGGGAGTGGTGAATCTGTGGAGTTCATTACCAAAGGCGGCTGTGGAGGCCTAGTCACTGGGGTGTCACAGTAGCACAACACTTTACAGTACAGTACAGGCAACTCAGGTTCAATTCCCGCCACAAGGAATTTGTACGTTCTCCCTGTGACCGCGTGGGTTTCCTCCGGGTGCTTCAGTTTCCTCCCACAGTCCAAAGACGTGCCAGTTGGTAGGTTAATTGGTCATTGTAAATTGTCCTGATTAGGCTAGGGTTAAATCAGAGGATTGCTGGACAGCACGGCTCGAAGGGCTGGAAGGGGCTGTTCCACGCTGTTTCTCAATAAATAAATATTTAGGGCAGAGGTTGATAGATTCTTGATTGGTCAGGGCTTGAAGGGTTATGAGGAGAAGGCATGAGATTGGGGCTGAGAGGGAAATGGATCAGCCAGGATGAAATGGTGGAGCAGACTCGATGGGCCAAATTACCTAATTCAGCTCCTGCATCTTATGGACTTGTGGTCTGATAAGAAGATGGGGGGATGGTGAGGAGTACAAGATGGCAGGTGAGACCAGGTGAGGGGGTATGCAGATGAATGGGGAGGGAGATGGTAAGAAGCTTGGAGGTGATTGGTGGGAAAGCTCAAGGGGTGAAGAAGAAGGAATTTGATAGGAGAGGAGAGTGGAGCATGGGAGAAAGGGAAGGAGGAGGTTTAGGCAGGTGAGGATAAGAGAAGGGGCGAGAGGGTAACCAAAATGGGAAATGAAAAAGGAGGAAAGGAAGGAGGGAGGCAGAAATTACCAGAAGTCAGGGAAATCAATGTTCATGCTGTCAGGTTGGAGGTTACCCAGGTGGAATCTGAGGTGCTGCTCCTCCAACCTGTGTTTGGCTTCATCATATCAACAGACAAGGCGATAGACAGGCATGTCAGAATACGGTTGAAAAGTCAAATTGAAATGGATAGTCACCAGGAAATCCTACCAGTGCAGGTGCTCTACAAGGTGATCTCCCATTCTGTATCGGGTGTCAGTGACGTTGAGGAGGCAGTACCAGAAGCACCGGATACAGTAGATGACCTAACAGACTTGCAGATGAAGTGTTGCCTCATCTGGAAGAACTGTTTGGGGCCCTGAATGGTGGTAAGGGAGGAGGTTTAGGGGCAGGTGTAGCGCTTATCCGGCTTGCAGGGATAATGACCAGGAGCAACATCAGTGACTATAAGACAGAGGAGCAGAATTAGGCCATTTGGCCCATCGAGCCTGCTCCACCATTTCACTATGGCTGATCCATTTTCCCTCTCAGCCCCAATCTCTTGCCTCCTCCCTGTAACCCTTCATGCCCTGACTATTCAAGAATCTATCAACCTCTGTATTAAATACACCCAATGACTTGGCCTCCACAGCTGCCTGTGGCAACAAATTCCACAGTTTCAACACCCACTGGCTAAAGAAATTCCTCCTCATATCTGTTCTAAATGGATGTCCCTCTGTTCTGAGGATGTGCCCTCTGGTCCTAGATTCCCCCACCAGAGGAAACATCCTCTCCACATCTACTCTGTCGAGGTCTTTCAACATTCGATAGATTTCAATGAGGTTCCCAGTGGGGAGGGATGAGAGGACAAGGGGGATATGGGGAGATTTATACTGATGGAAAGCATAGAGGGGAGTGAGGGAAAGATGTGCTTAGTAATAGAATCCTAATGGAGAAGGCAGAAGTTAGACAATATGTGAGGGAATCTAGAATGGGGAGTTGCCATTTAAAGATAAGTGCTCACCCATTTAAGAGAGAAATGGACCAGATTTCTCCCTCAGAGGATTGTAACTCTTTGTAATTCTCTCACTCAAACAGTGGCAGAAGATCAAACAGAAGTCGATAGATCATGAGAAAAGTTGCAGTGGGTTGTAAAGTCAATCAGCTCCATCATGAACACTTGCCTTCCCACCATCAAGGATATCTGCAAGAGGTAATGCCTCAAGAAGGTGGCCATTATTAAGCCTCACCATCCAGGACACGCCCTCTTCTCATTACTACCATCAAGGAGGTGGTAGAGGAGCCTGAAGACACACACTCAATGTTTCAGAAACAGCTTCTTCCTCTCCGGCATCAGATTTCTGAACAGCCCATGAACCCATGAACACTGCACAGCACACACAAAATGCTGGAGGAACTTAGCAGGCCAGGCAGCATCTATGGAAAAGAGTACAGTTGACATTTCAGGCCGAGATCCTTCATCAGGACTGGAGAAAAAAGACGAGATGTCAGAGTAAGAAGGGGAGGGGAGGGAAGGAAGAAATACAAGGTAGTAGGGAGTAGGTGAAACCGGGGGAGCGGAGGAAGGAGGGGTGAAGTAAAGAGCTGGGAAACCGATCGTTGAAAGAGATAAAGGGCTGGAAAAGGGGGAATCTGATAGGAGAGTTCAGAAGACCAAGGAAGAAAGGGCAGGAGGTGGAACCCAAGAGGGAGGTCATGGGCAGGTAAGGAGATAAGGTGAGAGAGGGAAATGAGAAGGGGAATGGTGAAGGAGAGTGAGGGGCCATTACTGGAAGTTCGAGAAATCGATGTTCATGCCATCAGATTAGAGGCTACCCAGACAGAATATAAGGTGTTGCTCCTCCAACCTGATGTAGCTTCATCGCAACGGTAGAGTAGGCCATGGACTGACATATTGGAATGGAAATGGGAAATAGAGTTAAAATGAGTGGCTACTGGGAGATCTCGCTTTTTCTGGCAGATGGAGCTTGAATGCTCAGCGAAATGGTCTCCCAACCAACGTTGGGTCTCACAGATATACAGGAGGCCACACCAGGAGCACCAGATGCAGTATATGATCCCAACAGACTCACAGGTGAAGTGTTGTCTCACCTGGAAGGACTGTTTAGGGCCTAAAATGGTAGCGAGGGAGAAGGTGTAGGGGCAGGTGTAGCACTTGTTCCACTTGCAAGGATAAGAGCCCAGAGGGAGATCAGTGGGGAGGGATGAATGGACCAGGGAGTCGCATAGGGAGCGATCCCTGCGGAAAGCAGAAAAGTGGGGGGAAAGGAAAGATATACTTGGTGGTGGGATCCTGTTGGAGATAGTGGAAGTTATAGAGAATTATGTGCTGGATGCGGAGGCTGGTGGGGTAGTAGGTGAGGACAAGAGGAACCCTATCCCTGGCAGGGTGGCAGGAGGATGGGGTAAGAGCAGACGTGTGTGAAATGGAAGAGATGCGGGTGAAGGCAGCATTGATGGGTGAGGAAGGAAAGCCCCTTTCTTTGAAAAAGGAGGGCATCTCCTTCATTTTGAGAGCAGATATGGTGGAGATGGAGGAATTGAGAGAAGGGGGATTGCGTTTTTACAAGTAACAGGATGGGAAGAGGTATAGCCCAGGTAGCTCTGAGAGTCAGTGGGTTTATAAAAGACATCAGTAGATAAGTGTCTCTAAAGATAGAGACAGAGAGATTGAGAAAGGGAAGGGAAGTGTCAAAATGGACCAGGTAAATTTGAGGGCAGGGTGGAAGTTGGAGGCAAAGTTGATGAAGTCGACAAGCTCGGCATGGGTGCAGGAAACAGCACCAATACAGTCATCGATGTAGCGTAGAAAAAGTTGGAGAGTGATTTCAGTATGGGCTTGGAACATAGACTGTTGCATGTAGCTGACAAAAAGGCAGGCATAGCTGGGACCCACGCAAGTGGCCCTGGCTACACCTTTTGTTTGAAGGAAGTGGGAGGAGACGAAGGAGAAATTATTGAGAGTGAGGACAAGTTCTGCCAGATGGAGGAGAGTGGTGGTGGAGGGGATCTGTTTGGGTCTGGTGTCCAGAAAGAAACAAAGAGCTTGGAGGCTTTCCTAATGGGGGATGGAGGTGTATATGTACTGGACATCCAAAGTGAAAATATGATGATCGGGGAGAGGGAACTTGAAATCATTGAAAAGATCAAGAGTGTGTGAAGTGTCACAGATGTAGGTAGGATAGAGGAGCAATACTTCATATTTATTCTGGGTGGAGGAGCTTATATTCTGTCTGGGTGGCCTCCAATCTCATGGCATGAACATCAATTTCTCAGATTTCTGGTAAAGGCCCCCTCCCTTCTCCTTCACCATCCCACAGTCCCATTTCCCTCTTTCACCTTATCTTCTTACCTGTCCATCACCTCCCTCTCGTGCTCCTCCCCACTTTTCTTTCTTCCACGGACTTCTGTCTTCTCCCATCAGACCCCCCCCACCTCCTCCAGCCCTGTATATCTTTCACCTATCGACCTCCCAACTCTTTACTTCAGACCCTCCCTCCCCCTCTCCTGGCTTCACCTATCACCTACCACCTTGTACTTCTTCCTCCCCTCCCCTCCACCTTCTTACTCTGAATTCTCATCTTTTTTCTCCAGTCCTGATGAAGGCTCTCGGCCCAAAACGTCGACTGTACTCTTTGTCATAGGTGCTGCCTGGCCCTCTGAGTTCCTCCAGCATGTTGTGTGTGTTGCTTAGAATTCCAGCATCTGCAGATTTTCTCTTGATTGCCATGAACACTCTGTCACTTTTTGTTCTATTTTTGCACTAGTTATTTATTTACTTTTATATATATACAGTATATATTTCTAATTGCAATTTATAGTAATTTTTATGCATTACAATATACTGTTGCTGGAAAACAGCACAATTCACAAGATGTGTCAGTGACTATAAACCTGATTCTGATTCTGCATCTGAGGGGCTTGAGCTCCAGGTTTACCTGAGGCAGGCATGAACACAGAGTTGAAGTCATAATCACACTGAAAACTAGGGCAGGTTTGAGAGATGGCGTGGTCTCCTCGTGCTCCTAATTTGATTATTGTTATTCATGTATTCGTATTGTCTAATTTGGATATTCAGTGCAGATTTCCATCTATTTGCATGCAAGGCAATGTTGAGATTTGTTAAACTAATACCTCAAACTATATTCAAATGACAATCGATTTTACCCAGATTAAAATAATCCTTTGAATCTTGAAAGACAACCTTCCCAACTGAAGGATGTGCCCAACAGGAAACAGCCTCCCTTCTATTGATTTCTCTTGCCACCTCAGCAAAGCAGCCAGCGTAACTGAAGACCCCACCCACCCCGGACATTCTTGCTTCTCCCCTCTACCATCGGGAAGAAGATACAAAGCTGGCACAACCAGACTCAAGGGCAGCTTCTATCCTCCTGCTATGAAACTATTGAACGGACCTCTTGTACGATAGGATGGAGCCTTGGCCTCATAATCTACCTGGTTATGATATTGCACTTTATCGTTTACCTGCACTTGTAGATTTTACAATTTATTCTGCATTGTCATTTTACCTTTTTCTGCTGTGTAATCATTTGATCTGTATGAACAAGTATGCAAGACACGATTTGCTCTGTATCTTGGTGCATGTGACAATAATGTTGTTGTTGTTGTTCGTCCTTCGTAGTCGAAGGTGACCATGGCTTCAAAGTCAAATGGGAGATTGGTGGCTGTGGGTCCAGAGGTGACTGATGAGGCCAATCCGGGCCCTGAAGGCTCGCCCACATGTGGGACACAAGTGGGTGGGTGCTGTCGTGGCAGTGGATGCTGCTCGGGCCTTGCGCACAGCACCCTTTCGTTGCGCCTCGATGATGCGCCTGACTTCAGCTGCACGGGCTCCTGTGGTGATCTTGCTGCGCCAAGCTGGACGGTCGAGGGCAAGCGTCTCCCACGTGTTGATGTCGACACCCAGGCCTTTGAGGGACGCTTTAAGGCAGTCTTTGTAACGTTTCTTCTGCCCCCCGACTGAGCGCTTGCCCTGACACAGTTCTCCGTACAGCAGCTGCTCAGGCAATCGGCTGTCTGGCATTCTGACCACATGTCCAGCCCACCTGGCTTGGGCTTTCAGCAGGAGGGTGTAGACGCTGCAGAGCCCAGCTTGTTCCAGGATTTTCGTGTCGGGGACTTTGTCCTGCCACCTGATGTGGAGGAGTCTGCGGAGACAGCTCAGGTGAAAGTGGTTGACAATAATAAACAAATACTAATACCAATACCAGATTTACTTTTCCGGGTGCGAAGTGCGAAGTATTTTCTATTGTTCGGAGTCGATGGTGCAACCACTCTTTTTCCAAGAACTACAGGCTGCACTGTACATCATTGTCGCAATCCACGTTAGCCACGTACGATCCATCTGCTATGGAGAGGCCATTGCACAGGATCACAAAAAGCTGCAGACATTCGCAAACGCAGCCAGCTCCATCATGAACAGTAGCCTCCCCGGTATTGAGGGCATCTTCAAAAGGTGATGCCTCAGAAAGGAGCCCCATCATCCAACGTGCGCTGTTCTCATTGCTACCATCAAGGAGGAGATACAGGAACCTGAAGGCACACACTCAATGCTTTGGAAACACCTTCTTCTTCTCCACCATCAGATATCTGAATGGACAATGAACCCAAGAACACTGTCTTACTATTTTTGTTCTCTTTTTGCACTACTAATTTAATTTAATTTTTTAATTTCCATTTCCAATTGAAATTTATAATTCCAATCTAGTATACATTATGTATTCCAATCTAGTGCTGTCACAAAACAACAAATTTCTTGACATATACCAGTGATATTAAACCTGATTCTGGTTCTGAGCAAGCCTGCACCTTTACCAGTGTCAGTTACATGCTCTGAATGTAACTATAATGTATATTCTCTCTTCTCCCCTCTTCCATCGAGCAGAAGATGCAAAAGCCTGAAAGCATGGGCCATCAGGCTCAAGGAAAGCTTCTATCCCACCGTTATAAAACAATTGAGCGGTCCCCTAGTATGAAAAGATGGACCCTTGACCTCACAATCTGCCTCACCATGGCCTTGTTCCTTGTTGTTTACCTGCACTGTTCTCTACTTCCTCTGTAACTCTAACACTGTCTCCTGAATTCTGTTACTGCATTTCCCTTGTATTATTTCAATGCACAAAGATCATGAAATGATTTGTACGGCTGGTTTGTGACACAAAGCTTTTCACTGTACCTTGGCTCAGTAGCTGTTTCAGGCATGGCCTACTTTGAAGTTATCAACATGTTATCCTTTACTTTAGGAGGAATTGGAATTGAAATTGGTTTATTTTTGTCGCAGGCCCCGTTCTTACCTCTTCTCCTCACCTGCCTTTCACCTCTCCCTGGTCCCCTCCTCCTTCTTTTCTCCCATGGTCCACTGTCCTCTCCTGTCAGATTCCTTCTTCTCCAGCCCTTTACCTTTTCCACCATCTAGTTTCTCACTTCATCCACCCTCCTCCATCTACCTGGCTTTGCCTTTCACCTTCTAGATTGTACTTCTTCCCCTGCCTCATCTTCTTATTCTGGCATCTTCCCCCTTCCTTTCCAGTCCTGAAGAAGGGTCTCAGCCCGAATTGTCAATTGTTTATTCATTTCCATAGATGCTGCCTGACCTGCTGAGTTCCTCCAGCATTTTGTGTGTTTAGCAAATTTTGGTAATTCCTAACACTAACCATAAACACCTTATTACAAATTCTGTAAAAATCTTACGTTTATCTTTTTCAATAATATAGACTTGCACATATTGAAGCAGGCATTCAACCAGTGTGCAAAAGAGAACAAACTGTGCAAATACAAAAAGAAAGAAATAATAATAATAATAATAATAATAATAATAATAATAATAAATAAGCAATAAATCTCGAGTACATAAGATGAAGAGTCCTTGAATGGGAGTTCATAGGCTGTGGAAACAGTTCAGTACTGGGGCAAGTGAAATTGAGTGGTTATTCTCTCTAGCTCAAGAGCCTAGTGGTTGAGGGGTAATAACTGTTGTTTTTAGGAACAGGAGCAATACCTGTTGGGCAGAGCTAGACAGCGATGTCTTTGAAGTCATCTGCAGAAGCAGCTTAATTTCTATATTTAATATCTCTCTTTTTCCTTTTCAAGGTGGATAGGGTTCTGTCAAGGACCGTGATCTAGACCTACTCCCAGGGCTCACCAACCGGCCTTATTTTGCTATCCCAAGGATGCAGCCCGGAAGATGAGTGCATCTTCAGGGTTCCGAGGCTCTGCGGCCCAGGCGATGAGCTGATTCTATGTCGGTGCCGCCAACTGAAACGCTGCAGAATATTGGGAATAGCGGATCAGCTGCTAGAAGGTTCTGTACTTAGAAACATAGAAACATAGAAACATAGAAAATAGGTGCAGGAGTAGGCCATTCGGCCCTTTGAGCCTGCACCGCCATTTATTATGATCATGGCTGATCATCCAACTCAGAACCCAGCCTTCCCTCCATACCCCCTGACCCCTGTAGCCACAAGGGCCATATCTAACTTCCTCTTAAACACAGCCAATGAACCGGCCTCAACAGTTTGCTGTGGCAGAGAATTCCACAGATTCACCACTCTCTGTGTGAAGAAGTTTTTCCTAATCTCGGTCCTAAAAGGCTTCCCCTCTATCCTCAAACTGTGACCCCTCGTTCTGGACCTCCCCAACATCGGGAACAATCTTCCCGCATCTAGCCTGTCCAATCCCTTTAGGATTTTATACGTTTCAATCAGATCCCCCCCTCAATCTTCTAAATTCCAACGAGTACAAGCCCAGTTCATCCAGTCTTTCTTCATATGAAAGACCTGCCATCCCAGGAATCAATCTGGTGAACCTTCTTTGTACTCCCTCTATGGCAAAGATGTCTTTCCTCAGATTAGGGGACCAAAACTGCACACAATACTCCAGGTGTGGTCTCACCAAGGCCTTGTACAACTGCAGTAGTACCTCCCTGCTCCTGTACTCGAATCCTCTCGCTATAAATGCCAGCATACCGTTCGCCTTTTTCACCGCCTGCTGTACCTGCATGCCCACTTTCAATGACTGGTGTATAATGACACCCAGGTCTCGTTGCACCTCCCCTTTTCCTAATCGGCCACCATTCAGATAATAATCTGTTTTCCTATTTTTGCCACCAAAGTGGATAACTTCACATTTATCCACATTAAATTGCATCTGCCATGAGTTTGCCCACTCACCCAACCTATCCAAGTCACCCTGCATCCTCTTAGCATCCTCCTCACTGCTAACACTGCCACCCAGCTTCGTGTCATCCGCAAACTTGGAGATGCTGCATTTAATTCCCTCATCCAAGTCATTAATATATATTGTAAACAACTGGGGTCCCAGCACTGAGCCTTGCGGTACCCCACTAGTCACCGCCTGCCATTCTGAAAAGGTCCCGTTTATTCCCACTCTTTGCTTCCTGTCTGCTAACCAATTCTCCACCCACACCAATACCTTACCCCCAATACCGTGTGCTTTAAGTTTGCACACTAATCTCCTGTGTGGGACCTTGTCAAAAGCCTTTTGAAAATCCAAATATACCACATCCACTGGTTCTCCCCTATCCACTCTACTAGTTGCATCCTCAAAAAATTCTATGAGATTCGTCAGACATGATTTTCCTTTCACAAATCCATGCTGACTTTGTCCGATCATTTCACCGCTTTCCAAATGTGCTGTTATCACATCCTTGATAACTGACTCCAGCAGTTTCCCCACCACCGACGTTAGGCTAACCGGCCTATAATTCCCCGGTTTCTCTCTCCCTCCTTTTTTAAAAAGTGGGGTTACATTAGCCACCCTCCAATCCTCAGGAACTAGTCCAGAATCTAACGAGTTTTGAAAAATTATCACTAATGCATCTACTATTTCTTGGGCTACTTCCTTAAGCACTCTGGGATGCAGACCATCTGGCCCTGGGGATTTATCTGCCTTCAATCCCTTCAATTTACCTAACACCACTTCCCTACTAACATGTATTTCACTCAGTTCCTCCATCTCACTGGACCCTCTGTCCCTTACTATTTCTGGAAGATTATTTATGTCCTCCTTAGTGAAGACAGAACCAAAGTAATTATTCAATTGGTCTGCCATGTCCTTGCTCCCCATAATCAATTCACCTGTTTCTGTCTACAGGGGACCTACATTTGTCTTTATCAGTCTTTTCCTTTTTACATATCTATAAAAGCTTTTACAGTCCGTTTTTATGTTCTCTGCCAGTTTTCTCTCATAATCTTTTTTCCCCTTCCTAATTAAGCCCTTTGTCCTCCTCTGCTGAACTCTGAATTTCTCCCAGTCCTCAGGTGAGCCACTTTCTCTGGCTAATTTGTATGCTACTTCTTTGGAATTGATACTATCCCTAATTTCTCTTGTCAGCCACGGGTGCACTACCTTCCTTGATTTATTCTTTTGCCAAACTGGGATGAACAATTGTTGTAGTTCATCCATGCAACCTTTAAATGCCTGCCATTGCATATCCACCGTCAATCCTTTAAGTGTCATTTGCCAGTCTATCTTAGCTAATTCACGACTCATACCTTCAAAGTTACCCCTCTTTAAGTTCAGAACCTTTGTTTCTGAATTAACTATGTCACTCTCCATGTTAATGAAGAATTCCACCATATTATGGTCACTCTTACCCAAGGGGCCTCTCACGACAAGATCGCTAATTAACCCTTCCTCATTGCTCAAAACCCAGTCCAGAATAGCCTGCTCTCTAGTCGGTTCCTCGACATGTTGGTTCAAAAAACCATCCCGCATACATTCCAAGAAATCCTCTTCCTCAGCACCTTTACCGATTTGGTTCACCCAGTCTACATGTAGATTGAAGTCACCCATTATAACTGCTGTTCCTTTATTGCACACATTTCTAATTTCCTGTTTAATACCATCTCCGACCTCACTACTACTGTTAGGTGGCCTGTACACAACTCCCACCAGCGTCTTCTGCCCCTTAGTGTTACGCAGCTCTACCCATATCGATTCCACATCTTCCCGGCTTATGTCCTTCCTTTCTATTGCGTTAATCTCTTTTTTAACCAGCAACGCCACCCCACCTCCCCTTCCTTCATGTCTATCCCTCCTGAATATTGAATATCCCTGAATGTTGAGCTCCCATCCCTGGTCACCCTGGAGCCATGTCTCTGTGATCCCAACTATATCATAATCATTAATAACAATCTGCACTTTCAATTCATCCACCTTATTACGAATGCTCCTTGCATTGACACATAAAGCCTTCAGGCGCTCTTTTACAACTCTCTTAGCCCTTTTACTTGGATCACTCTCACTCTCTCTCCTTCTCTTGTTGGTCGGGGTGGGCTGCCAATTCTTGAGTCGAAGAACTCGGAAAAGAAGTGATGCCACGGATGTTAACACCGGAAAGTAGCGAGTTGTTTTTTTTTTGTCTTGTTAGTCTCGCCTCTCGCTGTGTAACACCTCTCTGTTCCTTTATTAGGGAGAGACAGAGCCTGTGGTTTGTTGAATTGCCGGTGAACATGGTCTTTCTTGGGGGCTTTGCTATTGCTTGCTTGGTGGGTGGAGGATGCTGGTGCTTTTTTGCTGAAATAAGTGGGGTCGAAGGTCATTGCTTTGCTGAAGCTTGCACATGGGGGAGTAAGGAGGGGCTTTGGGTTCTTGTGTTTTCACTATCACTCATTCTTTGGGGCACTCTTCTGTTTTCGTGGATGTCCGCGAAGAACAAGAACTTCAGGTTGTATACTGTGTATATTCTCTGATATTAAATGGAATGATTGACCTATTGAACTATTAAACCATGTCCTGAAGAAGTGTCTTGGCCCAAAATGTTGACTGTGCATTTCCATAGAATGCTGCTTGACCTGCTGAGTGTGTGCAGCAGTGAAAGACTTTGTCTTGCAAACCATCCATACAGATAATTTGAAAATATAAATATGTTGAGGTAGTATAAAGGGAAAACAACAACAGAATGTAGAATATATTGTTGCACTTATATTCACAGAGTAAATACAATACAGTGACAAGAGCTGTGACAAAGTAGATTGTAAGGCCATGTATTCATCAATAGCGTACAAGAGTCTTATAATAGAAGGACAGAAGCTGTCCTTGAGCCTGGTTCTGTGTATTTTCAAGAGCCTTTTGACATTTCAACATACTGACGTAAAATAGAGCTCAATGCTTCGAATGCAACCATTGTGGAATAGTCTCAGCTGCTATAGTTTGCCATTTTCTTTGCTGTTCAGTGAGACTCTTTTCTCATTTCTAGAGCTAGATTGGCCACTTTCAGAGAGACTGCTCAGCTCCCTTCCAAATCCACAGAGCCTTTTTCACACTAATGTCCTTGCTGATCAACTGGACACTGAAAACTTACACTCATCTCTCAATCATGCATTATTTACTTGTGCACAAGGAGGACACAACTTTGCCATTGGACTGTCCCAAGCCTGGCAGTGAAAGGAGGAGGGGTGGGCATGGGGGGGGTGGTGGTTTGCCGCCCGTCTGTAAAAACTTAGGGCTACAGAAATGCTAACAGAAGTTCCAAAGTCCTCATCCCAGGTAGAGGAAGGATCATAGCCTAGAGGGCGTATAAAGTCATCTAATGAAAGCCAAGGTCACAGTGCCAGTCAGGACAGAGGACTCTGGCGGGCAGCTGTCGGCAGCCTATGCCCCGGCAGGGGTGATGGTCTTAAGGTGAAGTACAACAACGAGAACAGCATGGCCCCTGACCATTTTTAGACAGAACTGACCAGCAGTTCAAAGTTCAAACTAAATTTATTATCAAAGTACACGTTCATCCGTGAGTTTTACTTTCTTGCGGGCATACTCAATACATCTAGCAACCATAAAAGAATCAATGAACGACCGCACCCAACAAGGCGGACAACCAGCGTGCAAAAAGACAACACACTGTGCAGATACTAAAGAAAAAAATAAGAAATAATAATAATACATAAATAAGCAATAAATTTCGAGAACATAAAATGAGGAGTCCTTGAAAATGAGCCCATAGGTAGTGGGAACAGTTCAGTGATGGGGTGAGTGAAGTTGAGTGAAGTTGTGAAGTTATCTCCTCTGGTTCAAGAGCTATGAATTATCTAAGTTACTCTGGTTCAAGAAATTCTGATACTAACCAATTGGTAACCTTGTGCATATTCACATTCCTTATTTGCAAGATCAATTGCCATTCACAATGCAGGAGAAACTTGCAGGCTAACAACTGAGGATACTTAGAAGCTAGTAATATAGTTGTCCCTTAGTTGGCTTGTGTTCCTTGCATCCTTTGATTACATTCTTACCTTATCTCCTTCTGCCAATTGCTCCAGTTCCTCTGCTGTGCTGAAGGATGCTGTGCTCCTCAAAGACCTTTCTTGCCTGGGCTGCCTAACCTTTGCCTTGCTGTGACTTCACACTAACAGGGAGCTCCTTTTCCAGTATTTTTCTACTGGCGTCATGCAAGGGTGGCAAGGTAGAGATATGTCTCTACCAAAGGAGGTGTAAGGCGTCCCTTCCCTCTGCTAGCCTGCAGGTCACCCTTGGGCAAGGTGTAGCACCTGCTTCGCCCTCCTATCAGGGTCACACGAAGCCATGGGAGCAGGTGGTGGATGGTCGTCTGAGCAGCTGGTTCATATCACAGGTCCCAGTTATGTGACCACTGACACCAGGCAGACAATCTCTGAAGAGTATTGATAATGGCTGGGGTCACCCATCTTGTAAAGACGCTGCCCACAAGAAAGCAAAGATTTGCCGAGACCAATTATGGCCATGAAAAAATAATTGCACATAATGATGATGATGATGATGATATCATGAATGCCTTGGTGGGAAACTTGCCGCTTCTGGAGTTTCCATTATGGCCAGTATGTTGGTCAGGGAGATTTCAAGGCAGAAGACACAGACTTGCCACTCTGTAAAAGTGGGACCCCCCAAATCTCACTCAAGATGCCAGGATTTCCTTTCTGTGCGTACCCCAATGTCACAGAACTGTACGCCCCTTTGAATGATTTTGGAGTCGTAGCTTTTTGTCTTATCCTTGTTTTCTCCATGTCATGGTGATAGAGAAGGACCGGTGTCCTTCTCCATTTTCATTGTGTCATGGACCTTCTCTGATTGCAACAATAATTTGCTGGACTACCTCAGCAGGTCAAGCAGCGTCTGTGGGAGTCCTTTCCTCTTGGCAACATTTCAGGGTGTAAACCTGCTTCAGGGCACAGGTGCTTCTCGATCTGCTGAGTTTCCCTACAGATATATACTGTAGTACTGTGCAGAAGTCTTAGGCGCGCGCACACACACACACACGCACACGCATAGCTAAGGTGCCTAAGAGTTTTGTAGAGTACTGTATTTGTCAACATGGAGCAGAATCTGGTGGGCGCAAAAGGTGTTGGGAACGGTGAGAGGGTGGAGCGTCACGGGAAGGGTGTGGGACGGGTGGCAGAGACGGACAGCCGGGGCAATGGGTGGTGTGGGTGCAGACACACCCAGTCCTGAGATACCCGGCAAGGCAATTTGATTCCAAACAATTGGTCTATTGATCATTACAGAATGTCCCTCTGGTGCTTCCTGCTCCCTCCCCTCTCCCTTCCCCTTTTCCCAACGTGATCCCCCTCTCCCTGTCCCTTTCCCACTCTCAGTCCACAATGGAGACCCATATCAGAATCTGGTTTATCATCGCTCACATACGTCATGAGACTTGTTGTGTTTTTGTTTATGCAGCAATACAGTGCAATACATAAAATTACTACAGTCCTGTGCAAAAGTCTTCGGCACACATACATATATATAGCCAGGGTGCCTAAGACTTTTGGACAGTACTGTATATATATCTTGTTATTGTATTGCACTGTTCTGCTGCTGCAAAACAACAAACTTCATGACAAATGACAGTGATATTAAACCTGATTCTAGTTGTGATTTTATTTTGATTTTAAGGAACTACCTCAGAAAATGCATAATTCTCTTTCTCTGAGTAAAACCCATCCAGATCTATGATAGTGTAGCATTTCACTATTCTGATTGAATGGAAGCAGAATCTGCTGGTGACTTTGATCAGTACACATCTGATGAGGCTGCATAGACAGCTAACTAATTTAGAAACAAAATTCTTGCAGATGCATGTAAAATACACAGGATGTAGTGTCACACTTAACTGAGTTTTGCAGGTCAAGTGACAGATGCCGCTCCCCAAATTCAAGGACAATTTCGGTTAGGAAGCTTTCATTTGTAAGGCATTTGCAACATAATTCTGTTTATTACCAATGTTGAACGCTTCGGTTCTTTCACAAAAGACTAATTATCTAATGTCAGTGCTTCCGATTATCCACCCCTCCCCCTAGCTAGCTCCCTGATTTTTTGTCTCTCCCCTCTTTGCAACTATTGCTGAGCCAATCACGCATGGCCCCTAATAACTGCCTGTGAAACCCCTTCTCCATGTCATCTGCAGCTGTTACTGTTACTAAGTGAATTACCCGAAAAGCACCGTGAGCCTTTCACGGAGGAGGAAATCTTATATTTTAAGGCTAATCGCACTCGGTAAAAATGAAGCAAAACTGTGGAACAAGTTTTGAAAATGAGAAGAAGAAATCTGTAAGAATCATCCTTTATCCGTGATTTGTGGGATGGACAACTACAGGAAAAGAAGACAAAACGCTTTTTCACCACCGCGTCCCAAGCACATCAGCAACTGGTGACGTCAGTTGCTTTGATCTGTACCCTTAGCTCAGTCTAAAAGCAATGATTAAAATCAAATCAGACAATAGAGTCATTCTCATCGGATTGTCTGGCATAAATTATTTTCTGAAAAAGTACGCTTTATTGAAAATTGATAATGTAGCGATTATATCTGAAGGTATCTTGATAGATTGCATCACAGTCTGGGATGGCAATTTGAATGCAAGGGACTCGATATCAGAATTGGGTTCATTATCACTCATGTATCTCACGAATTGTGTTGTTTTGCGACAACAATAGAGTACACAAAATCACTGTAAATAAATAAATAGTGTGAAAGATGAATAATGAAATAGTGTTCATGGTTTCATGGACCGTTCAGAAATCTGATGGCGGAGGGGAAGAAGCTATTCCTAAAACATTGAGTATGAGACTTCAGGCTGCTTCTCCCGGTTGGTAGGAATGAGAAGGGGCCATGTCCTGGGCAGTGAGAGTCCTTCATGATAGATGCCGCCTTGTGGAGGCACTGCCTTTTAAAGATGTCCTCAATAGGGGGGTAGGCGAGTGACAATGATTAAGCTGGCTGAGTCTATAACCCTCTGCAGCCTCTTTAGATCCTGCGTACCATCAAACGTAAGAAACTGAAGAGATTAGTGGATTCAGCCCCATATACATCAGGCACATCTCTCCACACCACTGATAGTAACTTACAGGAGGTTCTGCCTCAAGGAAGCAGCATCTATTATCTAAGACATCCATCATCCTGGTTCTCACGGCTACAATCGGGTAGAAGGTATGAAGCTTGAAGTTCCATCCCAATAGTCTCTAGAACAGCTTCTTCCCATCAACCATTCAGTTCCTGAATCAATCGACACAACGCTGATCTCTACCTCATCATAGTAACACTATGACCAGTTGACCAATTTGCACTGCAATAAGACTTCATTCTTTTGTTCTGATTGTGTTCTTTCTTGTATAATATTGTACAAATTTGTTTAGTTTATGCTCTTCCCGTGAATGTTGTGTCTTTAATATTGTGTGCCGGTGAAGCTGCTGCAAGAAAGTTTTTCGTTGCACCTGTGCATACACGCACTTTTGCAAATGGCAATAAACTTGACTTTGACCATCAAGCAATAATTTAAACGTTCCGTTTCAGTGGCAATGTAAGCATTGACAGGAGACTCCTCCACAGTGATCCTCCAAATGTGGCATCTATTCAGTGGGAGTGAGTCTCCTGCTGCCTAGCAGCCTTGGAACTGACACTCTGGTCAGGAATCGAGATTCATGATGTGTCGGATGTGAAAACCCAACCCCAATGGAACAGCATTCTAATCTCTGAAGGCTGGAACGTTGAAGACACCTTCATCATCCTAGTTCAGTCCAGGAACTTGTTTGACTATTACTTTCTCATTTCAGTCCCTGGGATTTATTCACAGGTGAGTCTTTAACCGATATGTACGTTTAAGGTAAGGTAAGGTAAGCTAGTGAGCTTTGATTGACCTAAGCACCAGGCTGATCTGGAAAGGTTGGTTACGGGCCGATGTGTGGCAGCAGGGTCCAGGGCCGGAGTGTATTAACGCGACAGGGCCCAGTTCCCAGAGGGAGGAACAGCCCAATGTTTGAATGATTTAAACGCTGGGCCAGACTTTGATAATAAATGTACTTTGAACTTTGAAAATCGTCTTCATTCTTCTTTCATTCCTCACTTTGACTCCCCTCTCGGGGCGACTGATGCAGACTAGAGTGCTTTGGTGAGGAATTTCCCGCTGCCTGCATTAGCTGGTGGCGTGACACTGAATGGAACTAAACTGAAGTTGGGGTGTTAGGACCAGAGGTTAGTGTTGGGCCTGGTCCGCCAGCTGCTCTGTGACGTTTACTCTGCTCTTTGCTGCACTGAGGCTGGGCCTGTGGGCCTGTTCCAGCTGCCCCAGGCTTCAAGTCCGTGGGCTCCACAATGTTTACTCTGCTGTTTGATGAACTGAGGCTGGGCCTTTGGACCTGCTCCCGTGGCTCTGAGCTTTGTGACTGACGACTCATTTTTGTTCTAAATGCTATTTGCTTACTTTTATTGTTGGCACAATTTGTGTTTTTTTTCTGTCTGCACGTTGGGTTTTTGTCATTTTTCTCAAGTTTAATAGGTTCTATTGAGTTTCTTTGTTTTGTGGCTGCCTGTTAGGAGATGAATCTCAAGATTGTATAATGCATCCATACTTGGATAATAATGTACTTTGAACTTTGAATCTCCTTTCGTTCACCACTTTGACTCCCCTCTCGGGGCAACTGATGCAGACTAGGGTGCTTCAGTGAGGAATACCCTGCTGCCTGCATTAGCTAGCAGCGTGGTGCTGAATTGAACTAAACTGAATATCTGGACTGGTGGTTTGATGTTTGATGTTTGAGCAATTTTTTCTTTTTTTTTCTGTCTGTTGGGTTTTTCATGTTTTCTTGAATGGGTTGCAAGGTGTTTCTTTGCTTTGTGGCTGCCTGTGGGAGGATGATTCTCAGAGTTGTATTCTATATACATACTGATAATTAATGTACTTTGAATCTACCCCTTCTCTTCTCCTTTCCTCACCTGCCTATCACCTCCCCCGGTGCCCCTCCTCCAGCCCTTTCTCCCATGGTCCACTCTCCTCTCCTATCAGGTTCCTCCTTCTTCAATCCTTTACCTTTTCCATCTATAACCACCTAGTTTCTCACTTCATCCACCCTCTCCCATCTACCTGGCTTCACTTATCACCTTCTAGATTGTATGTCTTCCCCTCCCTCATCTTCTTATTCTGGCATCTTCCCCCTTTCTTTCCAGTCCTGATGAAGAGTCTCCACACAAAACATAAACAGCTTGTTCACTTCCATAGATTCTGCCTGACCTGCTGAGTTCATCCAGCGTTTTGTATGTGTTAGTCTGGATTTCCAGCATCTGTAGAATCTCTTGCATTCGTAGTTTGTACTTTTCTGTCTGAAGCCCATTCTCACAGTATTTGACAAAGTTCAACTTCAGGGTCTCAGATCCTAACTGTGTGCACTTTGTAACTCTGTGTCTACATAACTGACAATAGAGTTGCGGGGGTGGGTGGGGGATGGATGCCTGGAATTTGCTGCCTGGGGTGCTGGTAGAGGCAGATACAACAGGGACTTTTAATAGATGTTTAGTTAGGCACATGAATGTGAGGGAAAAGGAGGGATCTGGACATTGTATAGACAGAAGGGTTTAGTTTAGCTGACCATATATTTGGTTCGGCACACATTGTGGGCTGAAGGGGCTGTTGTTGTGCTGTACTGATCTACGTTCTATGTTCTGATTCACAATCCTTGTTTGAAAAGTCTGACCTAGAGCCCAGAGAACCTGCATTATAACGTATAGAAATATTCTTGATAATCATTTGAATACATTGAATTAAAAATAAATCTCAGTTTTAATGCATGCTGGTTATATGAAACTGTGTTTGTTTCTCTACACTACCTTCAGAGTTGCATCATATGAGTAAGATACAATGACACAGAGAGTTGGAATATTCTTCCTGTGACCATGTGGGTTTGCACTAGATCATGGGTTCCTGGCCCCTCAGTCTACGTCTAGTAGGCGTCTATGGCATAACAAAGGTTGGGAACCCCTGCTCTAGATGCTCCGCTTTCCTCCCACATTCCAAAGCCATACGGGTTAGTGAGTTGGAGGCACGCCATGTTAACGCTGGAAGCATGGCGGCACTTGCGGGCGGTACCCAGCACATCCTCAGACTGGGTTGGCCGTTGTTGCAAACAACGCATTTCACTGTATGTTTCAATGCACATGCGACAAATAGAGCAAATCTTTAAATAAAATCCTTGCTGGTGGCTGGTTTCCAGCCACGTACTTCCCTTTCTGATAATATCAGAAGCTGTCCTCTCCTCAGCCTCGATGCGGAGTGACCTCTGCAATACATCCATCTGCTTCCCCGTTTACTAGAGCCACATTGACCTCAGTTGTCATCTGGCACAATCCGATGCAAGGGTCTGCCTGACATTCACCCCGAGCGGCCACATGCCAGGAGACTCCATAAGACCATGCAATACAGGAGCAGAGTTAGGCCATTTGGCCCATCGAGTCTACTGAGCCATTTCATCATGATTGATTCATTTCCCTCTCAGCCCCAATCTCCTGTCTTCAGAATCAGAATCAGGTTTAATATCACCGGTGTATGTCGTGAAATTTGTTAACTTAGCGGCAGCTGTACAATGCTATGCATGATCATATAGCGAAATAAACAAATCCATCAATTACAATCAGTATATATATGTATTAAGTAGTTAAATTAAAGATAGTGTAAAAGCAGAAATAGTAAAAGTGAGGTAGTGTTCATGAGTTCAATGTCCATTTAGGAATCAGATGGCAGAGGGGAAGAAACTGTTCCTGAATCGCTGAGTGTGTGTCTTCAGAGTTCTGTACCTCCTCCTTGATGGTAACAGAGCACGTCCTGGGTGATGGGGGGGGGTCCTTAATGACGGGCGCCATCTGTACCAACAAATTCCACATCTTCTCCACATCCACTCTATCAAGGCCTTTCAACTTTCAACAGGTTTCAATGAGGTCACCTCCTCTTTCTTCTGAATTCTAGGGAGTACAGGCCCAGAGCTGTCATACGGTCTTCATATGGCAAGCCTTTCAATCCTGGAATCATTTTCATGAATCTCCTTTGAACCCTCTCCAGTGTCAGCACATCCTTCCCTTGATAAGGGGCCCAAAACTGCTCACAATAGTCCAAGTGAGGCCTCACCAGTGCTTTATAAGGTCTCGACATTACATCCTTGCTTTAATATTCCAGTCCTCTTGAAATGAATGCTAACATTGCATTTGCCTTCCTCACCACAGACTCAACATGCAAATTAACCTGCACGAGGATTTCCTGATCTACAGGCTGTTCCCTAGGATACACGTGGAGACAGACATCAGGTACTGCTGGCAGATCAACCTGGTGAAAGACACCCTTTGGTCTGCTCGGAGTTTGCTGGTCTGGCAGGCATTGACATGTCCATTGAGAGACGCTGCCAATTTCCGCATTGCAGGCTGTGCGGAGGGGCATACTGAAGCTCTGTGCCACCACTGCAAGTGCTTGGTGGGGAAGGACCACGGTGAAGAGTTTCCTGCTACTGGAGAGAGGGAGGGGTCGAGTAGGGTGAGGACACCCCTCAATGATTGCTAAAGTTTACCACCTTAGTGGTCCCTTCTATTATACTTCCTACTGTATTTCTCTGTTCTACTGTGGACGCCCACAAGCTAAGTTGCACGGCATGGTTAGCACAACCCTTTAGACTACAGGTGACTCCGGTTCAATTCCCGCTGCTGTCAGTAGGAATTTGTATATTCTCCCCATGACCGGGTGGATTTCCTCCGAGTGCTCTGGTTTCCTCCAACATTCCAAACACGTACCGGTTGGTAGGCTAATTGGTCATTATAAGTTGTCCAGTGATTAGTCTAGGGTTAAATCGGGGGGTTGCTGGGTGGTGTGGCTTGAAGGGTTGAAAGGGCCTATTCTGTGCTGTATCTCAATAAATAAGTAAATAGATAGATAGATAAATAGATAGACAAATAAATACATAGATAGATAACTAAATAAATAAGCAAGCAAATAAATAAATAGAAATCCCAGGGTAGTTTATAGTGGCATATATATATTTTGCGAATAAATTTACTTGAACTTTGAACTTTTAAACAGTCCGATTGGTTTTAAGGAATCCAATAGAATTACACTGAATGCATTGACTGTGAATGGAAGATTGAAAGAGATTGCACAGCTTATTCTTGTAAATATTATGAATGAACTTATTTTGATATTTAAACAATTGGTTAACTGTGTTAAAAAAATGAGAAATTCTTTAGTTGTCAGCCCAGCACCACCCAAAAGGTTAGAGGGTCCATAATCAATTATTTTCACTTTTAGGACATTCCATTAATCATTTTGGCTGCAGACTGAAAGGTTGGCAGGACAAACTTCAGTTTGGGAACCCCGATGGATTGAAGGAACCTAATTGCTCCTCTGTACTAAAACATAAACGGGCGCCTGTGGTGTACTGGGCCTGGCAGAAGGAACTCGCCCTTCACTAAAATTAATGACTTATTTACAGAGCTGAGTAAGAAACTCAAATGTAGTTGGTTCCAGGAAGGCAACCACACTAGTGAGTGGTTGCTGTGACGATTGAGGAGTGGCGTGGGTGGGGGTGATGATTGAGGGGTGGTGTGGGTGGAGTGAAGATTGAGGTGCAGTGTGGGTGGGGGTGATGACTGGGGGATAGTGTGGGTGGGGTGAAGATTGAGGGGTGGTGTGTGTGTGTGGGGGGGTGATGCTTCAGGGGTGTTGTGGGTTGGGGTGAGGATTGAGAGGTTGTGGAGGAAAATTTTAGGTTGCTAATTCCCATCAGTTCCAGGATGTGGACTTGAACCCAGTTCAGATTTTTCCAGGCTTTTTCCACTGAAGTTGTGTGAGACTAGAATTGGAGGTCATGGGTTAAGGGTGAAAGGTGAAATGTTTAAGGGGAATATGGGGGGAGACATATTCTCTAAGAGGGTGGTGAGAGTGTGGAACAAGCTGCCAGTGGAAGTGGTTCATTTTCAACATTTAAGAGAAGTTTGGATAAGTACATAAATGGCAGGTGTGATATGGAGGGCTCTGGTTTGAGTGCGGGCAGAGTAACTGTTCAGCATGGACCAGATGGGCCAAATGGCCTATTTCTATGCTGTAGTGTTCTATGATTTTTGAGATGGAAGTCTCTTTGGTCCTGGGGAAGTCCGAGCTCTAAGTGCCTCTCCTCGCCTGCATCTTTTCCTAAATCCTTAATTCTTTTCCTCTCTGCAGTAGCAGCCAGACCCACTGAGTATCCTGAGCATCTTGAGGGTTCCCCTGCTCACCCCTTTTCTTCTCCTCACCTGCCTACACCCTCTCTCTGGTGCCCCTCCACCTTTCCCTTCTTCCATAGTCCACAAACCTCTCCTATTGGAGTCCTTCTTCTGCAGACACTTACCTTTCCCACTGATCCCCTCCCAGCTTCTGATTTCATCCTCCCCCAACCCCTGCACCTTCTTCCTCACCTGCCTGCTTGTACTCCTCCCCCTCTTCACCGACTTTATCTGGCTCTGCCTTCTTCCTTTCCAGTCTTGACGAAAGGATCTAACCAATGAAGAACCTATCAACCTGTCCTAATATACTCAATGACTCGGCCTCCACAGCCGTTTGTGGCAAGGAATTCCACAGATTCACCACCTTACGGCTGGAGAAATTCCTCCTCATCCCCGTTCTAAAGGGATGTGTCTTTGTTCTGAGACTGTGTCCTTTGGATTCTAGACTTTCATATTAATGGAAGTCACCTCTCCATGTCCTTTCTATCTGGGCCTTTAACTATTTGGTAGGTTTCAATGAGATCCTCTCTCACCTGAACTCTATCAAGTACAGGCCCAGATACATCAAACATGCCTCGTATTTTAAGTCGATAATTGTCAGGATCATTTTCTGAGTTGGAACAAAGAATTCACCCATGTGCAACAATGTATCTATCCTATTATGTACTGGCCACTGCACCACAAGTTCAAACTTCAGAGAGCAAGGCAAATTTATACCGCTGCCGCAAAACAACAAATATCAAAGTTCAAAGTAAATTTATTATTGAAGTATGGATATGCCACCATATACAACCCTGCAATTCACAGGCGTTCATAGTAGACGAAGGAAATACAATAGAATCAATGAAAACCAACACACAAAGTGCCAATGTGCTAATGAAGATAAACTGCCCAATTACAAAATTTAAATTATAATCAATGAATAGTGAATAAATAAGCACTGTTAACAAAGAATTTAGAATCTCTGACCAGTTCTGCAGCTACTAGAATTTACAAATAACCCCCCCCCCCGAAAAATGCCTAAGAATAAGGCAGATAGGGGAAGCAACAATTGCTTTTCATACTGTCTTAAGCCTAAAGCAGTTAAACTATGTTGGCGTGGCAACCAGTGGTGAAAGGAGGAACAAAATAACATCTCCACTGACTGTCAATAAGCTGGAGATAGATAATCACTCAATATTCAGTCTAAAACATCTTGCTGAAGGAAACACGATTGGCAGCTTTCAAGTGAACAATGCAAGCAAATTGCCTTCCTAAATTTAAATGGCAGATAAATTAAAAATGTACTTCAATGGATCAATTTCTTGGATTATTCAATATGCCGAAGGGTCCAAGATGCAATTTAATTCAGTGAAATCACAGTGCTTTGCGCTAAAAGACAAATATTTATCCTGCCTCCAAAACATTGCTTTCTCAAATAAGGAGACTGCATTGCGGCGGGCAGGAAGCTTCTGCAACAGGTAGCCCAAACTACTCAATGCATCACCAGCAACAGCCTACCTGCCATCAAGGGCATATATGCAGAAAGATGCCAGAAAAGGGCCAGTAACATCGCGAAGGATCCCATCATGAAGGATCCTACACACCCTGCTCATGGACCGTTTGTCCCAATCCCATCAGAGAGGAGGCTACGTAGCATCCATGTTAGGACTAAGTTCAAAGTTCAAAGTTCAAAGTAAAATTTATTATCAGAGTACGTACATGTCACCACATACAACCCTGAGATTCGTTTTCCTGCCGGCATTCTCAGCAAATCTATAGAATAGTAACTGTAAACAGGATCAATGGGCAACAAACTGCAAATGCAAGTATAAATGAAAAGCAATAAGTAACAAAAACATGAAATAACAAAATACAGAGTCCTTAAAGTGAGACCGTTGGGTGTGGGAACACCAGAAATAGAATGAGTGTAGTTTATCTCTTTTGTTCAAGAGCCTGATGGTTGCAGGGTAGTAACTGCGTGAGTCCTGTGTCTCTTGTACTTCCTACCTGATGGCAGCAGCAAGGAAAGAGCACGGTCTGGGTGTGAGGGTCTTTGATGGTGGATGCTGTTTTTCTATGACAATGTTTCATGTGCTCAGTTGTGGGAAGGGCTTAACCAATGAAAACTGGACCGAGTCCACTACTTTTCGTCAGATTTTCTGCTCAGAGTCAGTGCTGTCTCCATACCAGGCCACATACTCTTTAGCCAGTTCCTACCACACATCCGTAGAAGTTGGTCTACATTTCCGATGACATTTTGAATCTCCACAGATCACTAGACTCAAAAACAGTTCCTTTCCCCAAGCAGTAAGGCTGATCGACACCTCCACCCACTGACCCACCCCATTCACACCCCAACCACCACTGCTTTATCATCTCCTGTGAGTCGCCATGTGTATAGCTTAGCATTACTTTATGGATCATCTATGTATGAAAGCTATCTTATATATTTATATTTGTTGTGTTTTTTCTTATTGTTGTGTTCTTTATCTTATTATTTTTCTTTTTTGTGGTGTATTGAATCCGGAGTAACAATCACTGTACTGGAAATGTCATTAAACAATCCTGAATCTTGAATCTTGAATCTAGAATCCCATTTATCTGATAAGCAGCCGTTCTGCTGTGTGGTAACAACAGTGCATGTTAGGGGGGTAGTGCCATCACTCGAGTTGAGTATGATGTTCTCCTCAGGGGTTTCTGAATAGCTAGGGTGAATCCTCTTCATGGAGAATGCCTGTCCGTGGGAGGGCTGATGCACGGGCAGCCAGCACACGGTCCTTGACAGATCAGGGTTGGGATCCAGTGGCATGAAGACAACTGAGGACCCTTCACTCCTGCGGCCTTCCTCCACCCTCACTGCTGTTGTGATGTGTCATCATCTTCTCCAGTGAGATCTTGTTGGACCGCTCTTTGTTTGGAACCTCCCTCTTGACACCCCCATGGGTGACCCGACCATGATCGAGGTGCCAGATGGCATCGCTCTTGCGATCTCAGGAACTCAGGAGCCTGTCCACAATGACAAGGTGACGATCCTCGGAGAAGGCATGTTAGGGTATATAGACGTATGCCAGCTCAGACTGGCTAAATTCTTCACTGTTACCATTGAGGCTTGAGGCTTGCCTCAGATGAACTTTAGATGTTGGCGAATTTCAATACTCAGTGCTAGCAGCCCGCTTACTTTGTGCCTGCTGCTGTCTGGGTTTACTGCAAGGAAACAGCTTTGAATGCTACCATTTGAGATAGACCTGATGACTCATTCTGTTCCTCTCTCCGCAGATGCTGCTTGACCTGCTGAGTATCCAGAATCTGAATCAGAATCAGAACCAGAACTAGGTGTGTTATCACCGATATATGTTGTGAAACAGGCAAAGCCTGCTGAATCGGTCCCCAGCACTGAACACATCTACAACTCGTTCTCAGTATTATCCATCTATCTGGCTATGGCATCTATCTATCTATCTATTCAGTTGTGCAGTTTGTTTGCTTTTGCACTGGTTATTTGTCAGTCTTTGTATTCAGTTCTTCACTGATGCTATTGTATTTCTTTGTTCTACTGTAAATGCCTGCAAGAAAATGAATCTCAATATTGTATGCCCACAAGAATCTCAGGGTTGTATATGGTGGCATAAATGTACTTTGATAATAAAACTTACTTTGAACTTTGAATTCCTTTGCATCTCTGTTCCGAGGGGACATCCTTCTATTCTGTGAAGCTGTGCTCCCTTCTCTGGGACTCTCACGTTATTAGAAGTAACTTCTCCACATCCACTGTATCCAGGCCTTTCAATACTCATAGACACGAAAGATTCTGCAGATGCTGGAAGTCCAAAGCAACACACACAAAATGCTGGAGGAACTCTGCAGGCCAGGCAGCATCTATAGAAATGAATAAACAGTCAATGCTTCAGGCCAAGACCCTTCTTCAGCGCTGGGAAGGAAAAGGGAATGAGATTCCCCCATCATTCTTCTAATCTCCGAAGGCCCAGAGTAATCAAACGCTCCTGTTGATGCTGAAGTCCAGCTATGCTCCTTGCAGGGGAGGTTTAATCTCTGGAATTTGTTGAGTTTTTCACCTGACCAACTGTCCACCTAAAAGCAGCTCCTCTTCAACAAAAATCAGGGACTCCTGCTGAATATTTGCAATGACGCCTGCGTCTACGTTATCGACCCAGATAGACTGGAAAGGCAGGATGCTGGGACCGGAGGCTAGAGTTGGGCTGATTTTGCTCGCTCTCCCGCGACGTTCACTCCTCTCTCCGCGGTGCTGAGGCTGTGAGACTGCTCCTGCTGCTACATGCTTAATGTCTGTGAACTCGGTGGTAACTTGCCCCGCTAACTGATGAACTGAGACCAAGGCATTGGGCCCTCTCCGGTTGCTGCGGGGATTTGAGTCCATGGACTCGATTTCCTTTGGAATGCTATTGCTGGCTTCTGTTGTTTGCACGACTTGTGTTTTTTCTCTTTCTCTGCACATTAGGTGTTGGTCTTTCTTTTTAAAATGTTTTTTTTCGGGGTTTTTGCTTTGCGGCTGCCTGTAAGCAGACAAATCTCAAGGTTGTATAATTTATACATGTTTTGATAATAAATGTACTTTGAATCTTTTGACTTTCTTATCAGAAATAAATGAATAGATGAGGTAGTTGAAGCAATACATATCCTCTTTAATAAGACCAGGGAACAGTTGAGGACAGAGTTGTATTGTTTCAGGAAATTTGCCACATCATATTTTCCCTGAGCATAGTGAGTGGGTGAGGTATACATTCTGCTTATTACTATTTACTTAAGGTCATAAGTAAAGCATTTGGACAGAGCACAAACCTTGCTTTGAGTTCCTGCTTCTGTGGAGGAGGTTTGGAAGTTTTTGCCATTTTCACGCTTGTAGAGATTGACCTTCATTGCAAGACTTCGCAAAGCCTTGGGGAATAATCATGGTGTGTTAGTTTGGCCTGTGGTGGTCTGGTCTAGAGAGCAGTCTCCTGCCTGAAATCTGAATTTCAGCTCATTGGTGTGGCAAAGGGCAACCCAGGGTCCCTCCCAATGGGTGAATATTTCCACTGACTGATGGCCCTCGGTCACAGGCTATCAAAGCTGTCATCACCTTAAATGTTTCTGAATATCTTTGACATTTAAACACAGACAAAGACATTTGGGACCTCTTAAATAATGAAAGATATTGTTACAGAAATTAAATTTTATAACAGTTGAAAAGTCACAAGGCTGGGCCGCCTGGTGGCGTAACGACATCGGCACCGGACTTGGGAGCGGAGGTTCCCGGGTTCGAAACCAGTTGGGTCCGCTTCCGAGTACACTTTCCATCCGTGCCCGGTTGAGTGTCTAAATCGCAACTCGACCTCGTAATTACTGTGAAAATGTCTATGTGAGGAGTGGCACGCCACACAGTCTCTCTCTCTTGCTCCGCGCCTTGTAAAAGCCATGAAAAAGACATCGTCATGGACGCATGCACGCACATGCACGGATTCGCATGCACGCAGGCATACGCAAAAAAAAAGAAAAGTCATAAGGCTAATAATTCTCTCTCACACGTGGTCTCCCTCCCTTTCCCTCTCACAACTCTCCCGCCCGCTCTCCACCTTGCTCTTCCTCCCCCTCACCCTGCTCCTCTCTCTCTCTCTCTCTCCCTCCTCTTCCCTCCAATTTCCCATGTTGCCCTCTTCTACCCTTCTCCCCCATCTGTCCCACTCTTCCACTCTCTCTACCTCTCTCTCCCCCTCTCTCCCTCTTTTGCTCTCTCTCTCTCTCTCTCTCTTTCCCTCTTTCTCCCTCTCTTCTGTTCTCTCCTCCCTCTCCCTCACAATTAATTCCAGATTAATCAAATAAGCAGTATACTTTGCCTCCCTCCCTCCCAGCAGCCCCCAGTCTGGTGTTCTTGCACAAGGCCAAACCTGGCATGGTTTCAGCCTGAAAGCTGGGAAGCCTGTGGAAGGCCCCACCTACCTTACTGAACTTATCAGGGATATCTACGTCTGATCTTTATGGAACCCCTAGCAACTGGGCTTTGGACGTCATGCAACTGTTCAACTGATTGGATGAAGTAATCCCACAAACTGTGGGCATCTTTCCACACACGGAAGCTTAGCGGTTAGCGTGACGCTTTTACAACTCCGGGCGTCTGAGCTTGGAGTTCAATTCAAGCGCCCGCTGTAAGAAGTTTGTACCATCTTCCTGTGATCGCGTGGGTTTCCTCCGGGTGCTCCAGTTTCCTCCCATAGTCCAAAGATGTACTGGTTAGCAGATTAATTGATCATTGTTAAATTGCCCTGTGAATAGGCTTTGGGTTGCCGGGTGGTGCAGCTCTTTGGGCCAGAAGGGTGTGTTCCACCCTATATCTCGAAATAAGTATCAGTCTTTCCCTATAATAAATACTAAAGGAGTATTAATGCAATGTAGTTTGGAACTTCAAGGTTCAAAATAAATTGATCACCAAAGTATGTAATCATATACCACCATGAGATAGATTCAGTTCCTTCAAAGTTCAAAGTACATTTATTATCAATGTATGTATACTGTACGCAACCTTGAGATTCGTCTCCTTACAGGCAGACACGAAGCAAAGAAACCCAATAGAACCCATTAAAAAGAAGACTGCCAAACACTCAATGTGCAGAAAACAAACTGTGCAACAGTAAAAGTAATCAAATAACATTCAGAACTGAAGTTCCTAAAAATGAGTCTACAGCCACGAGGCCAGTCATCACTACAGCCGATTGCAGATATTTACAAGGAAAAGAAGAAATATAATTAAAATTTTATGAAAACTCTACATAGACAAAGACTGACAAACACCAATGTGCAAAAGATTACCTTGGATTACTACATTGTACGGTGTAATGAATCAATCTGTATGAATGGTATACAAGACAGAATTTTTACTGTACTTCAGCACATGTGACAGCAATAAACCTATTTCACTGGACAACAAAGACTTTGCTTCCTGAATACTTTTGGGTGTACCTTATTGATTTGGGACTGTTGATCATGAAAACCGCCACGAAATTTCCCTCTCACCCACCAATTTTTCGAAATTGCCTGTATTTGTTATTTCAATTCATAATTCAAGTCAGAATAACTGATGCCAAGATTAAGGAAGGCATTTGTGTTGGTCTACAAATCAAACAGGTCATCAGTGGAAACCTTCTAGTGGGACTGGAGAAAACCACATGGAAGGCATTCAAGGATGTTGAAAATTTTCATGGCAACTACAGAGCACCAAACTACATGCATCTGGTTGACAACATGCTTTGAGCACACAAAATACTGAAGTACATCTTATCACTAAAGATTCATTTTCTGCATCCCCACTTAGACTTCTTCCCTGCAAATCTTGGCACTGTTACTTATGAGCATGGGGAAAGGTTTCACCAGGACACTGCGGTCATGACAAAGAGTATCAGGGCAACTAGAATCTATCAATGCTGGCTGATTATTGTTGGACACTTAAGCAAGATGCCTCAGACACTGAGTACAAACAAAAATCATCAACAAATTATTTTTAACTTAGCAGAACTACTGCAAAGCATCAACACCGTTATACAATTAAACACAATATATTCAATAAAAGATAATTTCTTGTTTCTCCAAATTTCTACGTGATTAAAGTAGTCCACAATTATATTTGTGTTCAGCTTGAAGTGATCTATCATAAACACAGAAGATTTCTGAGGAAGCGCCATGCTGGAAAAAAGTTGATGTCCACAGTTTACCAACTTATCAAATGATACTATTGTAACTGCCTCAACCACTTCCAATGGAAGCTGATTCCGTAGACCACCCTGTGTGTGAAAGATAGTTTCAATTTGGATCCCTTTTAAATCTTTCCACTCTCATCCTAAAATTATGCCCTCTAGTTTTGGGTAAAAGATTGTTATCATCCACGTTATCTAGGCTTTCATATTTTAAACACTTCTGTAAGGTTGACTCTTATTCTCCTGTGTACCAAGGAATTAAATGGTGTTTGAATCTCGTTAACTGTTGAACACATTAATGTCTTGGCACAGTATCTCCAACACTGTGACACTGAGCACGGGGGCCCCCCAGGGCTGTGTGCTCAGTCCACTGCTGTTCACTCTGCAGACCCACGACTGTGCTGCAACACACAGCTCGAACCACATCATCAAGTTCGCCGATGACACGACCGTGGTGGGTCTCATCAGCAAGAACGATGAGTCAGCATACAGAGAGGAGGTGCAGCGGCTAACGGACTGGTATATAGCCAACAACCTGTCTCTGAATGTGAACAAAACAAAAGAGATGGTTGTTGACTTCAGGAGGACACGATGCGACCACTCTCTGCTGAACATGGACGACTCCTCCGTAGAGATCGTTAAGAGCACCAAATTTCTTGGTGTTCACCTGGCGGAGAATCTCACCTAGTCCCTCAACACCAGTTCCATAGCAAAGAAAGCCCAGCAGCGTCTCTACTTTCTGCGAAGGCTGAGAAAAGTCCATCTCCCACCCCCGATCCTCACCACATCCTACAGAGGTTATATTGAGAGCATCCTGAGCAGCTGCGTCACTGCCTGGTTCGGAAATTGCACCGTCTCAGATTGCAAGGCCCTGCAGCGGATAGTGAGGACAGCTGAGAAGAGCATCAGGGTCTCTCTTCCTGCTATTACAGACACTTACCCCACACGCTGTATCCACAAAGCAAACAGCATTATGAAGGACCCCATGCACCCCTCATACAAACTCTTCTCCCTCCCGCCATCTGGCAAAAGGCACTGAAGCATTCGGGCTCTCACGACCAGACTATGTAACAGTTTCTTCCCCCAAGTCATCAGACTCCTCAATACCCAGAGCCTGGACTGACACCAACCTACTGCCCTCTACTGTGCCTATTGTCTTGTTTAATATTTTTTGTAATGCCTGCACTGTTTTGCGCACTTTATGCAGTCCTGAGTAGGTCTGTAGTCTAGTATAGTTTTTGTGTTGTTTTACGTAGTTCAGTACAGTTTTTATATCATTCATGTAGCACCATAGTCCTGAAAAACGTTGTCTCGTTTTTACTGTGTACTGCACCAGCAGTTATGGTCGAAATGACAATAAAAAGTGACTTGACTTGACTTGACTTGAAATGATTTTGGTACTAAGGAATAGTCTTGTCACTGGACACAGAATGCCCAGGAACACAAAGAGGAAGGGAATTTTATTTTTTTTGTCTTCCCATTCTTAGCTGTATGCACTTACCATCTGCTGTTAACTTTTAATTATCACATAGCAAACAAATGTTAAAAGGTGACAAGAGTGACTTACCATATTTGTGCCAAGACTTTTACTGATCAATGCAGATGCTTCATCCTTCTGGTGATATCCTTTGGCCAGACAGTATTGAATCAGTGCTGTTAATATTTTAAATTTTCCCTAATGGGACATGGCATGACAGAAAGTGGAGGGCTATGTAGGAGGGAAGGGTTAGATTGAATTTGGAGTAAGCTAAAGGGTTGGTACAATATTGTAGGCCAAAGGGCCTGTACTGTGCTGCACTGTTACACTACAGCACAATCCATTGGCCCATGGTGCTGTGTTGATCTTTTAACCTGCTCCAAATTCAATCTAACCCTTCCCTCCTACATAGCCCTCCTTTTATCATCCATGTGCCTATCTAAGAGTCTCTTAAATCTCACTAATGTATTTGCCTCTTACCCTCCTTCACTCCAAAAAGGAGAGTCTTAGCTCACTTGACCTATCCTCATTAGACATGCTCGCTCATCCAGATAGCATTCTGGTAAATCTCCTCTGCACCCTCTCTAAAGCTGTCACATCTTCCCTAAAATGAGGTGACCAAAACTTAACATGAAATTCTAAGTGTGGTCTAACCAGGGTTTGATAGGGTGTGTTCTAATGCATTGTCAATAATCTCCACTCTTAATCAACAGTCTTTGTTTAATTCTAGAGTTCTAGAATGAATACAATAAAATGGCCACTGAGTGTATGTTCATGGTCTTCTGCTGTGACCCATCCACTCAAAGTTCAATGTGTTGTGCATTTGGATTTGCTCTTCTGCACACCACTGTTGTAATGCCTGGTTATTTGAGTTACTGTCACCTTCCCTTCAGCTTGAACCTGTCTGGCCATTCTCCTCTGACCTCCCTCATTAACAGGATTTTTTTGCTCTTAGAACACTGGATGTTTTTTTTTTGTTTTTCACACCATTCTCTGTAAACCCTAGAAGCTCTTGTGTTTGAAAATCCCATGAGATCAGCAGTTTCTGAGATACTCAAACCACCCTGTGTGACACCAAGATCATTCCGCAGTCGAAGTTACTTAGATCGCATTTCTTCCCCATTCTGATGTTTGGTCTGAACAGCAACTGAACCTCTTGACCATGTCTGCGTGCTTTTGTGCATCAAGTTGCTGACTCATGATTGACTGAATAGATAAATTAAGCGAGTTAGGGTTTTTCTCTTTGGAGTGAAGAAGGATAAGCGAAGACTTGATAGAGGATAAGAGGCATAACGAGTGGATTGCCAGGGAGGACCTAATACCAGAGATGTCAGATGTAAGTTTTTGCACAGAGAATGGTGCGTACATGGAAAACCGTGCCAGGGGTAGTTGTAGAGACAGATACATAGAGCAATAAGTTATCTGTAAGCAGGTTTGTACATTCCTTCCTGTGTGCATGTGGTTTTCCTCTGGGTGCTACGGTTTCCTCCCATGGTCCAAAGACATATTGGTTAGTAGGTTAATTGGTCAGTGTAAATTGTCCCGTGATTAGGCTAGGGTTAAATCGATGGGTTTCTGGGTGGTGCGACTCAAAGTGCCGTTGGGACCTGTTCTGTTCTGCATCCAAATAAATAAGGAAATAAATAAGACAGGAGAGCCAGAAGGAAACTTGAATACAGAAAAGAAAAAATCTTGGCGAAGAAATATCAGGATTAACAACACCATATGAAGTTGGCAGGTGATCAGCGAACCTGAATCTGTTTCCTCACTTGCAAGAAAACAATGAAAACAATTCGATCAGCCCAGGAAAAATTGAGAAAGATGAAATCTGAGAACTAGTTGACCTGTTTGGATTATTGTCATTGCAGTAACTCCGAATCGTGTGGGCCTTTTTTATGTAAACTTATAACATATAACACAATATCCACAAAATGGGAAATGCCATGTTAGTGCAGTACTATGATTCCTCCATTGAACACATCTACATGAAATGATGTTGCAGGAAAGCAGCATCCATCAACAGGGACTCCCACCACACAGGCCATGCTCTCTTATCACTGCTGCCATTGGGAAGGGCATAGAGGAGCCACACCACCAGGTTCACAAACAGTTATCACCCCTCAACCATCAGAGGGGATGACGTCAGTCACCCCCATCCCACAACCAATGGACTCACTTTCAAGGATTCTTCATCTCATGTTCTCGATATTCTTATTCTTATTCTTTTCTTTTGTACCTTTAATTGCACAGTTTGCTGCCTTTTATACATAGGTTGTTTCCCCGTCTTGTGGCAGTGGTCTTTCATCGATTCAATTATGGTTCTTGTATTTACTGAGTACGCCGGCAAGGAGGTAAATCTTAGAGTTATGTATGGTGACATATGTATGTACCTTGATCATAAATTTACTTTGAACTTTAAACTTCTGTCTTAATGCATTAAAGTGCGCGATGTGTTGACATTTGTAGTGCTTGCTTTATTTTCAGATGTACTGAATTTCTAGTTATGTGACTGATGACATCATGCTGCATTGATCTGCAAACTGCAGGCCACGCCACTATTTTGTGACAGTATGCGCTGGATCGTGTATACGTGCTGTGTCCTGTGTGTGATTGTATGTAGTGCATCTGCACCCTGGCTCTGGAGGGACAACGTTTCATTTAGCTGGATACAACTCAACCTGAACTTGAACATCATGGGTCTTCTGAAGTGGTGACCCAAAACATGGGGCCTGTGTCATTGATGGCAGGATGGAGAGTGGGGTCGGAGCTGTGATATTGGGGTTCAGAGCTGAGATGTTCCAAGCCTCGGGGGGACCGGTAAGGGTATGGATATGTGTGACAGTAACACTCAACAAGAACATGCTGAAGGATACAGACTATATTTGTTACACCAGGCTGCAAATGATGGAATCTGGAGCATCACACAAAGCAACTGGAAGAACTCAGAGGCCAGGGAGCAGCTACAGAAGGGAAATTATAAACACAGGATGCTGGAAATCCACAGTAACACAAACACACTGCTGGAGGAATTCTGCAGGTCAAGCAACATCTTTGGTAAGGAATAACGAGTCAATGTTTTCAGTCTAGCATCCCTCATCAGGCCTAACATTCAAAAATTCATTTCTTGATGACTCTGACAGTGAGATTTTGACTCACCATTCTGGCTTCAATTTGAACTTGGGTCTCAGGGGTAAAGAGAAAGTGTTTTAACACCCAGACCTCTGTTGGAAAGTATAAAATCTATGTGATGATGTTATCGTGGTTGAGCAGCTGAAATAACATTTGTGAAGGAGAAAGTCATGTTGCCTCACACTACATCTGATGCTATATATCAGCCCTGTGCACAAATAAAGAATTTTTTGCTTGCGTGCAAAACATTTCTGACAATTCTAGGGCTTTAATATCCCTTGTGTGTCAAACAGATCTGTGGCTCCAATTTGAAAATTCTTCATTACAACTGTAATTGCCCTGAGATATAACCATGGGTGTATTAAAGATATTCTGCGTTGCTGGAAATTTTAGCACCAGTCTGTGGAAACAAAGAATGTTAAACGTATTAGCTACTAAATACATCTTGGACAGAAATGTATACACTCTGACAACATAGTAACACACACAAAATAGAACCACAGAACCATAGAACACTACAGCACAGGAAACAGGCCATTCAGCCCTTCTAGTCTGTGCCAAAACTTTATTCCACTAGTCCCATTGACCTGCACCCAGACCGTAACCTTCCAGGTCTCTCACGTCCATGTACCTATCCAATTTATTCTTAAAGCTTAAGAGTGAGCCCACATTTACCATGTCAGATGGCAGCTCGTTCCACACTCCCACTACTCTCTGAGTGAAGAAGTTCCCCCTAATGTTCCCCCAAGCCTTTCCCCTTTCACCCTAAAGCCATGTCCTCTCGTATTTATCGCTCCTAATCTAAGTGGAAAGAGCCTATTCACATTTACTCTGTCTATACCCCTCATAATTTTGTAAACCTCTATCAAATCTCCCCTCATTCTTCTACGCTCCAAGGAATAAAGTCCTAACTTGTTCAGTCTTTCCTCGTAACTCAACTCCTGAAGACCTGGCAACATCCTAGTAAATCTTCTCTGCATTCTGTCAATCTTACTGATATCCTTCCTATAGTTAGGTGACCAGAACTGCACACAATACTCCAGATTTGGCCTCACCAATGTGTTATACAACCTCCCCATAACAACTCCTATACTCAATACTTTGATTTATGAATGCCAGGATGCCAAAAGCCTTCTTTACCACCCTGTCTACCTGTGACACCACTTTCAGGGAATTTTGCATCTGAACTCCCAGATCCCTTTGTTCCTCCACACTCCTCAGTGCCCTACCATTTACTGTGAATGTCCTTCCTTGATTTGTCCTTCCAAAATGCAACACCTCACACTTGTCTGCATTAAGTTCCATCTGCCATTTTCTGGCCCATTTTTCCAGTTGGTCCAGATCCCTCTGCAAGCTTTGAAAGCCTTCCTCGCTGTCCACAATGCCTCCAATCTTAGTGTCAGCAGCAAACTTGCTGATCCAATTTACCACGTCATCATCTAGATCATTGATGTAGACAACAAACAACAATGGTTCCAGCACAGATCCATGAGGCACACCACTAGTCACAGGCCTCCAGTCTGATACGCAATCATCCACTACCACTCTCTGTCTTCTCCCACACAGCCAATTTCAAATCCAGTTTACAACCTCTCCATGGATACCTAGTGTCTGAACCTTCTGAACTAACCTCCCACGTGGGACCTCATCAAAGGCCTTACTAAAGTCCATGTAGACAACATCCACAGCCTTTCCTTCCTCTACTTTCTTGGTAACCTCCCCAAAAAACTCTACAAGATTCATTAAACACGATCTACTACGCACAAAGTCATGCTGACTATCCTTAATCAGCCCTTGGCTGTCCAAATACTTGCATGTCCGATCTCTCAGAACACCTTCCAGTAATTTACCTACTACTGATGTCAGGCTCACCGGCCTGTAATCCTGGTTTATTTTTGGAGCCTTTTTTAACCAACGGAACAACATGAGCTACCCTCCAATCCTCCAGCACCACACCCGTGGCTAAGGACATTTTAAATATTTTTGCCAGGGCCTCTGTTGCGGGTTGTCGCGGGAACTTAGCAGGTCAGGCAGCCTCAATAGAAAGGAATAAAGAGTCAACGCCTCTGGCTGGGGGCCTTCTCCAGCACCGGAAAGGAAAGGGAAAGAAGCCAGAGTAAGAGATGGGCGGGGGAGGGGAGGGAGGACAAGCTAGAGGGTAACCAAGATAACGTTACGTGGATATTTATTTTAGATGAATACTAATCATGAAGACCTATATTCAAAGTTTTAAGAGTAACTTCTTCCTCTCCACCATCAAGTTTCTGAAAGGTCCTTGAGCAAATGAACACTACTCTGCTGTTCTAATTTTTCACTGTCCATTTGGAAAAATAGACCAATGTCATCTGTCCATTTCCCTCCATAGATGCTGCCTGACCTGCTGAGTTCAAGATGGTGGCATCTACCGTTAAGGAGCTTCACCACCCAGGACTTGCCCTCTTGTCATTACTACCATCAGGGAGGAAGTACAGGAGCCTGAAGACACACACTGAACAGGTTAGGAACAGCTCCGTCATCAGATATCTGAATGGTCTATGAACCCATGGATACTACCTCACGATTCCTCTTGTGCACCATTTGTTTATTTGTAGCATTTTAATTTTTATGAAATGTATGGTACTGCTGCAACAGAACAACAAATTTTACAACATACGGTATGTCAGTGTTAATAAGCTAGACTCTTTTTCTGAAGGAACAAGAGCAATTACAGACAACACAAAAAGTGCCGGAAGAACTCAGCTGGGCAGGCAGCATGTATAGAGGGAAATGGATGGATTGAAATTTCGACTGGAGATCCTCTATTTGGATGTGTCCTCTTCTCATTGCTACCATCAGGAAGGAGGTACCGCAGCCTAAAGTCACATACTCAATATTTTTGCGACAATCTCTTCCCCTCTGCCACTGGATTTCTTTACGGACAATGCGTCTATGGACACTACCTAACTATTCCTATTTTCCACGATTTATTTGATGTAACATACTAATTTTTTATGTATTGCACTGTATTGCTGCCACAGAACAGCTAATTTCACGAGACGTGTCAGTGCCAGGGTAGCGTACTCTAGCAGTTAGCATTCCGGACTTCTGAGTTCAGTTCTATCTGTAAGCGTTCCATCCTGGTCCGGTTTCCTCCCACAGTTTAATAACTTACCGGTTAGCAAGTTAATTGGTCAGTGCAAGTTGTCCCCTGGTTAGGCTAGAATTACACAGGTGGGCTGCTGGCTCCAAGCATGGTATCTCTAAAGAAAAGTTTAAAAAAAATAATAAAACTGATTCTGATTCAGTCTTCAGATTCTCCGATTCACAGGCTAACTCGGGATTGTCACTTCAGCTTCCCTGGACTAATCCCAGGAAATGTACCTACAAAACCTTGCAACGTTAACATCAGGTAAAAACTTTGCCTGTCATACCACTGAATAGGTGAAAAAAAATACTTGCCTGGGCTTCAGTGGGTTGAGGTTTCTGAACAACATTCATAACTTTGCTTTTGTGGTTTTACCTGCGATGATAGACCCGGGGTCTTGCTGCAGAATGTCCCACTCTTTCCTTCAGAACTAAACCACACGTTCTTGAGTTTGCACATCCAAACCTTGCAGTTGACTCTACTTTCACATGCCAAGTGACTGACTCTTTTTTAAAAGAAACCGTCAGCACTCTCCAATTAATTGAGCAGAATTAGGATGCACTGTTTTGATTTACAAAGACGAAACAAAACCTAGGGCAAGGCCATCTGTTTGTGTGCCTGAACCGAAAACTCACTGCGCGCAGGTGGCCCTGATGATGCAATGTGCTCTCCTCTGTGATTCCCTGTGTGGTGAGGTTATGATCTTAACTGAATCACTTAGCTAAAGCACCAGAACTACAGTAATGTGCAAAAGTCTTAGGCACATTTACTGTATATGGCTAAAGTGCCTGAGACTTTTGCATAGTACTGTGTTTGTCAGCGTGGAGCAGAGCGCGAGTTTGTAAATTTGGTGGGAGCAAAGGATTTTATGAATGGCGAGGGTGGAGCACCGTGGGAGGGGTGTGTGGCAGGTGGCAGAGAAGGAGTGCCGGGGTGGGGGTGGCGTGGGTGCAGCGACTCCCTGCCCGAGACATTAAACAAGGTCATATGATTCCACACAATTTTCTTATTACAAATAAACTCTTCTCGGGCTTCAAGCTGGGTGCAGGTATCAATTATAACCAGTGTTCTGATGACAAACTCTGCCATCTTCTTCAGGGATGCTGCCTGGGCAAGACTGGTCTGGTGGTATCTTTATTTTGATCATTACAGAATGTCTCTCTGGTGCTTCCTGCTCCCACCCCTCTCCGTTCTCCTTTTCCTAACCGTGATTCCCCTCTCCCTGCCCCTTTCCCACTCTCAGTCCACAATAGAGACCCATATCAGAATCAGGTTTATCATCGCTCACATATGTCATGAAATTCGTTTTTTTTGTGGCAGCAGAACAGTGCAATACAGAACGTTGTTACAATACCATGCAGAAGTGGTAGACACCCTAGTTTATATATTTATATATACTTAAGACTTTTGCACAGTAGTGGAAAAATAGCTGTAATAAGATCATTGTAAGTCAATCAGGTAAAAGTTTGGAAGTTTATCAATTGGACTCACCATTGAGTATTACTGACACCTGATACAGCAACACACATCAAAGTTGCTGGTGAACGCAGCAGGCCAGGCAGCATCTCTAGGAAGAGGCACAGTCAACGTCCTGACAAAGGGTCTCAGCCTGACACGTCGACTGTACCTCTTCCTAGAGATGCTGCCTGGCCTGCTGCGTTCACCAGCAACTTTGATGTGCATTGCTTGAATTTCCAGCATCTGCAGAATTCCTTTTGTTTGCGTCCTGATACGGCAAATTATTTCTCTGGTCTGAGAACCTCAGTAACTTTGGACTGTTGCTTTATTCATCCATACACCTGCCACTTTCTGTGTAAAAACCCTAACTCTGACATCCCCCCATTCTTTCCTTCAATTAACTAAAACTATGCTCCCTCATGTTAGCCATTTCTGCCCTGGGGTGGGGGGAAGGGACTTGCACTCTATTGTCTGCCTTCACAGTCTTATCATTGCGGACACTCTATCGAGTCAAGGTCAAAGTAGTTTTTCTTATCGAAGTACTTAAATGGCATCATATACTGTACATGCAACTTGAGAGTCATTTTCTTGAAGGAATTTACAGGAGAATAAATACAATAGAATTTATGAGAAAACTATACATAAACAAAGATTGACAAACGACCAATATGCAAAAGAAGACAAATTGTACAAATTAAAAAATATACAAAAAAAAGATACCAAGAACATGAATTTGTAGGGTCCTTGAAGGTGAGCCTGTAGGTTGTGGAGATAGTTTAGTGTTGAGGTGAGTGAAGTCACTTCTCAGCCTCCTTCGCTCCAAAGAGAAAAGATGCAACCTTGCTCAACCTATCCTTATGAGAAGTTTTGGTTAGACGGAGTAAAGGAAACAGATTCTAACCTCGACCTCTGGGCAGATTTCTGCCTCCCTGCATCCAGTTCAGTGGGCAGAACTGAAAGGGGTGGTGTTCTGGCCTTGCATACCTCACTGTCCTGCTTGTGGGCAGGGTTTTCAAGACTCACGATTCAAGATTATTTGATGTCATTTCCAGTACACAAGTGTAAAGGAGAACAAAATAATTGTTACTCCGGATCTAATACAGCACAAAAAACCCACAAAAGATAAAGAACACAATAATAATAAAAGAAAACCCACTGATTGCAAATATACAAGATAGTTTACGTACATAGATTGATTGCAGTCAATGAAGTGACACTACAGTGTGGACAAGGTGACCGATGGGAAATAATAAAGTAGTTGGTGGAGTTAGTGGGTGGAGGTGATGATCAGCCTTACTGCTTGGGGAAAGTAACTGTTTTTGAGTCTGGTGGTCCTGGTGTGGATGCTACGTAGCCTCCTCCCTGATGGGAGTGGGACAAACGGTCCATGAGTAGGGTGGGAGGGATCCTTCATGATGTTACTGGTCCTTTTCTGACACCTTTCTTTGTATCATGTAATATCGGAATATTTCTTCCTGATCTTTGGGCACGAGTACTTGTACGCAAATTGATGTGTACACCAGCATCTTGAGATCCTTCTCTGGGTTACTTCTGCTTTCTGCTTGGTTGATAGACGAACATTTGATGTGAAGGAACACACACTAAATGCTGGAGGAACTCAGCAGGTCAGGCGGCATCTTGGAGATAAATAAACAGTTGATGTTCCAGGCTGAGACCATTCTTCAGCACTGGAAAGAAAGGGGGAAGACACGAGAATAAAAATGTTGGGGGAAGGAAGGGGATGTGAATAGATGGAAGGTGATAGGTGAAGACTGGTAGGTGGGAAAAGTAAAAGGGAGGAGAAGAAATAATCTGAAGAGGAGAGTGGACTATGGGAGTGAGGGAAGGAGGAGGGGTCTCAGGCCGAGGAGATAGGCAGGTGAAAAGAGATAAGAGGCAAGAGTGGGGAGTAGAAGAAGTGGGGAGGGGGAGGGACTTTTTTTTAACTGGAAGAAGAAATCAATATTCATGCCATAGGTTGGCACTATCCAGACAGAATATAAGGCGTTGCTCCCCCAACCTGAGAGTGACACAAGGGGAGGCCATGGACCAATGTGCTGCTTCTTGCTTGTTTCCCTCATAAGTCTGAGAGTTCTATCCCCACCACGGGAACAGGATGGCTGCCACACTCAGTCACAAACTGATTTATTTGCACAGCCGTTTTATGACATTTCCTTGTGATGGAATTTGGGCACTTCATTTTGTTGACATGTTCATATCCCTGGATTTGTTGCTGCAGTTTTACGATTATTATTAGCCTGTGTTTGGTAATGAAAGCTTGGACTTGCATTTCACATCCTTCGAATATGCCAGCATATTTCAGCAGTGACACATTATCTTTTTTAAAGGCAGTTGCTTCAGATGCAAACACTCCCTCACTGCCGCAGTAAGGCAGACAATATCAAAGACCCCCATCCATCCTGGACATTCTCTCTTCACCCCTCTCCTGTGGGGCAGCTGATACAAAAACCTGAAAGTACAGACCATCAGGCTCAAGGACAACTTCTGCCCCTCAATTAAAATGCTTCCCTAGTATGATAAGGTGGACTGTTGGCCTCACAATCTACCTCGTTACGGCCTTGCACCTTAGTGTCAGTCAGCACTGCACTCTCTCTGTAGGTGTGACACTTAATTTGGCATTCTGTCTATTGTTTTACCTTGTGCTACCTCATTGCACCGTTGTAATGAATTGAACTGTGAGAACAGTCATCATGATCATTATCATTATGTGTCTATGACTTTAGTTGTATTTGGAAAATTTTTCTGCAGAAGTAGTTTACCGTTGCCTTCTTCTGGGCAATGTCTTTATAAGACAGCTGACCCTAGCTATTATCAATACTCTTCAGAGATTGCCTGCCTGGTGTCAGTGGTCGCATCGCCAGGACTTGCGCTATACATCAACTGCTCATACGATCACCCACCACCTGCTCCCATGACTTCACGTGACCCCGATCGGGGGGCTAAGCAGGTGCTACACCTTGACCAGAGATGACCTGCAGGCTAGCGGAGGGAAGGAGTGCGTTACACCTCCTTTGGTAGAGATGTATCTCCACCCTGGCACCCACAGCAACAGGATGGAAGATTAAAGATTATCTTTATTCATCACATGTACATCAGAGCAAACTGTGTCATTTGTGTCAACGGCCGACACAGTCTGATTACGCACAGGGGCAGCCCGCAAGAGTCACTACATTTCCAGTACCAACATTGCATACCCACACTTACTAACCACTACAAACCTGCACGACCTTGGAATGGGGGAAGAAGCTGAGACGCGTGGAGAAATCCCACACGGTGTCACGGGGAGAAAGTACAAAGTCCTTACAGACAGCAACGGGAGTTGAACCCCGATTGCTGGTGCTGTAAAGCGTTATGCTAGCCCACCCTACTGTGCTGCCCACGGACAAAAACAAGACAAGCTCTTCACTGTACCTTGGTACATCACAACAATAATAAAACAATACCAGTTCCAACTCCAAAATTAAGTGTTATTGTTACATTTCATAACTTAAAACCATTGAATTAATTCCAAGAAAAGACACGGGTGTCTGAAAATACCAGTAGAGTTCCAGTTAATTTAAGCAAGGCGTGCTCATATCATGTGGTAGCGTGATGACGTCTGCAATTAACGTATTTTTACATGTAAGTCATAACTATTTACTTAAACAAACAAGAATGCTCAATCAAACTATGTATATATAAGCGCAGTGTAGGCAGACAATAAGATGCAAGGCTAAGATGAGGTAGATTGTGAGGTCAAGAGTCTATCTTATTGTACAAAAGTCCTAAACAGTTGGAATCTTGGTTAGACAGACAGGTTGGGCAAAAAAGCCCGTGTCCATGCTGTATGAATTTTGTTATTCTTTTTTCTTGTCCTACCTCAGTGGTTAGTACAGACCAGATGGGCCAAATGGCCTGTGCTCATGCTGTAGAACTTTGGTTATGTTTTCCCTTGTACTACGTCAATGCACTGATGTAATGAAATGATCTGCGTGGTTAGCATGCAAAACAAGTTTCCACTGTATCCTAGTACATTTGACAAGAATAATTCAATCCAATCCAACCCAGTCCAGTCAAAGACCCTTCCCGGATGAGGAGAAAGCAAAATCTCAGCTGTGATTGAATGGCAGAGAGACTTGATGTGTTGAATGGAAAAAAAAGTTTGAAAAAAAAGGTTTCAAAGATTCAGATTCAAAGTTCAAGGTACATTTATTTATCAAAGTATGCATGCAGTACACAACCCTGAAATTTGTCTTCACACAGTTATGAAACAAAGAAGAATCATGAAACCAACCTGTTCAAAGAAAAACATCAAACATCAAACCCCTCTTCCCCCCACACGCAAAAAACAAATTACTCAAATGGAAATAAAAATATGAGCAAAAACACAGAATGTAAAAACAAAATCCTAAGGCATGTTTCAGCACGGTTCAGCTTGGTGTTCATCATCTGCAGGATGCCCCATTCAAAAAAGGTTCACAAAGGACTGTGAGAACAGCAAGGAGGATCTTAATGATCTCCCTACCATCTATCATAAGATCACAAGATCACAAGACAAAGGAGCAGGAGTAGGCCATTCGGCCCATCGAGTCTGCTCCACCACTCCACCGTGAGCTAAACTATTCTCCCATCTAGTTCCAATTTCCGGCTTTTTCCCCATATCCCTTGATACCCTGACTAATTAGATACCTATCAATCTCCTCCTTATGCACCCTCAATGACTGGGCCTCCACAGCTGTATATGGCACTGAATTCCATAAATCCACGACCCTCTGGCTAAAGAAATTTCTCCTCATCTCTGTTTTAAACGGGTACCTTCTAATTCTAAGACTGTGGCCTCTAGTCCTGGACTCACCCACCAAGGAAAACAGTCTTTGCACATCTACTCTGTCCAACCCTTTCAACATTCAAAATGTTTCTATGAGATCCCCTCTCAATCTTCTATACTCTAATGAATACAGTCCAAGAGCCGACAAACGCTCCTCATATGTTAGCCCCTGCATTCCAGGAATCATCCTCGTAAATCTTCCCTGAGCACTCTCTAACATCAGAACATCCCTTCTAAGATAGGGGGCCTAAAACTGCACACAGTATTCCAAATGAGGTCTCACCAGTGCCCCATAGAGCCTCATCAACACCTCTTTACTCTTATACACTATTCCTCTTGAAATGAATGCCAACATAGCATTCGCATTCCTTACTGCCGATCCAACCTGGTGGTTAACCTTTAGGGTATCCTGCACGAGGACCCCCAAGTCCCTTTACACTCCCGAGTTTTGAATTTTCTCCCCATTTAAATAATAATCTGTCCGATTATTTCTTCCTCCAAAATGTACAACCGTACATTTCTCAACATTGTATCTCATCTGCCATTTCTTTGCCCACTCTCCTAAACTGACCAAGTCTCTCTGCAGCCTTTCCATTTCTTCAACACTTCCTGCTCCTCCACTTATCTTGGTGTCATCTGCAAATTTAGCCATAAAACCATTTAATCCATAATCTAAATCATCGGTATACATTGTAAAAAGAAGCGGCCTCAACACTGACCCCTGTGGAACACCACTAGTAACCGGCAACCAATCAGAATAGGATCCCTTTATTCCCACCCTTTGCTTTCTGCCTATCAGCCAATGCTCCACCCATTCCAATATCTTTCCTGTAATTCCATGGGCTCTCATCTTATTAAGCAGCCTCTTATGCGGCACCTTATCGAAGGCCTTTTGAAAATCCAAATTCACAACATCCACAGCCTCTCCCTTATCAATCTTATTTGAGATTACCTCAGAAATTCCAATAGGTTGGAGAGGCAGGACCTTCCCTTCATGAAACCATGCTGGGCCTATCTTGTCATGCACCTTGAGGTATTTCATAACCTCGTCCTTGTGGATTGACTCCAATAACTTTCCAACTACTGATGTCAGATTAATAAGTCTGTAATTTTCTTTTTGCTGCCTCCCTCCTTTCTTAAACAGCAGAACTACATTTGCAACCTTCCACTCCTCCGGAACCATGCCAGAGTCTATTGATTCCTGGACATTTATCAGGAGTGCTGCACTTCGTAGTATTATCAAGGATCCCACCCATTCATCCCGCATCCTCTTTGACTTTCTACCATCAGGCAGGAGACTCCGATGCATAAAAACTCGAACGGTCAGGATGGGAAACAGTTTCTTCCCTCTGGCCATTAGGCTTCTGAACTCCTTGCCACATCACATTTGAAGAGTTGCCAGTTAATCTGTTCTGTACCTGACAATATGTAATTTATACACTTCACTTTGTTTATTTATGCATAATTCATCTGTAGATTTTATCCTCACTTTCCTAAGTTCTTGTGTTGTTATATGTGTGTTAAGTGTAACACTATGCTTTTACACCTGGTTCAGAGACACGTAGTATACATGTATAGAGTTAAATAACAATAAACTTGACTTGACTAAACTTGAATTGTCCAAAAGTAGTGGCATGTGACAGTACTAAACCGATTTACGAAAAGCAGCATGAATCCATAAATAGCAATGAAATAAATACTAAGTTGACCCATTTTTTGAAGCTGTTCATCAGAAGGTAATGAGGGTAATTCTTCAAACCTTCAATGTGATTGAATAATTGACGTTCATTTGAAGGCCAAAGGAAATTCATCTGATAGGCAGTCTTCACCTTACAGACTGAGGATGTCTTGCTTCCATTCTGATATTTTTGATTTCTTCTTTGGCTGATGAGGCCAATGTTAGAACCACACGCTCTTCCATAGATTTGGTAGAGGGAAGCCAACAGGGTGGAGGTGTAGGTTGTAGGGTCATTTCTACCTCCTTCTACTGATGCAGGGCCTCCAAGTACTTCCACATGGACGAAGTTTTCACTGCCATCTTGAAAGTTCCATAAGACCATAAGACACAGGAACAGAACTGGGCCATTTTGCCCATCAAGTCTGCTCTGCCATTCATAAAACATAGAATAGTACAGCACAGTACAGGCCCTTCGGCCCACAATGTTGTGCTGACCCTCAAACCCTGCCTCCCATATAAGTCCCCACCTTAAATTCCTCCATATACCTGTCTAGTAGTCTCTTAAGCTTCACTAGTGTATCTGCCTCCACCACTGACTCAGGCAGTGCATTCCACGCACCAACCACTCTCTGAGTAAAAAACCTTCCTCTAATATCCCCCTTGAACTTCCCACCCCTTACCTTAAAGCCACGTCCTCTTGTATTGAGCAGTGGTGCCCTGGGGAAGAGCCGCTGGCTATCCACTCTATCTATTCCTCTTATTATCTTGTACACCTCTATCATGTCTCCTCTCATCCTCCTTCTCTCCAAAGAGTAAAGCCCTAGCTCCCTTAATCCCTTCCATCATGGCTGATTTATTATCCCTCTCAACTACATTCTCCTGCCTTCTCCATGTAACCTTTGATGCCCTGACTAATCAAGAACCGATCAACCTCCACTTTAAATATACTCAATGACTTGGCCTCCACAGCCGTCTGTGACAAAGAATTCCACAAATTCAGCACTCTCTGGCTAAAGAGATTCCTCCTTATCTCTGTTCTAACAGTGGAAGCAGATCTGATAGTGGTGTTGAAGAGGTTTTAGATAGGTACCTGGATGGAGAGATATGGATTAAGTACAAGCAGAAGAGATTTAGTTTAATTTGGCATCATGTTCAGGACAGACACGGGGGCCGAGGGGCCTGATCTTGTGTTGTACAGATCTATGTTCTGTGTTCTATGTAGGGCACCTACAAAACGAAATGGATTCAGGAAGAAATAAAGGTGAAGGTGCATAATAACGCAGCAGTTAGTACAGTCGCTTTACAGTGCCAGCCGTCACTGATCAGAGTTCGATTCCAGCCCTGTCTGTAAGGAGTTTGTATGATCTCCCCGTGACCATGTAGGTTTCCTCTGGATGCTCAGGTTTCCTCCACGTTCCAGAAACAAAAGGGTTAGGGTTAGTAAGTTGTGGGCTTGCTATTTTGGTGCCAGAGGTTTGATGATCTTCGGACTGTGCTGGTTATTGAAGCAAGCACCATAATACACTGAATATTTCATTGTCCTCATGACAAATAAAGATAATCTTTAATCAAACCTGATTTAAGGGATCAAATTTGACGGATCGACTGGTCTATCAAATGAGCCCCAGTGTTAGAGAAACCCAAACAATCACGGGCAGAAACTATCACTGTTGCTTTGCTTCAGGCCAAATTGGAAAGGTTGGGTACAGGACGAATCGAGATGGTGGGGTGTGGGCCTGGGAGCATATCGAAGTGATAGGACCTGGGTCTGAGAGCGAGGAACAACCAAAGATTTGATTGATTTAAACACTGGGCCGCATTGGAAAGGTCAGGTTTGGACAATTTAAGCACCGGGCCGTACTGTAAAGGTCAGGTATGGGCTAAGTTGAGGCAGTGGAGTCTGGGCCTGGAAGCGTGTTGAAGCGGCAGGGCCTGGATCTTAAAGTGAGGGACGACCCGATGTTTGGATGATTTAAGCACCGGGCCAGATTGAAAAGGTCAGGATGTCAGGGCCGGAGGAGAGGGACAGGTCAGTTCAACTCGCTGTTCCACGAAGTTTACTCGTCTCTGCGCAGAACTGAGGCTGTGCCCTGTAACTAACGAGCTACCGGACTGGCTTTGGGACTGTGGACTCACTTTCGTGAGCTTCATTTGTTTGCTTGCTTTTGGTGTCTGCCCATTTTCTTTTTTCTATCTGCACATTGGGTGTTTGACGGTCTTTTTTAGTTGGTTCTGTTGGGTTTCTTTCTTTGTGGCTGCCTGTAAGGAGACGAATCTCAAGGTTGTATATCGTATACATATTTTGATAACAATTGTACTTTGATTTGGGAGGTGGAAGCTGTTTCAATGCTATTAAAGTTACAGTAGAAGCAGAATTATTTGATTATTCTTGCTTGAAATTTGAGAGAAAAAGGTGGAAAAATTAAGACCTTAACACCAAAAGACATAGCAGAATTAGGTCCTTCACCCCTCAGCCATTCCTTTATAACTGACTTATTTTCCCTCTCAACCCCATTCTCATGCCTTCTTTCCATAACCTTTGATGACTTGACTAATCAAGAGCCTGTCAAAGTCCGCTTTAAATATACTCAATGACTTGGCTTCCACAGCCGTCTGTCGCAATGAATTCCACAGATTCGCTAGAGAAATTCCTCTTCATCTCTATTGTAAAGGGACGCCTTTGTACTCCGAGGCTGTACCTTCTGGTCCTGGATTCCATCACCATAGGAAACATCCTCTCCACATCCGTTCTATCCAGGCCGTTCAATATTTGGTAGGTTTCAATGAGATTCCCCTCCTTCATTCTTCTAAATTCTAGCACAAAAAGACCCTTTAATTCCTAGAATCATTTGTGTGAATCTCCTCTGGACCCTCTCCAATGCCAGCACATCTTTCCTTAGATGAGTGGCCCAAGTCTGCTCACAGTCCTCTAAGTGTGGCCTGACCAATGCCTTATAAAGCCTCAGCGTTCCATTCTCACATTTATATTCTAGTCCTAATGAAATAAATGCTAACATTGAATTTACCTTCCTTACCACAGACTCAAGCTGCAAGCTAATCTTTAGGGAATCCTGTATGCGGACTCCCAAGTCCCTTTGCACCTCAGATTTCTGAATTTGCATCCTATTTAGAAAACAGACAACACCTTTATTCCTTTAACCAAAGTGCATGACTAAGGGTGAAATTAACATCAGAGACAACTTTGTTTAAATGTAGCAGTGGAGGAACAGTGACTCTTTTTCTTTACAAAAGCACAGAAATCAGAAAGACTTCACAGCTACTACTGTGCAAAGAAAAACAACCCACTGATTAGTTTAGCAGAAACTTGGCTCGAAGCAAAGAATTTCCGGCAGTGTCTGATTTCAGATTTTAAATTGTTCTGCAGAGATAAGACAACTAAGGTCCTTGCAAGGTAGCTTTACACTTTTGAGAGCTTGTGATGCTGCCAAGCAAACAGAAATATAATTAGAATAAGAAGCAGAATCAGGTTTATTATCATAGATATGAAATTTGTTGTTTTGCAGCAGCAAGACATTGCAGACATAAAATATGCTATAAATTACAATAATAGATGCAAACACTCAGCTGCCACTTTATTAGGTACACCTGTACACCTGCTCATTAATGCAACTATCTAATCAGCCAATCATGTTGCAGGAAATCAATGCATAAAAGCATGCAGTCATGGTCAAAAGGTTCAGTTGTTTAGGCTACACTTCAGAATGAGGAAGAAATATGAACTAAGTGACTTTGACGGTGGAATGATTCTTGGTGATCTGAGTTTCTCAAACACAGTGGATTGCCTGGGATTTTTCTGCACGACAATCTCTAGAGCAGGGATTCCCAACCTGGGGCACAAGGACCCCTCGGTTAATGGTAAGTCTCTACGGCATAAAAAAGATTGGGAAACCTTGCTCTAGAGCTTGCAGAGAATGGTGTGAAAAACAAAAGAAAAAATCCAGTGAGCAGCAGTTCCGTGGGTTAAAAAGCTTTGCTAATGAGAGAGGTCAGAGGAGAATGGCCAGACTAGTTCAAGCTGACAGGAAGGAGGTAGTAACGCAAATAACTACATTTTAGGACAGTGGTGTGCAGAAAAGCATCTCAGGATGCACAACACATCACACCTTGAAATGGATGGGCTATAGCAACAGAAGATCACACTGGGTTCAATCCTGTACTTAATAAAGTGGCCATTGTGTGTATATATAAAAAATAAATTCAAGAAGTAATGAAAAAAGACAACAAAATAAATAATGAGGTAGTGTTCATGGGTTCATTGTCCATTCAGAAATCTGATTGAGGAGGAGAAGAAGCTGTTCCTAAACCATTGAGTGTGTGTCTTCAGGCTCCTGTACCTCTTTCCTGATGGTAGCAATGGGATGAGGGCACGCTCTGGGGGATGAGGGTCCTTAATATTTGATGTCACCTTTTTGAGATATCGCTCCTTGAAGTTGTCCTTGATGCTAGGGAGGTTAGTTGGAATATCTAGTCATGAGACTAAAAGAGTCAAGGTCCAGAGGTTAGGAGTCAAAGTTATGGGGGCTCATGTTATTAGCCTTGGCGTTTCAGTAACATTACAAATTGAAGCTGTCACAGAAAGAGATGGAATCAATACTGCGAACAAAAGATAAGAATTAATCATTTGGACTCTGTACATCAGGAAAACAATTTTAGAGAAATTAATTACTTTTAATAGAGAGCCATAAAGACTAATTTTATTGTACAGGAATGCGGGGAAAGGGATAATTAAAGAGGATATTTAAAGCAAAGACGAGGAGGAATTTCTTTAGGAAGAGTGTGGTGAACTTATGGAATTCATTGTGACAGATGGTTGTGGAGGCCAAGTCACTGGGTATATTTAAAGCGGATGTTGATGGTTTCTTGATTAGTCAGGGTGTAAAAGGTTACAGGTAGAGGGCAGGAGAATGGGTTTGAGACGGATAATAAATCAGCCAAGATGGAATGGCATAGCAGAATCATGGCTTCTCTCAGCTGCCTGGAAGGAGTGTTATGTTCTCCCTGTGACCGTGTGGGTTTCCTCCCACAGTCCAGAGATGTTTTGATTGGTTGGCGGTAGGTTAATTAGTCATTGCAAATTGTCCTGTGATTAGGCTAGGGTTAAATTGGGGGATTGCAGGGCGGTGTAGCTCAATGGGCCGAAGAGCCTCCTCTCCGCTGAATCTCAATAAATAAATAAAATTAATTCTGCTCCTATGTCAAACAATCTCTATCTCTCTCTCTCCCTCTCGCTGGATGCTGCCGGAGGAAGGTGCCCAAGTCCTGGGTCATGGGCAAGGTTTAGTCAACATGGTTTGTGGATTGGATTCTGTAGTTCATGTTATGGTGTGCTTCTGGTACTGGTTACTCCTTTTTCTGGTGCTATTTTGTGTGATTTTGATCTGGGTGGACTGGCCTGATGTTAATGAACAACATGGAGCTAGATTGAACTGAAATGAGCTGAACTGAATATGCCTGGACTGGCTCATGATTTGTGCTTTGGTGTTTTATATCCTGTGTTTTCTGCTCATTTTTTTGCTGTTTGCTCAATTTGTTTTTTTGCGTGTTGGGTGTTTGACGCTTTCCTTTGAACAGGTTCCATGGTTTTCTATATTTCTATGACTGTCTGTGGGAAGACAAATCTCAGGGTTGTATATTACGTACATACGTTAACAATAAATGTACTTTGAATCTTTGAATGTTTTATATCCTCAAAGTGTCAAGAAAAATGTACTAAATAATCTGGCACTGAATATAATTGGTTTTGGTAGAAATGGGATTAATTAGGTAAAAAGATATTAATTTACAGGGACAACTATCAATTGCTTTCACTAGGAAATCATCAACTGAATTGGTAGCTGCTTGGAAATGTTATTGAAATGGAAAATAATATGGTTCAAAAATCTATTCGCTAACATGCAGTTTGGAATCAGAGAGCCACACAGCAAAGAAATGGGACCTTCAGCCCATCAAGTCTGAACTGACATCAGTTATTCACTTAAACTAATTGCATTTCATTGTCCTCCTATCTCCATCACTCTCCCACAGATTCCATTACTCACCTACACACACTCAGCGATTCAGGAACGGTTTCTTCCCCTCTTGCATTGTACTGCTGCTGTAAAGTTAACAAAGTTCACGACCTATGCCGGTGATATCAAACCAGATTCTGATTCTGACTCGGGGCATTTGACAGTGGCCAATTAATCTATTGACCTGAGATGTGGGAAGAAACTGAGAGACCCAGAGGAAATCCCTGCGGACGCATGTTCAAACTCCAGGTGGACAGCATCCAGGGTCAGGTTTGAACCCAGTTTGCTGGTCTTCTGAGGTAGCAGATCTACTTGTTATGTTCCTGTGCAATCCACATCTTTCCTATCTAAAGGACATCATCTCCAAGAGGGAATTAAATGCACTGTTTGAGAAGTTGATACAACAGGAATAAAGACACATTCCTTTTGAGGTGACATATCACTGACATGTGTCATGAAATTTGTTGCTTAGTGTCAGCAGTACAGTACAATACATAAAATACTATAAGTAAAACATATATTTAAAAAAAAAATAAATTAAATAAATATTGCAAAAGAAAGAAAAATTAGTAAGGTAGCATTCATTGTCTGTTCAGAAATCAAATAGTGGAGGGGAAGAGGCTGTTCCTGAATCGTTGAGTGTGTGCCTTCAGGCTCCTGTACCTCCTCCCTGATGGTAACAATGAGAAGAGGGCATGTCCTGGGTGATGGATGCTGCCTTCTTGAGGAGAATTCAAAAGAAGTTTAGTGGGAGGGAAGGATTTAAGGTTAGTGATCGGTTTATTTGATAGAAGTTAATGAGAGAATTGCGTGGGATTTATGTATAACTGGTGTGGATGGGTGCTTGTTAGTCGACATGGAGAAGGCAGATAAGGGCTGCCTGACTCTTGTCATGATCAGTGTACAATGGTTTTTGATTTTTTTTTTAGATATTTATTGTGTATTTCAGTTCCATTTTCCCTCTTGTTTTCCCAAGAGAACTCAAGAAAGGGCAACCGCCTCCTATGGTGACTTCCCTCCTTCCTTCCCACCTACCCAACAAAGGTCTACCAGCTGAGGCCTGTGAACCAGTTGTGTGGTGGGCTTTGTGAGCGGCAGTCCTCTCACACTTCTTCCAGTGGTGGTGGAAATGGTGCATGCAATCAACAGCATAGTTTAGAACATAGAACAGTACAGTACAGCACTGGACAGGTCAATTAGCCCACAACTTTGTGTTGAACTTGAGGCCAATTAACACTAAGTGTTCTCCTCCTGTGTATCCCTATATTTCCTTCATCTTCACGTATCTATCTAAAAACCTTCATGTATCTATCGACAGGCCTCTTAAACGCCACCAAACTGCCCCAGATAACCCACTCAAGTTCAATTTTAAGTTCATCGTTATTCAACTGTATACATGTATACATCTAAACAAAACAATATTCCTCTGGGTCCAAGGTACAAAACACAGTAGATATATCACATACGGGACATAAAAGTTGGGAAAAAAACTATTTTTAGATGTCCAATTTTATATTTGGCGATGTTTAGGTGGACCATTGCCTATATAGGCCTATCAGAGGCAGTTTGGTGGCATTTAAGAGGCTTTTAAATGTCACAGAACCGTCTTTTCTTTTTCCCTTCAAACCCATTCCTCCCGTGATTTACCCCCCAAAAAATTTGCTCTTCATATTGTCTTTGAATTTCCTCTCTCTATCTTTAAAAACATGTCCTCTGGTGTCTGACTTTTCTGCTGTAGGGAAAAGGTTCTGATTGTCTAACGTATCTAAGCCTTACAAAATTTAAAAAATCTCTACCTCATACATAACCAATATAAATGCAAACATTTGGCAGAAAGAACACTCAATTTTGCACTGATGATGTCACCTCGAATGGTAACAAAACGTTTGTGACTAATCTCCAGGTTCGGTGAACAACTCTACAAACAAACTCTGTCATATTACCCCTCAGCGTCCAACACTCATGATTGAACAACCCAGGTTTGTCTGGCCTCTCCTGATAGCTCATACCCTCTAGTCCAGGCAATATCCTGGTAACACACATCAAAGTTGCTGGTGAACGCAACAGGCCAGGCAGCATCTCTAGGAAGAGCTACAGTTGACGTTTTGGGCCAAGACCCTTCGTCAGGATTAACTGAAAGAAGAGCTAGCAAGAGATTTGAAGAGACTATCAAATCTCTTACTAGCTCTTCTTTCAGTTAGTCCTGACGAAGGGTCTCGGCCCGAAAGGTCGACTGTACCTCTTCCTAGAGATGCTGTCTGGCCTGCTGCGTTCACCAGCACTTTGATGTGTGTGACTTGAACTTCCAGCATCTGCAGATTTCCTCGTGTTTGTGTTTTTAAATATCCTGGTAAACCTTTTCTGTAGCTTCCACATCCTTCGTACATGAGGTGACCAGAACTGCACACAATACAGTACTCCAAGTGTGGTCTGACTAAAGTTTTGTATAGGTGCAGCATAACTTCCTTACTCTGATACTCAACATGCCTACCAGTGAAGGCAAGCGCACCATGTACCTTCTTTAGGACCTTCTCCACTTGGGTTAACCATGGACTTGGGCCCCAAGATTCCTCTGCATTTCATAAAAGCAAGCGATTCCGCAACACACAAAGTGCTGGAGGAGCTCAGCAAGTTCAAAGTTCAAAGTACACTTATTATCAAAGTATGTATACAGTATACAACTTTGAGAATTGTCTTCTCCAGACAGCCATGAAACAAAAAAAATGGAAGCTGTTCAAAAAAAAACATCAACCCCCCCCACATGTTAAAAAAATGTGCATAAAGCAACAAAAACATCCCACCCCCACCCACCACGTGCAAAAAACAAATTGCGTGAGTCATCTATGGAAGGGAATAAACAGTTGATGTTTTTGGGCCAAGGCCGTCCATCAAAGAAAGGAAGGAGGAAGAAGTCAGAATAAGAAGGTGATGGGAGAAGGGAAGAAGTACAAGCTGGCAGGTGACTGGTGAAACCACGTAAGGGGAAGGTGGGTGGGGTAGGGAGTATGAAGTAAGAAGGTAGGAGACACTCTGCACTTTAATAGTATACTTTTTCCGTTCATTTGACCTTCCCCACACACTTGCTTAATTAAACTCCATCTGCCACTTCTCTACCCATATCTGTAACTGATCTATATCCCATTGAACGCAAACAACAGGAATTCTGCAGATGCTGGAAATTCAAGCAACACACATCAAAGTTGCTGGTGAATGCAGCAGGCCAGGCAGCATCTATAGGAAGAGGCGCAGTCGACGTTTCAGGCCGAGACCATTGTATTCTTTGATAGTCCTCTATACTGTCCACAACACCACCAATCCTTGTGCCCTGATAAATTAAGGGACTGAGTAACGAAATGACAGAAGGATAAATAGTGGGGTTTGACATGTTGGACTAAAGGAAAAATTTCAATTACCTTTAAATATTAATGGCTGTGAACTCCGTATATATTTAGGATTTAGTATATACACTCAGTAGCCAGTTTATTAGACGCATCTGTACACTTGCTCGTTAATGCAAATATCTAGTCAGTCAACCACGTGGCAGCAACTTGATGCATCAAAGCATGTAGACAGGGTCAAGAGGTTCAGTTGTTCAGACTGAAGATCAGAACGAAGAAATATGATCTAAGTGGCTCTGATTGTTGGTGCCAGATGGGGTGGAATGATTATCTCAGAAGCTGCTGACCTCCTGGGATTTTCGCGCACAACAGTCTCTAGAGTTCACAGAGAATGGTGCAAAAGAACAGTGAGTGGTGGTTGTGTGGGCTTTGTTATTCAGAGTAGTCAGAGGAGAATGGAGGAATACCACAAACATGCACCCAGTGGGTCACTGAGTGTAGATTATCAAAATGTAGTTCCACAAAGCCAAGCGACAATGGAAAGTTAACTTCTAGGAAAGAAAGAGGAGGAATGTTTTTTTACTGGAAGCGTACAAAACCCTGGTTACTGCATGCTTGGAGAGCTGCCTATAGTTCTGGGCACCAGATCATAGGAAGAAACATTCATCTGGATGTTTGCATTGCCCTAGGGTCAGATTGTGGGGAACGATTACACGAGTGAAGTTATTTTTACCGAATTTGATCCAACCATTAGGAGGTTGCAAGAAACTCAAGGATAAAGAGAAAGATTTCATACTTATTGGAGAAATAAGGTCACAGGAAGACAGACAATGTGTGGAGAATTGAGGAAATGCTTCTTACTGGGGTAGAAGGTGGAATTTTGACCAAAGGTTAACTTTTATCTGGCTCTCTTCTCATTGCTACCAACAGAAATGAGGTACAAGAGCCTGAGGTTCCACACCACCAGGTTCAGGAACAGCTCCTACCCTCAAACTCAAGCTCCTGAACCAGCTTTGACATTTTCACTCACCACAATATCAAACACCGAACACAACCTCTGGACATACTTTCAAGGACAATACAATTCATCTATTCAGTATTAATTAATCAATCAATTTATTTATTATTATTTGCTCCTTCTTGTATTTTCAGTTTGTCTTCTTTTGCACATCGGATGCTTGTCAGTCTCTGTGTGCAGCTTTTCATTGATTCCATTGTATTTTTTTATTCTACTGTGAATGCCTGCAAGAAAATGAATCTCAGATTCATATATGGTGACATACTGTATACTGTATGTAGTTTGATAATATATTTACTTTAAACTTTGAACAGTTCATTTTTCTATCAGAGTTTATTGTGTTTATACCAGATAAAGTTGATAAGAGGTGAACACAGATGGATGGTGTTAATGTAGGAAGCAATTAGAACTTCAGAGTTTTGAGAGGCTGGATTGATGACTCTTGCTCCCGTATCCATTTAATGCTCCTTCTTCTGTTCTTGGAAGTGTCTGACAACTCCCAGCTTTCCCGTAGAGCATGATCCAGCTCATGGTTGTTGAGCAGTAGATGTTTTAACAACCATGATGACTCAGTTGAGTTCACTACTCCCAATTCTGGCAGAGTTGGAGGATCTCCTCTTGCTCTCCATAAGTCACAGGAGCAAAATTCGGCCATTCAGTCCCATTGAGTCTTCTTGCCTTTTGATCATATCTGAGGAGTACAATAGCGTAGTGGTTAGCACAACGTTTTACAATACCAGCAACTCGGGTTCGATTCCCGCCGCTGTCACGAGATCACACGATCACAAGACAAAGGAGCAGAAGTAGGCCATTCGGCCCATCGAGTCTGCTCTGCCACTTCACCATGAGCTAAACTATTCTCCCATCCAGTTCCAATTCCCGCTGCTGCCTGTAAGCTTTATGCTGCCGTTACCTTCCACAGTCCAACGATGTACCTGTTAGTAGGTTCATCGGTCATTGTAAATTGTGTCATGATTAGGCTAGGGTTAAATTGGGAGTTGCTGGGCAGCATGGCATGTAGGACCAGCAGGGCCTGTTCCGCACTGTATTGCAATAAATAAAAATAAGTAAATAAATTTACTTTCCATCTCAACTCCACTTCTGCCTTCTCCCCGTAATCTTACTACCCTGACTAATCAAGATCCTATCAACCTCTCCTTTAAATATACCCTTGACCACAACACCACCAATCTTAGTGTCTCCATAAATTAAAGGACTGAGCAAAGAAATGACTCAGGGATAAATAGTATGGGTTTGACATTTTGGACTGAAGGAGAGATTTGAATAACATTTAAATAATTAATGGCAGAGGACTCCATAGAGGTTTAGGATTTGAGTACATAGACTCAGTGGCCGATTTATTAGGTATGGCTGTACACCTGCTCATTAATGCAAATATCTAATCAGCCAATCATATCTAAACATTCCACAGAAATTCACTGATAAGAAGGAAATAAGAGCCTAGTGCAGGCAAATGGATGGGCTTCTCATGGCTTCAGTGGTTTGGGAATGAGTCGGATTTCTTCTTTTTTGTCACCATCCGGTGAAAGGTAACCAAAGGAAGGATACGAGTCTCTAGTGGTGTAACCACTCATGGAGATGGCATTTAGGGGTCTGAAGTAGCAGGGTGGTGGGGTAGAAATACATCTTTACCAAAGGAGGTGTAAGGTACTCTTCCCCTCCACTAGCCTGCAGGTCACCCTTGGGCAAGGTGTAGCACCTGCTTAGCCCTCTCCCCCCTCCCCCACCCTGGATCAGGGTCATGTGAAGCCATGGGAGCAGGTGGTGGATGGTCGTATGAGCAGCTGATGCACATCACAAGTCCTGGTTATGCGACCACTGACCCCAGGCAGACAATCGCTGAAGAGTATTGATAATGGCTGAGGTCACCCAGCTTGTAAAGACACTGCCCTGAAGAAGGCAATGGCAAACCACTTGTCTAGAAAAAATTCCCAAGAACAATCATGGTCATGGAAAGACTGATAGCCTACGCCATACAACATGGCACATAATGATGATGATGCAAGCAGGGATTAGTGTCGTCAGGAAAATGTGGAAATAGAAAGTAGAATAAATATAGACAGGTGCAAATTCTTAAGATTGTGGTAGATGGACTGTCTTTCTTTGGGACCCATTAATTAGACCTTATTTTACAGCGAATCTTCGACGGAAGTTTTTTATTCAATCAAATTCTGAAGGTTCCAGTTAACAGCAGCAAACAGTTACAGAGCTCTTTCTCTCAGCCCAGAGCCCAGCACTTTCATCTGCCATTTACAGAAAATAAGTCACTCACCCAAGCATTGCTTCTGACTGAAACCAAGCCAAGTGCTTGAATGTCACTGTTATGGCCAATTTGTAGGCAAAGATGATGCAAACAATGCAAATCATGCTGCACTATGATAGAAGCATTAGAAGATCAAATACCGAATGCTCTAGAAATAACACAGAGAGAAGAACGCTGAAGAAGTTTAAATCCTCTCTTCAACAGGAGTTCAGGGAGACCCTCTCTCACTGGTCTCTCCTCGGTGATTGCTGCTGCCCTCTGACTCTTCATCTCCCCCGCCCCCCCCAATCCACCTTCTTATTCTGGCTTCTTCCCCCTTCATTTCTAGTCTTGATGAAGGGTCTTGCCCCAAAATGTTGACTATTTGTTCTCCTTCATAGATGCTGCCTGACTGTAAGTCTATAAAACAAAACCATGCTGATTTTGGTGAACGCAGCAGGCCAGGCAGCATCTCTAGGAAAAGGTACAGTCGACGTTTCAGGCCGAGACCCTTCGTCCTGAAACATCGACTGTACCTCTTCCTAGAGATGCTGCCTGGTCTGTTGTGTTCACCAGCAACTTTGATGTGTGTTGCTTGAATTTCCAGCATCTGCAGAATTCCTGTTGTTTGACCATGCTGATTTTGGCAGTTTTATCATATGCTTCCAAGTATCCAGAAACCTCATCCTTAACAATCAACTCCTGCATCTTCCCAACCATTGAGCTCAGGAAAACCAGCCTATAGTTTCCTTTCTTCTGACTCTCTCCCTTCTTGAAGAATGGAGTGACATTTGCAATTTTCTAGTCCTCCAGAACCATGCCAGAATCTATTGATACTTGAACGATCATTACTAATGCCTTTACAATCTCTTCATCTACCAGCCTACTCTTCCCGAACTCTGGGTTGTAGTCCATCTGGTTTATATAACTTAACCATCTACAGACCTTTCAGTTTCCCAAACACCTTCTCCCTAGTTATAGCAACTGCACCCACCTTTGCCCTCTGACACTCTGGAACTTCTGGCATACTGCTAGTGTCTTCCAAAGTGAAGACTGATGTGAAACTCTTACTCAGTTTGTCTACCATTTCCTTGCCTCCCACCACCCCCCCCCCACCAAATTACTACCTTTCTAGCATCATTTTCCAGTAGTCCAATATCTACTCTCACCTCTCTTTTACTCTTTATATCTCAAAAAACTTTTGGTATCCTTTTTGATATTATTGACTAGTTTACCTTCATACTTCAACTTTTCCCCCCTTATGGCTTTTTTAGTTGCCTTCAGTTGATTTTAAAGAGTTTCCTGATCCTCTAATTTCCCACTAGTTTTCATTTCAATATATGTTCTCTCTTTTGCTTTTATGTTGCCTTTGACTTCCCTTGTCAGCCATGATTGCATTACCCTGCCTTTGGGATACTTCCTTTGTCTTCAGAATGTATCCATCCTGTGGTTTCCGAAGCTCTCCCAGAAACTCCAGCCGTTGCTACTCTGCCATCGTTTATGCTTGTGTCCCCTTCCAATCAGCTTCGGCCAGCTCCCCTCCCATGCTGCTGAAATTCCTTTTACTCTACTGTAATGCTGATACATCTGACATTAGCTTCTCACTCTCAAAGTGCATGGTGAATTCTCTCATATTAAGATCACTGCCTTCTAAGGGTTCTTTTACCTTAAGCGCTCTAATCAATTCCAATTCATTGAACAACACCCAGTCCAGGAAAGCTAATTCCCAAGTGGAATCAACCACAAGCTATGCTAAAAAGCCATCTCATACTTACTCTGCAAATCCTTTCTCTTGAGATCCAGTACAAACTGGATTTTCCTAATCTACCTGCCTATTGAAATCTTCCATGACTTCCATAACACTGTCGTTTTGACATGCTTTTCTATCTCCTGTTGTAAGTTGTAGCCCACATCCTGGCTTCTGTTCAGAGGCCTGTATATTACTCCCATCAGCGTTTCTTTACCCTTGACCTGTTGAGTTCCTCCAGCATTTTGTATCTGTTACTCTAAATTTTTATAATCTGCAGTCTCTTATGCTTATGATTAATGGCATTTCAAGAGTAAAAGGCTCTGCTGAGATGACAGTATGTATATTTGAACCGTTTCTCCACTTGATCCTCTGCAGGCGGTAGTAAGTTGAAGCCAGGAGATTCCTCTTGGATTAGTGGGTTGGTCTGGGTCTATGCTATTGAAGAAGGTACTGGTGACAGGAAGTTTCATTTGGGGACAAGCACTGGAGGCCCAGAGGTGGCCTGTCCTGGGGATGAAGGTGGTAAATGGGTGTGTGGGTGGGTGGGTGGGTGAGTGAGTGAGGGGTGGGTGGGTGAGTGGGTGTGTGGGTGGGTGAGTGAGGGGTGGGTGAGGGGGTGAGGGGGTGGGTGTGTGAGTGAGTGAGGGGTGGGTGGGTGGGTGTGAGGGGATGGGTGAGTCGGTGAGGGGGTGGGTGAGTAGGTGTGTGGGTGGGTGAGGGGTTAAGTGTGAAGGTGGATGATTCGGTGAGGGGGTGGGTGAGGGGTTAATTGAGGGGGTGGATGATTTGGTGAGGGGGTGGGTGAGTAGGTAAGGGGTGGGGGAGGGGTTAAGTGAGGGGGTGGGTGAGTGGGTGAGGGGGGTGGGTGAGTGAGGGGTGGTTGGGTGGGTGAGGGGTTAAGTGAGGGGGTGGGTGAGTGGGTGTGTGGGACAGGGTGTCGGACAGGAGTTTGTTTTGCTGTCGTTGCCTTATTTGTTTTATTTTGTTGTTCTTGCTGTTGCTTGCTGAACATGGCGATTGTGTTATGTCCGTGCCAGAATCTGTGACGACACTTGTGTGCTTCCTCCACCACAGCCTTGGGTGTGTGTTGGTTGTTAATGCAAATGATGCATTTCACTTAGTGTTTCAATGTTCATGTGATAAAGTAAATCTGAATCTGATTCTGAAGTTAGAACAGACCAGTGTGCTGCATGGGTAAGAACGCGGCTGGAGCTATATTTGCAGCTCAACTGTAATCGTTTCTTCCACACCAAGAGAAGATTGTGTTTACTTCAAGCCGCTATCTGCAGCTTCTAGCATCTGGAGATGTATTGGAGTAATTGAGGCTGAGAAATGAGAGGCAACAGATTTGGACATGGCACAATAAACTGAATCCATTACAAAGGAAAATTGTGGACGCTGTGAATTCCATAAAGTCCAGAATTTCTTGTGACTAAACTGGCAGCACATAGAATTATAGAGCCATACAACATGGTTCCTTAAGGTTGTCATAGCTGGGGATGAGGGGGTGGCATAGTGGGGATAAGCTCCCACTACCTATTAAATACTCCTAATGGCCTGTGTCTCAAATAATATCTGACAAACTGCCTTCACGTGTGCCTGTTTCTTATAAGTCCCTAATGTTTCTGCCTCTACCATCACCCCAGACTGCCTATCTACTCTATCCATGCCTCTCATAGTCTTATAAACCTCTATCAGATCTCTCCTCAGAAAACAACCCAGGTTCGTCCAACCTCTCATCACAGCACATGCCCTCTAATCCAGGCAGCATGCTGGTACGCCTCTTCTGCACCCTTTCTAAATTCTTGACATCTTTCCCATAATGAAGCAAGCAGAACTGTATGTAATACACCAGATGTGGCCTAACTTAGAAGTTTATAAAGCTGCAACATAACTTCCGGATTTTTGAACTCAACGTCTAGACTAATAAAAGCTAGCATGGCATATGGCTCCTTAACATCATGTGCCTTCATTTGATGAAACTGCAAACATATACCGGGTGGAAGCAGAAAAAGGAGTGAGTGATTTGCATTCTTCGTCCACATTATAACTCTAACCATGGTAGTGTAGTGGTTAGCAAAAACGCTCTTACTGCTTGGGGCGTCAGAGTTCAGAGTTCAATTCCAATGCTGTCTGTAAGACATGGAACGTGTGGGTTTCCTCTGGGTGCTCCGGTTTCCTCCCATATTCCAAGGACGCACTAGTTAGTAGGGTAATCGGTCATTGTAAATTGTCCATGGCTAGCCCAGGGTTAAATAGATGGGTTGCCGGGCGCTGTGGCTTGTTGGGTTGAGAATAGCTGGTTCCATACTGTATCTCTAAATTTAAAACAATAAATATAATGAGTTAGGCAAAGTACATGTGACAATAATAAACCAATTCCATTTCTTATCACTATGTTGCTTTCTTTCTGAAAACTTATCGTTTTATACAAGCTAAATTGTTAAGGGTTCATTTCTGACATCCTACTGTTTTGCCAGATTCTTTATCCCTGATGCTGACTGAAATGGATAATTGGTGTATGACTCGGTACTGCTGCCACTAAACAACAGATATCACAACGTACGCTCAGCGGCCACTTTATTAGGCACACCTGTACACCTGCTCATTAATGCAAATATTTAACCAGTCAGGCATACGGCGGCAGCTCAATGCATAAAAGCATGCAGACACGGTCAAGAGGTTCAGTCATTGTTCAGGAAGAGGAAGATATGTGATCGAAGTGACTTTGACTGTGGAATGATTGTTGGTGCCAAGAGGGGGTGGTTTGAGTATTTCACATCTCCTGGGATTTTCACACACAACAGTCTCTAGATTTTACAGAGAATGGTGCAAGAAAACAAAAAAAAGACCTCCAGTGAGTGGCGGTTCTATAAGGGGAAACGCCTTGTTAATGGGAGAGGTCAGAGGAGAATGGCCAGACTGGTTCAAACTGACAGGAAGGTGACAGTAACTCGAATTACCAGGTGTTACAACAGTGGTGAGCAGAAGAACATCTTTGAATACACAACACATTGAACCTTGGAGTGGATGGGCTACAGCAGATGACGACCATGAACATATACTTAGTGGCCACTTTATTGTAAGGCCATAAGATATACGATAGGAGCAGAATGAGGCCGTTCGGCACTTCGAGTCTGCCCCACCATTTCATCATGGCTGATCCAATTTTCCTTTTAGACCAAATCTCCTGCCTTCTCCCAGTATCCCTTCATGCCCTGACCAATCAAGAATTTATCTACCTCTGCCTTAGATATAAGTAGAGAATTGGCCTACACAGCTGCCTGTGGCAAAGAATTTCACAGATTCACCACTCCGGCTAAAGAAATTCCTCCTCATCTCCGTTCTAAAAGGACACTCCTCTATTCTGAGGTTGTGTCCTCTGGTCTTGGACTCTTCCACCATAGGAAACATCCACTCCACATCCACTCTATCAAGGTCTTTCACCATTTGATAGGTTTCAATGAGGTCACCCTTTATTCTTCTGAATTCCAGTGACTACAGGCCCAGAGCCATCAAACACTCTTCATATGACAAGCCATTGAATCCTGAAATTATTTTCGTGAACCTTCTTTGAACCCTCTCCAGTGTCAGCACATCCTTTCTAAGATAAGGAGCCCCAAACTGCTCATTATGCTTCAAGTGAGGCCTCACTAGTGCTTCATAAAGTCTCAGCGTTACATCCTTGCTTTTATATTCTAGTCATCTTGAAATTAATGTGAACATTACATTTGCCTTCCTCACCACAAATTCAACCTGCAAATTAACCTTTAGGGAATCCTGCACAAGGACTCCCAAATCCTTTTATGCCTCAGCTTTTTGTACGTTCTCTCCATTTAGAAAATAATTAACCCTTTCATTTCTTCTACCAAAGTGCACGCCCATACACTTCCCGACACTGTATTCCATCAGCCATTTATTTGCTCATTCGCCTAATCTAAGTCCTCCCACAGCCTCTCTACTTCCTCAAAACTACCTGCTCCTTTACCTATCTTCATATCATCCACAAAGTTTGCAACAAAGCCAGAAATTCCGTCATCTAAATTATTGACATACAATGTAAAAAGAATCGGCCCCAACACAGACCCCTGTGGAACTCCAATAGTCTCTGGCAACCAACGAGAAAAGGCTCCCTTTATTCCCACTCTTTGCCTCCTGCCAATCAGCCGCTGCTTAAAATGCTACGAGCCTATGGTGTTAGAGGAAAGATTCGAGCATGGATAAAGCAGTGGCTGATTGGCAGGCGGCAAAGAATGGGAGCAAATGGAGCTTTTCTGGTTGGCTGCCTGTGACTAGTGGCATTCCACAGGAGTCTGTGTTGGGACCGATTATTTTTACGTTATATGTCAATGATTTGGATGACGGAATTGATGGCTTTGTCGCAAAGTTTGCGGATAATATGAAGATAGGTGGAGGGGAAGGTATTTTTGAGGAAGTAGAGAGGCTACAGAAGGATTTAGACAGATTAGGGGAGTGGGAAAAGAAGTGGCAAATGGAATACAATGTCAGGAAGTGTATGCTCGTGCACTTTTGTAGAAGAAATGAAAGGGTTGACTCTTTTCTAAATGGAGAAAAAATACAACAAAACTGAGGTTCAAAGGGACTTGGGAGTCCTTGTGCAGGAATCCCAAAAGGTTGATTTGCATGTTGAGTTTCTGGTGAGGGAGACAAATGCAATGTTAGCATTCATTTCAGGAGGACTAGTATATAAAAGCAAGGATGTAATTTTGAGACTTTATATAGCACTGGCGAGGCATCACTCAGAGTATTGTGAGCAGTTTTGGGCCCCTTATCTTAGAAAGGACTTGCTGAGATTACAGAGGGTTCAAAGGAGGTTCACGAAAATGATTCCAGAATTGAATAGCTTGTCATATGAAGAGCGTATGATGGCTCTGGGCCTCTACTCACTGGAATTCAGAAGAATAAGGGGAGAGCTCATTGAAACCTATTGAATGGTGAAAGGCCTTAATGGAATGGATGTGGAGAGGATGTTTCCTATGGTGGGAGAGTCTAAGATCAGAGGACAGCCCCAGAATAGAGGGGTATCCTTTTAGAACTGAGATGAAGAGAAATTTCTTTAGCCAGTGAGTGGTGAATCTGTGGAATTCTTTGCCACTGGCAGCTGCAGGGGCCAAGTCTTTATGTATATTTAAGGCAGAGGTTGATAGATTCTTAATTGGTCAGGGCATGAAGGGATATGGGGAGAAGGCAGGAGACTGGGGCTGAGTGGAAAATTGGATCAGCCATGATGAAATGACGGAGCAGTCTCGATTGGCCAAATGGCCTAATTCTGTTCCTATACCTTATGGTTTTATGGTCTTTTAACCCTTGCAGTTCCTTAGCTCTAGCCACAATGATTCAATATCTTCCAACCCCTCGTCACCTCTTTCTAAAATGATTTGATTTCATTTACTACCAACAGAGCAACACCGGCCCCTCTGCCTTCCTGCCTGTCCTGTTGAAACAATGTGTATCCTTGGACATAAAGCTCCAAGCTATGATCTTCTTTCAGCCAAGATTCAGTGATGCCTACAACATCATACATGCCTACCTGCAACTGTGCTACAAGTTCATTGACCTTATTAAAGTGGCAACTGGTGTTGTACCTGTTGTCTGCTCCCAAAATAGCTGCCAGTTTCAAATGAACCCTGTGCCTCTGGGCTGCCATTCCATTTCAAAATAATCAAAACATACTGGCCTTCCCTGCAGGGGAAAAAATATTGGATTGAGGCCTACAGAACAAACAGAAGGCATTATACTGCTGTTAACACTAGCACCATTCATGTTGCTCAGTCCTCTTTGAGAAATAAATATTTTCCATTCAGTTTTATTTTGTAAATGTTTATTTAATGATAAATGGATTGAGCGTGGTCAGCAGAGCGGTACAATACCACCTTCATTTTATGTTCTTTGATCTGAAAAGAAATTGTAATGTCATGTTATTTTTGGCAGGGGTACAGTGCACGAATACTCTGCGAGCCACGGAGGGTTAAAAGGTGAATGTGTCACCAGAATAGGGATCAGAAGTGCAGCCCTGTGATATATGAGCTCGCTGTATGAAAATGTGTGAAGTTGCAGCAAGGCAAGGGTTAAAATAATGTGCAGGCAAGGGTGGACTGCAGAGAAGAGTGTGGATGGAGCTGACAAGATTGCTCTTTTGTGCCAGGTCTGTCGACACTCCTTTCTGCAACCCATCCTTGCCTGCAGTAGGTTAACAGAGCCATTTTATCTTACGGAGGTCAGATAAGAATGTAATGGAAAGATGCAAAACACAGGCGCCAACAAAGGGACAATTGCTTTACTAACTTTGGAGTATCATTGGTCGTCAGGTTATAGTTTCTACTGACTTTTAACTCCCGCATTGTGAATGGGTATTGATTCTGCAGATATGTAATTCAAACATGCACAGTTTAACAAATGGTCGATGTCCATAACTGCGAGTCACGGCAATTCCCTGGTCAAATTTCAGAACAGTTTGGTGAAAAGGACTATGCTCCCTGTGCACAAGTTAAATAAAGTTTGCTTGAGGAACAAGTGTGTGTTTTCGGATTCCAGTTCATCAGTGACATCAGTAAAGTCTGATGCTTACAGAATTTTTCACGTTTGTGTGGCCTCAAGTTTCAAAGTCAAAATTCAATGTAAATTTATTATCAAAGTACATACATACATTCTACCCTGAGATTCATTTTCTTTATTGTTATTTATTTATTAAGATATATTTCAAGTACTCAAAGATACAAAGTACATATATTATCCACAAATGTATGCAGTATACAGCCCTGAGATTCATCTTCCCAAAGACAGCCACAAAACAAAGAAACACCATTCAAAGAAAACATCAAACACACAACACGCAAAAAAGAACAAATTGTGCAAAGGGCAAAAAATGAGTGAATAACACATGGAATATTCAACATCAAACCACAGAGTCCTCGAAACAGCCTAGGACTGTTCAGTTCAGTTCAGTTCACTTTATCGCTGTGTCATTTGTTGTCTGCAGGCCGCAGAGCTAGTCTGCCCTGATTAAAATCGTGCAAAATAGCAAGGATAAAAAGGCGTAACCAGAAACCAGAAACACATATAACATGAATTGCAGAGTCCTCTAAAAATGAATCCAATCCACAAACTGCTCCGATCAAATCTTGGCCGAGACCCAAGACTTCTGCACCTTCCCCCAGCAACAGTGAGCAAGAGGGGGAGGGAGACCACTTAAACGCAGGCAGACAGAGGTTCAAAGATCCAGACAACGCTAAACACCCACCTGTCTTTCGCTCTCATCCTCATTGATTTGAATCTTGCTTGACGCTTTAATTGGCGAAATCTTGCGGGCATTCACAGTAGGTACAAAGGAACACGAAAGAGCCAGTGTAAAACTACATACAAACAAAAATCTCCTAAAGAAAGAAACGTGAAATTGCTTTTGGTTCCTCTACAACTGCTGACGTCAGGTGCTGCACCTCGATACATGGCTCTAATGAATCTGCTGAAATCAATATAAATCAAGGCCTTAAACCTCTTATCCGAGGGGATGACAGAGGAGCTTGTCTCTTGTGGCTTTTTTTGAATAATTGAATGCCGTACTATCTGACGGCTCTTTGCAACAAGTCTGGGTCCTTTCCAGCATCATCAATGCAATTCATATCCAGCCTGACACACTTATAAAGGTAGTCCCTGGAACTGCTTCTAAATCTAGAGCCCTAGAAATCTGGCAGACATATATAAGCTTTGAAATATAAAATTATGCATTGGCAGTTTGTCAAAAAATCAATAATATAATTAATTTCTTTGAATGATTCGGTGTATTATGAACCAGAAGAGAAAGTTGGGAAGGACATTCAAACTAATGGAATGACCCTACCCCTTTGAGTTAGAAAATGATTGGTGTAACATACATTATTAAAATGATTAGCATTGCATATGGTCAAAATAAGTGGCCCATTCTTACAGATGAAAGGTCTCGACCTTTCCATGATGCTGAGGATGTTCTACGAGTCTGTGGTGGCCAGTACGATCATGTTTGCTGTTGTGTGCTGAGGCAGCAGGCTGAGGGTAGCAGACACCAACAGAATCAACAAACTCATCCATAAGGCCAGTGATGTTGTGGGGATGGAACTGGACTCTCTGACGGTGGTGTCTGAAAAGAGGATGCTGTCCAAGTTGCATGCCATCTTGGACAATGTCTCCCATCCACTACATAATGAATTGGTTGGGCACAGGAGTACATTCAGCCAGAGACTCATTCCACTGAGATGCAACACGGAGCGTCATAGGAAGTCATTCCTGCCTGTGGCCATCAAACTTTACAACACCTCCCTTGGAGGGTCAGACACCCTGAGCCAATAAGCTGGTCCTGGACTTATTTCCTGGCATAATATACATATTACTATTTAACTATTTATGGTTTTATTACTATTTAATTACTTACGGTGCAACTGTAACGAAAACCAATTTCCCCTGGGATCAATAAAATATGACTATGACTGTGACTATGACCTGAAATGTTGACTGTTTGTTCCTCTCCATAGATGTTGACCGACCTGCTGAGTTCCTTCACCGTTTTGAGTGTGTTCTGGACCTCCAGCATCTCTTGTGTTTAGACTATAAGATCATAAGACATAGGAGCCGAATCTGTATCAGAATCGGAATCAGGTTTAATATCACCGGCATATGTCATGAAATTCGTTAACTTAGCGGCAGCATTACAATGCAACACATGATAATATAGAAAAAAATAAGTAAATTAATTACAGTAAGTATATATGTATGTATATTAAATAGTTTAATTAAAAATGGTACAAAAACAGAAATTTAAAAAGAAGTGAGGTAGTGTTCATGGGTTCAATGTCCATTTAGGAATGGGATGGCAGAGGAGAAGAAGCTGTTCCTGAATCACTGAGTGTGAGCTTTCAGGCCTCTGTACCTCCTTCCTGATGCTAACAATAAGAAGAGGGCATGCCCTGGGTGATAGGAATCCTTAATGACGGACACCACCTTCCTAAAGCACTGCTCCTTGAAGATGTCTTGGATACTATGGAGGTTAGTTCCCAAGATGGAGGTGACTAATTTTACAACTTTCTGTAGCTTCTTTCAATCATGTGCGGTAGTTCCCCCCTCCACTCCCATGCCAGGCAGTGACGTAGCCTGTCTGAATGCTCTCCAAGGTACATTTGTAGAAATATTCGAGTGTTTCAGGTGGCAAACCAAATCTCTCCAGACTCCTAATGAAATATAGTTTTCTTTATAGCTGCATCGATATGTTGGGACCAGGTTAGATCCTTGGAGATTTTGACACCCAGGAACTGGAAATTGCTCACTCTCTTCACTTCTGATCCCTCCATGAGGATTGGTTCATTTTCCCTCATCCTATCCTTTCTGAAGTCTACAGTCAGCTCTTTGGTCTTACTGACGTTGAGTGCCAGGTTGTTGCTATGAGATCCCTCAGCTAGCTTGTATATCTTGCTCCTGTATGCTCTCATGTCTCCATCTGAGATTCTTTTAGGTCAGTGTTTCCCAACCTCTTTGAGCCCAGCACCCCCCTAAAGCACTTACATACTTGAAACACCCCTCTTAGGTACAATATACTTTCCAGTGCCCCCACAGTGTAAAACTATGTCTACCTTATGCTAAGATGAGAAAAATGATTCTGCTTTAAATTTTTATTTGTCTTTAAATCTAGCTTACACAGTAGCTATACACTGTACAGCAACTTCAATATCAATGTGATCCTTGAGCTTGATGGTCTTAAGCAAGAGTTGAAATATGTGGTTCAAGTTGTGACAGCAAAAGCCTTAAGTTCAATTTAACAACGTCCAAGCAATTTCTGTTTTTTGTGAGTATGTAGTTCACTGAATTGAAGTCTCTTTCAACAAGGTTGGAGGGTGGAAATGCAATGAAGAGCAGTTTGGCTCTTTTGCAAAGACCAGGAAACTTCGTATGACAGTGTAGCCACATACAACAAAAGCTGACATTTTTGAAAAATGTTTTTACTTTCTTCAACATTCTGAATTTCAATCTTTTCTTCTTGCAAGCTCTCTTCTTGTTCTTCCACCTTGCCAAGAAATAGGTTAATTACCTAGTTCAGAATTTCCAGATTGTTCAAATCCTTGAATCAGTTCTGAAAATCCTTCTTCAGTGACTACAGGTGTAAGCAGTACTCTTGCTATTCATTGTCTGTGAAAGAGAGTGCCACACTTTCCATGTAGGGAAACTGTGAGAACATACCTATCCCAATGTTTTGTTTATATATTTCCAATTTTCCAATAAAAGTGAACACTGCACTTTTTGTCTGGATTAAATGAAATTTTCTCCCTGCAGTTTCATATTTAGAATGTTAACTTTGTCATACAGATCAGCTAGGATGCCACATCCCACATAGAAGTTCAATCTTGTTTCCCAAGCTTTTGTCAATTTTGAGCAAAAATTCAACCACAGTGTCAAAAAAACGTTTTGAGCAGCAGCCTTCTGACAGCCAATGCACTTCAGTGTGAAGAAGCAAGTGTTCAATCTCTTCTTCATTATCTTGGCATAACTGGTGAAATATTTAATGGATGAACTTTTATTCTTTTCTTAGCAGATATTACAAGAGTCATGCTTGTAAAAGTCACTGGGCGAGGTTTTTGGCTGCAAGATATTGACAATGAACTTCACAATGGATTGCAAACAGGCTTGGAATTTTGTTTTTCAGAAATGCCACTAAATTAGCATGGCGACATGCCATATATGGTGCTCCATCTGTGGCACAAAAATTTATGTTCCTAATTGGAAAACTTTTATCCTCAATATATATTTTGAGCTCATCGTAGATTGATTCTCTGTTGATATTTGTTTTTAACTTTTTACAAAAGTGAATCTCTTCATAAACTTTTCCATTTTGATAAACCATACGTATGCCATTAGCAAAGCCTCATTGTCTCGCACAGTTGACTCATTCAGTTGTATCGCAAATTCTGTTTTTTGTAGCACGGTGCATAGTTAATTTTCAATGTCTTCACTCATTTTGTCAATATGACTAGCTACAGAGTTATTACTCTGAAGAATTACTCTGAAGGCACTCCTTCCCTCTGCCGACCTGCGGGTCACCCTGGGGCAAGGTGTAACACCTGCTTAGCATCCCGATGACAGCCACGTGAAGCCATGGGAGCAGGTGGTGGATGGTCGTATGAACAGCTGGTGCATATCACAAATCTTGCTTATGCGACCACTGACACCATGCAGACAATCTCTGAAGAGCATTGATAATGGCTGGGGTCACCTGTCTTATAAAGACACTGCCCAGAAGAAGGCAAGGGCAAACCACTTCTGTAGAAAAATTTGTCAAGAGCAATCATGGTTATGGATAAGACCATGATCACTTACGTCAATAGAAATGGCCCAAGATGATGATGATGAGACAATTATAAATTATATTGGAAATTACACCTATTTTGATTGCTCACTTTTAAGGTTTTGTTATATTTAGTCAAATTTCAATATTATGCAGACAGTATGCAAATTTAAGACCGCCACCTTGTCTGTTGCATTTCTATGAGGAATACCTGCAAGAGAATGAATCTCGGGGTTGTATATATTGACATATATGTACTTTAATCATAAGTTTACTTTGAAATTTCAACCATCCGATAGCTATTGACTGCCTTTCTCACCATGGGTTCTCAGTCTAAGCTCTGCTGGAAAGAATCCAAGCCAAGAATGATAATAAGGTCCCACCATTAAACTTCTGTCCATGTAGCATTCTAGGATTCCTCCTGAGAGCACAATCTTCCCTAGCAACCATTAATACCTGGGATCTGCTGTAGGGCCTAGAGTTGCTGCTGTAAGTGTGAAATTACTGTGGCTCTGGGTAAGTTCCACGAAGACCCTTGGATTCGTAGAGCTGTAGAGCACTGCAGTGTTGAAACAGGCCCCTCGGCACAACTAGTCCATGCCGAATTGTTTTCTGCCTAGTCTTATTGAACTGTACCTGGGGACCATAGTTTTTCATAGTTCTCCCATCCATGCAATTATCCAAACTTCTCTTAAGTGTTGCAATTGAACCCACAACCAGCATTTCTGCTGACAGCTCATTCCACATTCGCATGACCTTCTGAGTGGAGAAGTTTCCTTCAGGTTCCTTTTAAATACCTCACTTTTCACCCTGATCCCTCAGGCCTTTACTCTCACCCAGCCTTGGTCGAGAAAAGCCTGTTTGCATTAACCATTATCTATACCACTCATAGTCTTGTTTACCTCTATCAAATCTCCCTCATTTCCTTACATTCCAGGGTATGAAGACCTAACCTATTCAACCTCTCTTTAAAACTTGGGTCCAGAAGCCCTGGCAGCATCCCTGTAAATTTTCTCTGTACTCTTTCAATCTTCATGATGTAAGATTTCCTGATATATTGTCTGACATGTCATCAAGATGCTGGATGTTGTGCAAAATCTAATGGCAACTCTGGGCTCTGGTGCTCAGTAGTAGAGGTGAGTGTGTCGGTTTTCCAATCATAAAGATCCTAGTCCCAAGAACTGGGCAGATGGGGCTCATCAGCTGTGGCTGGTAGCTCAGCTAGGAGAAGGAAAACTGATCTCATCCTCCGCTGCCTTGCAGCTATATCGTCTCATGGGGAAGGTTTCGAGAGTAAACCCCAAGGAAAAATCCAGAGCTGAGGTCCCTAAGGCAGTCCTACATTGAGTTTAACGCTGACTGGAAACTCTTGCAATGAAACTCAGTCAATCTCTGCCATTGCTTTGGACTCATCAGCTGCGTGGCAAGGTGGGGGGGGGGCCCTGCTGTAGGGGCAAAAGTTTGCTCTTCCTATCATACTGTCCTGGCTTGTGTATCATGTAGACAGCGAGAACGCGACATTCATGTTGACCGCGACCAGTGGAGGGATTCATGAAGAGCTCGGTTTTGTCTGTTCTGCATGTTGTGAGTCTGTATTGCATATACAAACTGCAGAGTTTTGTTTGTGAGACTATTGCGAAGAATCAAAGCAGTATGGGTCTAGTGACATCCGAAAAACAAGTGAAAATGTGTGAGCTGCATTGTTATGCAATCAGTAGAAAGGATGTTTTGCACAAAACCATGTCATTCAAGAAGTACAAGATCACTGGAGCTGAAAGTGGGGCTTACGTACATGGTAAACACGTGTATGTTCTAAACACAAGAGATTCTGCAGATGCTCGCAATCCAGAATAACACACACAAATTGCTGGAAGAACTCAGCAGGTCAGGCAGCATCTATGGAAAGGAATAAACAGTCAACGTTTTGGGCGAGACCCTTCATCAGGACTGGAAAGGATGAGAGAATAATCCAGAAGGTAAGGGAAGGAGGACAAACTGGAAAGTGATAGGTGAAACCAGATGAGGGGGAAGGTGGGTTGGTGGGAGAGAGGGGATGAAGTAAGAAGATAGAAGGAGTCTGATAGGAGAGGCGAGAGGACCATGTGAGAAAAGGCAAAAAGGGGGCACTAGAGGGTTGTGATGGGCAGGTAAGGAGAAGAGAAGGGGTAAGTGGGGAACCAAGATTAGGAATGAGAGAAGAGAGTGGAGAAATTACTGGAGGTTGGTGAAATTGATGTTCATATCATCAGTTTGGAGTCTATCCAGATGGAATATAAGGTGTTGCTGATATGAGGTGTAACATGTATGTACTGTTATTTATATAAATACATTCGGCTTCTTCCTTTTGTTCCCAATAACATCACAAAAGATTACATGGGCTACATAGCAGCCACACCAGGACCACCAAACAAAAAAAAACAGTTACTTTCCCCAAGCAGTAAGGCTGATCAACACCTCCACCCACTAACCCACCCCTCCACACCCCAACCACCACTACTTTATCGTTTCCTGTCAGTCACCTTAAGTACAGACACCCCTGTGCCTAGCGTCACTTTATGTATCAATCTATGTATATAAGCTATTTATCTATTTATATTGTGCTTTATTATTATAATTGTGTTCTTTATTTTATTGTTTTTTTTTGTGCTGCATCAGATCCGAGTAAAAATTTTTTCGTTCTTCTTTACACTTTGAACTGAAAATGACATTAAGCATTAAACAATCTTAAACAACCTTGAAATAAGCTTTAGTTATCTGGCTGTTCTAACACCAGTGATTGTATTTTCAAACACTTTGCTTAAAAAATATCTTTTGGTCTTATAAGGAACTAAATATAAGGAACCAAGAAAACAGGTCGGTGTATTTTCTAAAAACAATTTCCAATAAGTATAAACAGTTACTTATTATAAAATGTGTGCATTTATAAACCAACTTCAATATTGTACGTTAAAACCAATTTACTTATTATAACAAACAAGAGAAAATCTGCAGATGCCGGAAATCCAAACTACACACACACAAAATGCTGGAGGAACTCAGCAGGCCAGGCAGCATCTATGGACAAGAGTACAGTCAATGTTTTGTGCTGAGACCCTTCATTAGGACTAGAAAAAATGATGAGGAGTCAGAGGGAGAAAGTGGGGGGAGTGGGGAGGAAAAACCACGAGGTGATGGGTGAAATCGGGGGGTGGGGAGGAGAGAGGGGTGAAGTGAAGTGCTGGGAAGTTGATTGGTGAAAGTGCTACAGGGCTGGAGAAGGAGGAATCCAATAGGAGAGGACAGAAGACCATGGAAGAAAGAAAAGAGCACCAGAGGGAGGTGATAGGCAGGTAAGGAGATGAGGTGAGGGTGGGGAATGGAAATGGGGAATAGTGAAGAGGGGGCATTACTGGAAGTTCGAAATATTGATGTTCATGCCATCAGGTTGGAGGTTATCCAGGTGGACTATAAGATGTTGCTCCTCCAACCTGAGCGTGGCCTCATCATGACAGTAGAGGAGGCCATGGATGGATATGTTGGAATAGGAATGGGAACAGGAAATGGAATTAAAATGGGAAAGCAGAAAGTGAAAGGGGGAGGGAAAGATGTGCTTGGTGGTGGGATCCTACTGGAGATGGTTGAAGTTACAGAGAATTATGTGCTAGGGGCAGAGGCTGGTGGGGTAGTAGGTGAGGATAAGGGGAACCCTATCCCTGGTAGGGTGGCGGAAGGATGGGGTGAGGACAGACATGCGCGAAATGGAAGAGATGTGGTTGAGGTCAGCGTTCATGGTGGAGGAAGGGAAGACACTTCCTTTGAAGAAAGAGATCATCTCCTTAGTTCTAGAATGAAAACCTCACCCTGAGAGCAAGTGTGTCAGAGATGGTGGAATTGAAAGAAGGGGATGGCGTTTTTACAAATAACAGAGTGGGAAGAGGAATAGTCCAGATAGCTGTGAGAGTCTGTGGGTTTGTAGTAGATATCAGTCGATAAGCTGTCTTCAGAGATAGAGATAGTGATATTGTGAAAGGGGAGGGATGTGTCAGAAATGAACCAGGTAAATTTTAGGGCAGGGTGGAAGATGGAGGCAACGTTGATGAAGTCGATGAGCTCTGTATGGGTGCAGGGAACAGTACCAATGCAGTCACTGATGTAGTGTAAGAAAGGTGGGAGAGTGATACCAGTGTAGGCCTGGAACATTGACTGTCCCACGTAGCCAACAAACAGGCAGGCATATGGGACCTATGCGAGTGCCCAGCTTTTTTTTTTGAAGGAATTGGGAGGAGCTGAAGGAGAAATTATTAAGAGTGAGGACAAGTTCTATCCAATGGAGGAGAGTGGTGGTGGAGGGGAACTGTTTCAGTCTGGTGTCCAGAAAGAAATGGAGAGCTCTGGGGCCTTCCTGGTGAGGGATAGAGGTGTACTGGGACTGGACATGCATGGTGAACATAAGATGATGATCAGGGCCAGGGAACTTGAAATAATTGAAAAGTGTAAGAGCAGGTGAAGTGTCACGGATGTAGTTAGGAAGTGACTGAAATGGGGGGATAAAACAGAGTTCAGGTCTACAGATATAAGTTCAGTGGGGCAGTATTATAAAATAAAATCCATTAATTTCAAACCGTTAAGGCATCCGTTAGTCTTGCGAGACCATGGATCTGTGCCTGGAAAGTTTTCACTCTCCAGGGCACAGATCTGGGCAAGGTTGTATGGAAGACCAGCAGTTGCCCATGCTGCAAGTCTCCCCTCTCCACGACACCAATGTTGTCCAAGGGAAGGGCATTAGGACCCATACAGCTTGGCACCGGTGTCGTCGCAGAGCAATATGTGATTAAGTGCCTTGCTCAAGTTCACAACACGTTGCCTCGGCTGGGGCTCGAACTCACGACCTTCAGGTCGCTAGTCCAATGCCTTAATCACTTGGCCACGTGCCCACAAACCGTTACTTATTATAATATATATGCATTTTTAATTGCAAAACTTTATCGGTGGTGAAATGATATTTTAATTATCTGCCCTAGAAGGGGTACCTGGTCAAATAGTTTCGACCCATGCTGATCAACTGGCTGGAATGTTCACTGACATCTTTAATCTCACTTCTGCAGTCTGAGGTACCACCTGCTTCAAGTAGCCTTCACTTATTCTGGTGCCTACGAAGAGCCTGGTAACCTGCCGCAATGACTGTTGTCCAGTAGCACTTACATTCACTGTGATAAATTGCTTTGAGAGGCTGGTGATGAAACATATCAACTCCTGTCTGAGAAGTGACTGGGATCCACTCCAATTTTCCTACCATCACAACAGGTCAACAGCAGATGCCATTTCATTGGCTCTTCACTCAATCCTTGAACACCTGGACAGCAAAGATGCATACCTCAGGATGCTCTTCATTGACTACAGCTCAGCATTCAATACTATCATCCCTCAAAACTAATCAATCAGCTTCAAGTCCGAAGCCTCAATACCTCCTTGTGCAACCGGATCCTTGACTTCCTCACTTGCAGATGCCAGTCAGTTCAGGTTGGAAACATCTCCATACTCCCCAACAACACAGGTTCACCACGAGGCTACGTGCTTGGCTCCCTGCCCTACTTGCTTTATACTGATGACTTTGAGGCTAAGCATAGGTCCAATTCCATACTTAAGTTTGCTGATAACACCACTGTTACGCGATTCAAGGGTGGTGATGAATCAGCATATAGGACAGAGATTGAAATCTGGTTGAGTGATGCCTCAGCAGCAACCTATCACTCAAAGTCAGCAAGACCAAGGAAATGGAAGTCCATAAGCTAGTCCTCACTGGGGGATTAGAGGTAAATAGGGTCAGCAAGTTTAAATTCCTAGATATTATCATTTCAGAGCATCCATTCTGGAACCAGTTTTTACACGCCATTACAAAGAAAACGAGGCAGCACCTCTACTTTCTTAGAGGTTTGTGAAGATTTGGTATGTCATCTAAAACTTTGACAAACTGCTATAGATGTGTGGTGGAGAGCAAATTGACTGGTTGCATCATGGCTTGGCATGGAAACACCAATGGCTTTGTACAGAAAAGCCCACAAGAAGTAGCGGATATGGCCCCAGTCCATCATGGGGAAAACCCTCACCACCATTGAGCACACCCACACAGTGTTGTCACAGGGGAGCAGCCTCCATCATCAAGGATCCCCACCATCCAGGCCTTGCTCTCTTCTCACTGCTACCATCAGGAGGAAGGTACAGGGTCCTCAGGACTTGCACTACCAGGTTCAGGAACATCTACTACCCCTCAACCATAAGGCTCTTGAACTAGAGGGGACAGCTTCACTCAACTTTACTCACCCCATCACTGAACTGTTCTCACTGAATTAGAATCACTTCCTAGGACTCTTCATCTCATGTTCTCAATATTTACTTTTTACTTACTTTTTTATTACTATTATTTCATTTTTCTCTTTCTTTTTGTACCAGTACAGTTTGTTGTTTTTTTTTACACATTGGTTGCTTGTCCATCCTATTGGGTGCAGTCTTTCACTGATACTATTGTGTTTCTTGTGTTTACTGTGAATGCCCACAATATAATGAATACATGTTCTTTGATAATAAATTTACTTTGAACTTTGAATTAAAAATGCATATATTTTTAATAAGCCATTATTCAAATGTTTTTCTGATCTATTTCTCTTAAAGATAACCAAAGAATATTTTGGTAAAACAAGTTTCAGAATCAGTTTAAAATGTTGATTGTGTTAGTACAAATGGGGAAGATATGGAAGGAGATTACAAGGGTTAAAATCATTCCGATATGACAGTGAATTTGAGTTCGATTTGCTTTATGAGATGTAGGTGGATGATTGACTAAGTGGTTCTGCGGTCTCAAGCAACAGACTGGTCATGGTTTTAGTTCGTGGATAAAAACAAGAAAGACAGTGATGACTGTTTATATTGGAAAATCGGTGGAAAGCTCCACCCACATAACTGGCTCTGTGTTAAAGTGATAACGTGCCTTTTCTGGGCAATCCTGAACTTATCTAAGGCTCAATCTCTTGCTTTAAAGAATTGGGCCTTTTGAGTAATGCCTTGTGCAGGTGATGTCAGGAAAGTTTTGTTTCCTGGTCAGAGAGGTCTTTAATAAACTTGTGGTGGAATACATTTTCCTTCTAAAACCCATGTGTGTAACCATGGTGATGTGATGAAACACTGGGTTGCTACCTAATGTCATGGTGGTGATCTGTAACTGGTCCAACAATGCTCCCTCAAGGGGAATGGAGGAACGATGATGTCAGAAAGATGAAGTCATTATAAATAACAATCTTCATTCCAGGACAGAATGAGAAAACCATATATATTTGTAAAAATATAAACATTACATTAAACAGATTGCAATGGTTGATGCAAAACCATTTCATTCTGTGTGTGATTTCTACCTCTAAAGTAAAATAATGAAATAAAATTAGAGACATGGTAATGTAGGGTTAGTGTAAAGATATTGGAGTGGTGGTGATCTGGGTTCAAATCCTGCCACTGTCAGTAAGGAGTTGTATATTCTTCCCATGACCAAGTGCATCTCTTCGAGGGCTTTGCTTTCTGCCCACATTCTGAAGATGTGCGAGTAAGTAGGTTAATCGGTCATGTGGGTGTAACCAGGGCCCAGTGGGCTCTTGGGCCAGAAGGGCCTATTACTGTCCAGTATCTCTAAATAAAAATTAAAAATAAAATGTGTTTTTCTTAAAAGAAGAAATTTTCTTTCCAACAACACGCTCATACACAGTGAATCAGAGATCGCCGAGTGTTGAAATGCTGTCATTACAGACTAGCTTAGAAATTCAATTGTATATTGAAGGTTATTTTTAGATATTATGGAACTAAATTGTCAGTAAATTATGGGGCACCTCACACACATTGACAGATTTCTATAACCCAATGTATGGCCGTTGATATCACTAATAGTACAATGTGTCCTCGACAAGTAGAGCACCATAGTAGTGTAGCAGTTGGTTCAAAGTTTAAAATAAATTTTATTATCAAAGTATATATATGTTACTATATACAACCCTGAGATTTTTCTTGCAGGCATTCTCAATAAATCTATGGAATAATAACCACAACAGAATCAATAAAAGACAGCACCAATCTGGGCATTCAACCAAAATGCAAAAGACAATAAAATGTGCAAATACAAAAATAAATAAATAATAACAATCATAAATAAATAAGCAATAAATATCTAGAAGATGAGACAAAGAGTCCTTGAAAGTGAGTCCACAGGTCGTGGGAGCATTTCAGTGATGGGGCAAGGGAAGTTGAGTGAAGTTATCCACTCTGGTCGAACAGCTTGATGGATGACAGGTAATAACCGTTCCTGAACATAGTGGTTTGAGACCTGAGGCTCCTGTACCTTCTTCTTGATGGCAGCAGCGGTGTGATGCTATTGCAGCTCAGGGCGTTGGAGTTCAGAGTTCAATTTCGATGTTGTCTGTAAGAGGTTAGTATGTCCTTCTGGTGTGTGCATAGGTTTCCTCCCACAGTCCAAAGGTGTACTGGTTAGTACAACAAACGTTGTAGACTGAGTGGTGATTGTAAATTGTCCAGTGATTCGGCGAGGGTTAAATAGGTGGTTTCTGGGTGTGGCGGCACCTTGGGCCAGAAGGACCTGTTCCCTCTGTATCTCTAAATAAATAAATCAGTAAAGGAGGGAACAAATGGCTGGAAGAACTCAGTGGGTCAGGCAGCATGTGTGCTGGGAAATGGCAGTCTCTTGTGTCTCTTGTACATTGAAACATCGCTTGTATCAACAAGCAATAGATTCTGAGATGTGCTGGGGGCAGCCCACAAGTGTCACCGTGCATTTAGCGCCAACATAGCATGTCCACAATTCACTAGCCTCTAACCTGTGTGTCTTTCCAGTGTGGGAGGAAACCAGAGTACCCGGAGGAAGCCTATGTTATCACAGTGAGAGCATACAAACTCCTTATGGACAGTGGTGGGAAATGAGCCCCAATCTTACAGCTGGCACGGTAAAGTCTTACGCTAACCACTACACTACCGTTCCATCCTTTTTGACGACCGTCCTGGGAAATCGATTCATGTATACAGGACCATAACAGATATGAGCAGAACTAGGCCATTCAGCCCATTGAGTCTGCTGCACCATTTCATCATGGCTGCTCCACTTCCCTTTCAATCCCATTCTCCTGGCTTCTCGCCATAGTCATTCATGTCCTGGTTAATAAAGAACCTATCAACCTATACCCAATGACTTGACCTCCATAGCTGTCTGTGGCAATGAAATCCATAGATTCACCATTCTCTAGCTAAAGGAGTTCCTCCTCTTCTCTGTTCTAAATGGACATCCCTCTATTCTGAGGCTGTGTCCTCTGGTCCTGGACTTCCCCAAGGTAGGAAACATCCTCTCCACATCCACTCGATCTACTCCCTTCAATATTTGATAGGTTTCAATGAGAATCCCCCTCCCCAACTGTTCTTCTGAATACCAGTAAGTACAAGCCCAGAGCCATCAAACATTCCTCATACAATCGCCCTATAATATTTTAACTCCCAGAATATGTGATTAACACACAACGAGGATTGTGCAAAAGTGCAGGCAAGGAAGAGGAAGCGGTTGTATTTAAAGCCATTATCCACTATTGGCAGGCTTGTTCGATCATCAGCTGGAGGAGAGCTCTTTATGGTTGGTTATGCTGGAGCTAATGCACCTTCTGGGTGGTGGGGTGGAGATACGTGTACATGTCTACTAAGGGAGGGGTAAGGCACTCCTTCGCTCTGCTAGCCCACAGCGCAGCACCTTCTTACTCACCCACTCCCCCCCAACTCCGATCAAGGTCATGTGAAGCCATGGGAGCAGGCGGTGGATGGTAATATGAGCAACTGGTGCAGATCACAAGTCCTGGTTATGCAACCACTAACACCAGACAGACAATCCCTGCAGAGTATTGACAATGACTGGGGTCACCCTTTGTGTAGAGACACTGCCCAGAAGAAGGCAATGATAGACTACTTCTGTAGGAAAATCTGCCAAGAACAATCATGGTCATGGAAAGACAATGATTGCCCTGTCACGCCAAATAACAAACAAACAGCACTTAGAGTGACTTTCATTACTGATTGAGGTGAAATTTTTTTATAGTTTTGAAAAAGAAATCAATGGAAAGGTGTTCTGTGTACAGTTATACAAGTGTTGGTGGTAGGTGATACATTGAATTCCTAACCTTGACCACACTTGAGGTCACCAAACCTCTTCCTGCATGGAGACATGTGTCCTAATGGGTTCTCCATCTGAGATGACATCACTAGCCATCAGCACAATGTCTCTTTGCAGATTCCCAGGTCTCCGAATCTACAGAGTGTCCTTTTTTTGGGGCCTTCACTTTCATTAGTATTTCATCATCTGTGGGTGTAACTTTCGTGTTAATTAATTATTTCTCCAAACCGCACATCGACTTCCAGCAGTGATTGGAGATGGTGAACTCCCTCTCTTTGAGACGTGCAGGCACAACTTCTACAAGCACAGGTTGGTTTCAGTGGGTGCGTGGGATTCCTGAGATTACTTGCAGTTATTGAGCGTTAATGCGAAAAATATTGCACTTGGTGTTGCTTGAATACTTGAAATCTTGCACGACTACAGACGTCTGGTATGAACCACACCAGCGAAACCAACATAGGTCTTTGGTGAATATGTTACTTGAAGGCGTCTTTTACTATGCAGTCGAATTCCAAGGTTGTTTACAAACGTACTAATGTGAAACTCTTCCTTCCTTGGCACAATTTTGGATTTGGCTATGCATTCAGCCAGTGGAACTGAAAAAGCAAAAAGTTTCGGAAGTCCACCCGACCATGGCCGGACCTTGCATAAAGTTGTGGAATGAAATTGACAGCAGACATTTTGGATTGAGACCTGTGGGATCTTGAGTCTTTTGTGATCCAAAGATTCTTTGGAAGTCAAAAATAAAGCATAAAACTTGTTGCTTACATCTCATATTCCATCCTGAGTAGCCTCCAACCTGATTTCATGAATACTGATTTCTCCTTCTAATAAAAAAAATCTCCCCCCCCTCCTTTTCTGTTCCTCAGTCTGGCCTCTAAGATGTTCTCATGTGCTTTTCACCTCCCTCTGGGTCCCCTGTTCCTTCCCTTTCTCCCTATGGTCCACCCTCCTCTCCTATCAGATTCTTTCCTTTCAGCCCCTTACCTTTTCCACCTGCCTGGTTTCACCTATCACCTTCTGGCTAGTCCTCCTTCCTCTCCTCGCACTTTTTCATTCTGGTGCTTTCCCCCTTCCCTTCCGGTCCTGATGAAGGGTCTCGGCCTGAAACATTGACTGTTTATTCGTTTCCGTAGATGCTGCCTGACCTGCTGAGTTCCTCCAGCATTTTGAGTGTCTTGCTCTGGTTTTCCAGCATCTGCAGAATCTCATCTGTTTTGTTAAGTGTTACAAGAACAAAGAAAGTAGAGCTCAGAGAACAAAGAGAAGAGAGAAGAAAAAGTAGGTGTGCTCGTCTCATACTCAAACCAGAAATAACCACATTGCAGTGATAACAATTAACCTATAAAATAGGCAGATTCAAGTCATGTGACCCCTGCTTCAGAAAACTAAGATGCTTATAGAAAGACAGAGGAGCACCTATACCATAATTGCTGTAAAATTCACTGAACAATTACAAGTATCTTAGTCCTAGGCACATATACATTGCTAGGGTGTCTAAGACTTTTGCACAACAGTGTAGTAATTTTATGTATTGCACTGTACTGCTGCCACAAAACAAATTTCATGACAATGTGAGTGATGATAAACCTGAGTCTGATATGGGTCACTATTGTGGACTGAGAGTGGGAAGGGGACAGGGAGAGGGGAATCATGGTTGGGAAAAGGGGAAGGGAGAGGGGAGAGAGCGGGAAGCACTAGAGAGACATTCTGTAATGATCGATAAATCCATTGTTTGGAATCAAGTGATTTTGGCTGGTATCTCAGGGCTGGGTGTGCCTGCACCCGTGCCACCCTCGCCCCAGCACTCCTTCTCTGCCACCCTCTCATGGCCCTCCACCCTCCCCATTCCCAACATCCTCGCTCCTGCCAGATTTACAAACTCACTTTCTGCTCCACGATGACAAATGTAATACTGTGCAAAAGTTTTAGGCACATGGGAAAAAATTCTGTAAGCAAAGATGCTTTCAAAAGTAATGAAATGAAAAGTATTTAAATATAAAAAAAATCTAAAAGGAGCAGTGAACAGTGAAAAACTAAATCAATATTTGGTGTGACCACCATTTGCCTTTAAAGCTGCATCTCCTAGGTACACTGACATGCAGTTTTACAAGAAAATCGGCTGGTAGGTTGGTTCCAAGCATCTGGGAGAGCATGCCACCATTCTGCAGATTTTGGCTGTCTCACTTGCTTCAGTTGGGAATCATAGGTAATCCCAGCCAGCCTTGGTGATGTTGAGATCAGGGCTCTGTGGAGGCTATACCATATGAAATCATATTTAAAAAAAAAAGGTGCCTGAGACTTTTGCCCTGTACACCAGTGAGCTTTGGAAGGTTAAACTATACATAAAGATTAAACAAATAAGTGCTGGAAAGTTAATCTACAAGAAAAGTAACAACTCTACACCCTACTGTAACAGAATAGATGAAGGGTCTTGGCCTGTAATGTCAACTGTCTGTTTCCCCCCACTGATGCTTGCCTGACCTGCTGAGTTCTTCCTTTTTGTGTGTTTCTCCATAGAATGGTGGAGTATGTGATTATTACCAAGGTGATAGAGGATACTGACACACTAATAGAAGAATAATATACTATTACAAGAAAAAGGGACAGACAGGTTTGCACATTTGAGAAAGATGTTTTCCAGTCTTTAAGACACCTTGACTAAAATGTGCTTCAAATCCTCTTTCCCATGGATATTGCTTGAGGAATTTTGAAGCTCAGTTGGGAATCATAGAACACAGAACATTACAGAATGGCCCATTCGGCCCATGATGTTGTATTGACCTTCTAACCTACTCTAAGATCCATCAAATCCTTCCCTCCCACATAACCCTTCATTAAGAGTCTCTTAAATGATCCTAATGTATCTGCCTCTACCATCACCCTGGCAGAGAGTTCTGTGCACCCACCACTCTCTCTGTAAAGAACTTACCTCTGACATTTCCCCCTATATGTTCCTTCCAGCACCTTAAAATTGTGCCGTTGGTATTATCTGTTTCCACCCTGGGGAAAGGTCTTTCGCTCTCTACTCAGTCTATGCCTGTTATCATCTTGTCATCTATCAAGTCACCTCTATTCCTCCTTTGTCCCAAAGAGGCCCAGCTGGCTCAACTTATCTTCATCGGACATGCTCTCTAATCCAGGCAGCATCCTGGTGAACCTTCTCTGTACCCTCTCTGATGCTTCCACATCAGCCTATGATGAGGTGACCGCAATTGAACACAATACTCCGTGCAGTCTAAAAAGGATTCCTGCCTGCAAGGAGGGTGGGCATAGAACTGAGGCAATCTCAGCCAATGGAGTGGGGAAGGACAAGAGAATGGACCCACGGGGCAGTTCTCCATGGTGTGAGGGCATGCTCCTGTCCAAGGCAGGCTCCAAGTCTATTACTTTGCCGGACAAATGTAAGAAACTCTCTGTTGATTGGGTTTGACCATGGAGCTTGTGTCCTAGCTTGCTATATGATATGCATTCCAGTACACATGCCAGGACAGTCCCATTTGGAGAGCAGGCTGTTGCCTGTAAAGCAGGCTCCCCCTCTCCATGCAGCTGATGAATCCAAACGAATGGCAGAGGCCGATACAGTTTGGCACCTGTGGCACTGCAGGAGTTGCCAGTCCGCGTTGAACTCAGTGTAGGATGATCATAGGGACTCCAGCTCTAGATTTTTCCTCAGTATTTACTTCCAACGTCTTCCCCATGAGTGGGCATAGCTGCATGGCAGAGGAGGTTTGAAATCAGAATTTCCTTCTCCCAGCTGAGCTGAGAACTACGGCTGATGAGCCCCACTTGCCTGGAGTCACTAGTTTGATGCCAGACGTAACTTTGCCCCTTCTCCTGTCAGTTGAAACTGTTCTGCTGGGCTTAGTAGCTAAGCCACATGTGAAGGCCAGGAGCAGGACTTCATTGTCAAAAGCTATTTGAGATGTACACCACTGGGTGCGTTTAATAGGTAGTGGGAGCTTATCCCCATCCCCACTGGCTATGACAATCTTAAGGAATCGCTGAACACATATCAATGTTGTTAACACAGAGCTGTGTTCGCAGTGGTTACGACAATTGCTGGGTTAAACTGATTTGCTTGATGCAGGTGGCTGTTCAGTCCAGGTGATACAGGCAGTTACTAATTCTGATGATAACGATCAATTTGAGGCAAGCTCATGATTTTCAGTATTACTGGTGCAATACGCCTCCCACCTGGTCCTGCTCGAATCATAAACACAAGAGATTCTGCAGATGCTGGAAATCCACAGCAACTCACACAAGATCCTAGCGGAACTCAGCAGGTCTGTGGAGAGAAATAAACGGTTGACATTTTGGGCTGAGACCCTTCATCAGGACTGGAAATGAAAGGTGAGGAAGTTCTTCTTCCTCCTTCCATTCTTCACTCTTCTTTACCAGTCCTGCTGTACATATTTATCTATCCATCTATCTATTTATCTTTCTATCTATCTATCTATCTATTTATTTATTTCTGAGTGCCAGCATGAAACAGGCCCTTCCATCTACAAGCCAGCAACCCCTGATTTAACCATAGCCTGATCATGGGACAATTTACAATGAACCTACTAATTGGTACGTCTTTGGACTGTGGGAGGCAACCGGAGCACTGGAGAAAATGCATGCATTCCATGGGGAAGATGCACAAACTCCTTGCAAAGGACATTGGAATTGAACTCTGAACTCCGACACCCTGATCTGTAATGACATTGCGCTAAACTAAATCGGTTGTACTCATTGCATTGGTAGGAAGCTACCCTTAATTTACCAGAGAGCAAAATCACTGCTTCCTAAATCCAACTGTGGAAAATGTCTCTGAATTACTAAAAATAGCAAGAACTTGCTTTGACTCCTAAGCCTTTTGTTCACGATACTGACAGCTGACAGAAGCAGCTGTCAAACTGGGGGATGATTTTGTGGACTTTAAAGAGGATAAGTTCAGGCTCAGGATAAACTCATGTGAGTTACAAAAGAAAGGTTGCTATGTTTCTTCTTAGTCTTGAAACCCACACAAACCCAGGTTCCAACCCACACAAACCCAGCTTACCCAATAGCCAAGAATGTCAACATCATTTCTTGCATAGTGCAATTTATATCCTTAATGTATTGGTATGAAAATAACGTAACTATTTGGAATAGACAAAAATATCATCTTTTATTGACAATAGTCTTTAGGCTCATCTATACAGAAAATAGCTTGAGTGAGATATTGGATCACTTTTGCAAAATACCTCCACAGGTGCAGCACCTGAATGACCATAATCCTTAATGAATAAAAACATAGAGGAGAAAAAAAGATTACGTGAATATATTGTTTTGTACATTGCCTGCTTGTTAGTCTTTGTGTGGCGTTTTCTCTTTGATTTTATTCTATTTCACTGTGCTATTCTGAATGCCTGCAAGAAAATGAATCTCAGGGTAGTATACGGTGACATATATGTACTTTAATAAATCTAACATGGACAGTCGCAAGCCCTCATGAAAAAAGAGGAGAGTTGGAAATAGGGCTAGCAACTCCCTCTCCTAAAAACCCAGAGCTACAGAAACACCAACGGAAGCTCCAAAGATTTCATCCCTGGAAAGGAAAAGATCTTCAAAGATGGGCTATGCCTGAGAACAACTTGACAGACTGGCTCATGGTGGAAGACTCTGGTGAGCTGCTTTTGGCAGCCGATGCTCCAGGGTGGGGGGGTGAAGAGCTTAAGAGAGAAGATGTACTTCGATACTACATTTACTTTGAAAGAATTACAAACAGACAGACAGACAGACACACATACACACACACACACACACACACACACACACACACACACACACACACACTTCACAAGCAAACTCAATTTTCAAAACAGTCTGCTCCTGTAGATGTGCTGAAAATATTTCCTGTTAAACTCATGCATCATCAAAAGGGTGCAGTTTATATCCTCCCGGCTGACATTTATCATATATGATGGTATAGGTATATGATTCAGATAGACTTGTGCATTAGACCTTGACTAGAATATCCTAATTGACAGTCTTTGGTAATGTTTCACCCACTCCAATGGGCCAGCCAGATTGTTTCCGTACCAAGGTGTTAAATTACTAGACCAGCTTCATGTAGGCCAAGATCCAGGGTCCATGCGTTCATGTGTTTGAGTTGGTGGTGAGGAAGGCAAATGCAATGTTAGCATTTATTTCAAGAGGCGTATAATGTAAAACCAAGGTTTTAATATTGCCATATGTGAAACACACCAGAATTGATTGTGGTTCAGTGCCGAGCATAAAACACAGGACAATACCATAACAGACAACACAAAACCAACCAACAATTTACAAAACAAGAGTGCAAACAGCCATGAGCAATCAACAATTAGCAGAGCGTTATTCAGGCGCCAACGTCAATAATCAAACATAAATAAATATGAATGTATGAACAGTGAATAATTATCAACAGAACGAGGTGAGAAGGAAAGGCCATTTAATGAATGTTGGGCAGGGACAGTTAGGGTCCAAAGATTTCATCCCTGGAAAGGAAAGGATCTTCAAAGATGCCACATTTACTTCGAAAGAATTACAAACAGACACACACACACACACACTGGATTGCTACGGGAAAGAAGCTTCAGAGACGATGTGTAGTCCTGGCGGTGGTGGACTCCTAGCATCTCTGATGGCAGTTTGGTGAATACGTAACTGCTAGGGTGGGGTAGGGTTGCAGTATTATTCCAGTTATTTTTTTCACTCTGGTGATGACAGCCAATGATCTTCTCTGTTGAGTGGACTTGGAGAGGGAGGAGGTGGCGGGAAACCAAATGGTGATAGAGATGGTCACAACACTCTCAATGACAGCTGAGTAAAAATTCATCAAGATATGCCCTGAGGTATTAAGTTTCCTAAAAAGGCAGAGGAAGAACGATCTCTGCTGGGCTTAGCCTAGTGATGAGGTTACGCACTTGTCTTACTTTATTTATTTATTAAGATACAGCACGAAATAGGCCCTTCTGGCCCTTCAAGTTGAACCACCAGCACTCTTGGAAAATTTGCCAAGCACGATCATGGACATGGATAGACCATGATGGACCACATCATACAACATGGTGTATAATGATGGTGATGACCTTGATGTACTTATATATTGTAATGATCTGAGTGGATAACATGCAGACAAAAGCTTTTCACTATGTCTCAGAACACTTGATACTAACTAATTCCATTCCATTTCTAATTACATTGTTTCTCACTTTCCCGCTGCTCGCCTCATACACTGAATATTTCCAATATTTAGATATTTGCATTAGTGAGCAGATGGACAGTTGCGAGAAATTCTGCAGATACAGGAAATCCAGAGCAACACACACAAAATGCTGGAAGAACTCAGCAGGTCAGGCAGCATCTATAGAAAAGAGTAAACAGTGGATGTTTCAGGCTGAGTCTGTTCTTCAGGAGTGGCCACTAAGTGTACGCCACTTCTCTATCTATGAGTGTATGTCTTATGGTCTGATGTCATGACTGAGGTGCAGATGTGCTCTGGAATATATACGTAATCTTTTCTTTTATACAGCTAAAGGCTAACAGTCTCAAGTAGCACAACCTCACTGAACATCCCGTGTTTGGGGTTCTGCAAAATTAGCATCCATTCTTACACTAAGTCAATTCAGCACCATCGTTACCTCATTGCATTTTAATGAGATTAATATTCCTAGTGACTTTATTAATGAAAATATTAAACCAGATACATTATTTTGATATAAGCCAGGCTCACAGATGGGAATTAGGGGAGAGCAGTGGTCCTAGAGACACTAGGTTGGCACACCAATTTATCACCATAGTTATATCATAGCATTTTAAAGGGCTATTAATTTTCCCAGTCATTTCATTAATGAAAATATTAAACTAGATACAAGCATTAGATATAAAGCAGGTGCATTCGTTTCTGAAGTTCATTTGAAGACCCAGATGAGTTCTTTTTTATCAAGACCACATGTAGCAGGATCAAGGTGTAATGAACTGGAAATTCATTAGAGACAGGAAACGCGGACACTTCAGGGTTAGCGAGCAGTCTGCTATCAGTCATTTTGGGTGTAGACCTGGAATGCCCAAAATTGCTTAATCAGTCCTGAGGAAGGGTCTCGACCCAAAAAGTCGACCGTTTATTCCTCGCCATAGATACTACCTGACCTGCCGAATTCCTCCACCATTTTGTGTGTGTAGCTTGTGATAAAGTAAGTTTTTTTTTACTGGGACTAGATAAAACCTGCCTGTCGTGGTTAATAACGCTAACTGAGACCTTAATTATGACACAGTACTTATGAAATGTCCCGAAGCAAAACAAAATCTAATATATACCCACATTCAGAACAATCTGCCACAGAGTTTATAATACAGCACTATCCAATCACTAACAAAGCCACACAGACAATAACAATAGCTAATGCAGAAATAATGTATTTTTAATAAAAATAGAGTAAGAAAGTAGTGTGGCAGCTGTGAACATTCTTATATGGAATGAAATCTCCCTGTACCAATGCCTACTGTCTATTACTGTTGGTAAAGTACCATTAAAGGCACCCTGTAGTGTAGTGGTTAGTGGGACGCCATGGCAACTCAGCATGCCTGAGTTCAGAGTTTAATTCCAACATCCTCTGTAAGCAAGTTTGAATGTTCCTTCCCGTGTGCGCATTGGTTTCCTCTGGGTGCTCCAGTTTCCTCCCACAGTCCAATGATGTACTGCTTAGTTGGTCGTTGTAAATTGTCCTGTGATTAGGCGAGGGTTAAATAGGTGGGTTGCTGGCGGCGTGGCTCGGTGGGTTGGAAGACCCTGTTTGATGTTGTATCTCTAAATAAATAAATAACTATATAATAAAAATATCATTAACACAGGGGATTCTGCTGGAAATCCGGTTCAACATCACACAAACAAAGTGCTGGAGGAACTCAGCAGATGAGGAGGCGTTTATGGAAAGGAATAAAGAATCAATGTTTCAGTCTGAGACCATTCATGAGACCTGATGAAGGGTCTGAGCAAAAACGTCAATTTTTTATTGCTTTCCATAAATGCTGCCTGGCCTACTGAGTTCCTCTAGTGTTTTGTGCACGCGACTTTGTCAAATTTTCATTTGGGCAGTATTCCCATTTGGCGGTGGGGCCTCCAATAGTCCCACTGAAAGTACCACAGTTCAGCTGGCAGAGCCCTCCGAATCCATCCCCTTACAGACTTCAACGACAGAATTTTCTCAGAAAATCATCTGGGCTGTGTTCTGACTCGGCGGGCTGAGAACTTGTCTGCCTGAAAATGCTGACCCTCGGCAGACAGAGCCCTCCGAATCCATCTCCATACAGACTTCCACCATGGGGCACAGTCCAAAAGTTACTTAGAAATATCTTTATCAGGTACTAGTGAATTTATTTTATGCAGTTAACACCTCCACAGGCAGCATCCCTGAAGAGGAATAAACAGTTGTTGTTTTGGGCTGACAGCATTGGTCCGCCATTGAATTTCACACAGTCTTGAGGTGGATTCTGCGAGGGCATCCCGAAACAGTCAATCTCCAGAATTGTTCTTACATTTCTTTTCCATTAAAACAGCTAAATTGGTTTACTATTGTCTCGTTTACTGAGGTAAAGTGGAGTAACTTTGTTTTGCAGGCCGTCTATACAGATCATTTCATTACAACAGTTATTGAGGTAGTACCAGCAAAAGCAATGAGTTTTCCAACTTCCCAGAGAAGAGGTCAGAGCAACACACACAAAATGTTGGAGGAACTCAGCAGGCCGGACAGCATCTATGAAGAGGAATAAAGAGCTGACGTTTTGGGCCAAGATCCTTCATCAGGACCTGCTGCGTTCCTCCAGCATTTTGTGCATGCTGTACAAGCTAGGGTTTTCTCTTTGGAGCGGAGAAGGGTGGCTGGTGACTTGATAGAAGTGTACAAGATGACATGAGGCATGGATTGAGTGTACAGCCAGAGACGTTATTACAGGGTGAAAACAACTAACACGGAGGGACATAATTTTAAGATGATTGTAGGAAAGTATAGGGGAGGTAGGCTTTTTTTCCCCACACAGAGTGGTTGGTGCATGGAACACACTGCCAAGTGGTGGTGGAGACAGATACAATAGTAAAGATTTGATTAGCACCGACCAATCCGAGTGACAGAAAGATCCTCAACATTGTTTACTAGAGACAGAAAAGTGTTAAAACTGCTGGAATTATTCTGCAGTCATGGTTGGTTTTGACAACTGGTACCTCAGGCACGCTGAGTTCATCAGGTTGTATTACGGATGCCTGCAATGGAATGCGGTAATGCTTATAGGTAATCTGTATCTTACATTACTTCACTCACCGCAGTAAGAAAACATAAAACCATTTCACTTACACTTAGTGGCCACTTTATTAACTACTTCCTGTAGCTACCAGAGTGGCCACTGAGTGTATATTCATGGACTTCAGCTCATCCACTTCAAAGCTCGACATGTGCGTTCAGAGATTCTCTCCAGCACACCACTGTTATAATGCGTGGTTACTTGAGTTGCTGTCGCCCTCCTGTCGGTTTGAACCAGTCTGGCTATCTGCTCTGACCTCTCTCATTAGCAAGGAGACTTTGCCCACGGAACTGCTGATCACTGGATTGTTTTTTGTTTTCTGCACGATTCTCTGTAAACTCTAGAGACTTGTGCATGGAAATCCCAGGAGATCAGCAGTTCCTGAGATAACCAAACCACCACATCAGATACCAACAAACATCCCACGGTCAAAGTCACTTTTCTTCTACATTCCGATGTTTGGTCTGAATCGCAACTGAACCTCTTGACCAGGTCTGCATGCTTTTATGCATTGAGTTGCTGCCACAAGACTGGCTAATTTGATATTTGCATTAATGAGCAGGTGTACCTAATAAAGTGGCCATGAGTGTACGTTCCACTGGTTACTTCCAGTATCAGTCTAATTCTCCGGCTTCAGTCAGTTATGTGTAGCTGAAATCGATCCACAACAGCTGCACAGAACCCAGAGCTAGATGTGCGGCACATTTGAATGTCCAAGGATCTGGAGACGTTGGGAGGATCAGGCCACATTCTGAAGACATGGAACTGGTTTATTATTGGCTTATTATTTGGCTTCAGATTCAGCTTCAGATTTATTCCTCATTTGTATATCGAAACATACAGTCAAATGCGCCATTTACATTAACAACCAGCTCGTATGACGAGTGTTAGATGGCTCTGGGCCTGTATTCACTGGAGTTTAGCAGAATGAGAGAGGATCTCATTGGAACCTATTGAATATTGAAAGGCCTATCTAGAGTGGACATGAAGATGTTTCCTATAATGGGTGAGTCTAGGGCCAGAGGACACAGCCTCTAATAGAAGGACATCCTTTAGAATAGCGATGAGAATGAATTTCTTTAGCAAGAGAGAAGTGAATCTGTGGAATTCATTGCCACAGATGCAGTGGAAGCCAATTCTTTAGGTATATTTAAAGCTGAGGTTGATAGGTTCTGGATTAATCAGGGCATCGAAGGTTACGGGGAGAAGTCAGGAGAATGGGGTTGAGAGGAATAATAAATCGGCCATGATGGAATGGCAGAGCAGACTTGATGGGCTGAATGAGCTCATTCTGCTCCTATGTCTTATGATCTTAACTCACCCACGAATGTGCTGGGCACAGCCCACAAATGTTGCCAGACATTCTGGTGCTAGCATAGTGTGCACATTATGTTCAGTAGAACACACACACAACAACAAAATAACACAAGACAACAACAGCAAAACAAGCTCCTTCGCCACCCTCCCACAGACCCAAAACTTCTTGCAATCAAGGCCAATATACCACCTACATTACTAATTGCTTATTGCATCTTCATGCTAACTTTCAGTGGTTTGAGTACAAGGATACCAGGGTTTCTTTAAATACTTGTGCCTTTTACCATCCAGGCCATGCTCTCTTCTCGCTGCTGCCATCAGGAAGGAGAAACAGGAGATTCAGGTCCCACACCACTAGGGTCATGAACAGTTATTACCCCTCACCCATCTGGCTATTAAACGAGTGGGGATTACTTCATTCATCCCAACACTGAATTGTTCCCACTACATATAGATTCACTTTCAAGGACTCTTCATCTCATGTTCTCAATATTTATTGTGTATTTATTTGCTTGGTTATTTTAAACTTCTTCTTGCATAGTTTGTTATCTTTTGTTCATTGGTTGTTTGTCTGTTATGTAGTGTGCAGTCTTTCATTGATTCTATTGTGTTTCTGTGAATGCCCACAAGAAAATGAACGTCAGGGTTGTATATGGTGACATATATGTAGTTTGATAATATGTTTGATCTTTGAACTTTGAACTTTCAAAAACTTGCTATTTTAAAAGATCAGCATTCCTAATTTCTGGATTGATTTGGATGAACTCATGCTTTTCCACATTATATTCCAACTGCCCCCTTCCTGCCTATTCACCTATTCTGTCTAAACCTCCTGAATTCCTCTCCACCTCATTATCAAAGCTCGTTCTGCCAATGACCTCAGTATCATCAATAAAACTTGTTCTGTCACACTGGATCATTGTGAACAGTTTGGTTCCCAGCATCAATCCCTGTGGCATCTCTACAGCTCTATAGTCATGACCCATTGCCCAAAATAACCAGATAACCAGGGTCTTTCAAAGTTCAAAGTTCAAAGTTCAAAATAATAATACATTTACTTTGACCTTTGAACTTTAATTGTGAGATCAAGAATCCATCTTAAACAGTAAGATTACATTTACAATCTTTCGATCTTAGATCTGAGAAGGTGACAGATAGTGTGGCCATTATCCATCTCCTTTCCAAGTCCCAGCCTGTCCCAGATCATCACCGCCAGGGAATTCATAGCTTTTCAGTTTCATTGAACTCTGGTGCAGCATCCAAGCTAGAGTCATTACTGCCCTCCGAGTGTTCAATGGCGTGAGTTTTGGACTCTTTTATTGCATGATTGTGATCCCAGTTTTTGCCTGCTATCTTGTGTGTTACTGTTGGTACTATGTTTTGCAACTTGGCCCCAAAGTAACGCTGTCTCGTTGGGCTGTATTCATGAGTATTCCTGTTTAGTTGAATTATAATTAAACTTGAATTGAATTGAACTGTCAAATTCAAAATTAATTATTTAGTTATGCTTACCGTTCTGAGCTGCTTGCTCATATTCGATGTGTGGCTCTCTATAATTTCCAGGATGTTTTCGCTGCCTTTCATGAAGGTAGCCTCAAAGTGTTGCTTTGATTTCCCTTGCACTTCCTCATTCTCTAAACATTTCTCCCTGCCTCAGACTACAAGGGACCCAGGTGAACTCGTGCCAACTTTTAGCAAATCTATAGAAACCTTCTGTTTTCATAGTTTCTTGATCAACCCATCTTATACTTTCCCTTTCTTTTTCAATGCCTTGTCAGGATACCAAGTTGCAGCTGGCTCGTCGGTGAAAAGTGATCTTTTATTCACACTAACCCCTATCACTTCTGTCAAGAAACGAGGCACAGCTGTTGGTCTGAACTACAATGTGATCCAAGCAAACACGGCAAAAATGATGAGAATTGCACTATTAGTGAGTGGGGGCAATGCTACCTCCACCTTTGTATCCTCTGCACTGCTTTTACAATTCGCTCTGCTATTTTCACTTTGGAGAGCCTTCTGACATTTATGTAGCACTATAAAATTTGCTAAAGCACCTGTATCAATTGTATATGAGACCCCTCTGTGGGTTGGAGTCAACCCTAGATGTTGTGCCTTAGCTGTCTATGTGATATGCAAACCATGGCAGTATGATATGGAGAGCAAGCTGTTGTCCAGGCAGCAGGCTCCTCCGTCACCATGTATCCAAGGGAACGGCAGAGACCGATACAGTTTGGCACCAGTGGCGTTGAAGGAGTTGCCAGTCAGCATTGAACTCAATGTAAAGACCCCAGCTCTGGATTTTTCCTCAGTGTTTACTCCCGAAGTCTTCCTCACGGGTGGGTATAGCCACAAGGCAGTGGGGGTTTGAGATCAGAGTTTTCCTTCTCCTAGATGAGCGACAACAACGGCTGATGAGCTCCATCTGCCCGAAGAGATTGTCTTTAAAGCACCTTTTCGCTTTCTGTTGGTAGAAACAGTTCCGCTGGGCTTAGTAGCTGAGCCACACATGATGGCCAGGAGCTGGACTTGGTTGTCAGAAGCTATCTGAGACACATACAATTGGGAGCATTTAATAGGTAGTGCAAGCTTATCTCTACTCATATCCCCTCCCCCCTTCCCTCCACCGGCTATGACAACCTTAAGGAACCGTCAATTGTATAGCACAGCTGCTATCCAAGAATATTTATACCCCCTGGAAAAACTATTCAAAAAATTCATTGTATGCTTGTGAAATTAGTTGTAGAAATATATATTCAGTTCACAGCTTGGAACATTCATTATAACTGTGCTGTCTCCTCACTGCTGCCATTGGGAAGGAGGTCTCACACCACCAGGTTCAGGAGCAGTTATTACCCTACAACCATCAGGCTCCTGAACTAGTGTGGATAACTTCACTCACCTCAACACTGAACTGATTCCACAGCCTATGGACTCACTTCCAAGGACTCCACAACTCACGTTCTCAGTGTTATTTATTTATTATTAATTCCATAATCTCTGGACTAACTTTCAAAAAGTTTACAACCCGTGCTCTCAGTATTATTTATTAAATTATTTTTTATTACTATTTTGTATTTGCACAGTGAGTTTTCTTTTGCACATTTGTTGTTAGTTAGTCTTTGTGTGTAGGTTTTCATTGAATCGGTTGTATTCTTTGTTCTACTGTGAATGCCCGCAAGAAGGTTAATGTCAGGGGAGTATAGTGATATCAACGTACTTTGATCATATATTTACTTTAAACATCTGCATCGATTGTATGCTACAGCTGCAATTCAAGAATATTTATATCCCACAGAAAAAATATTTAAACATTCATTGTTTACACGTCAAATTGTTTGTAGTATATATTTAGTACATGACTTGGGACGTTCAATCCAACTGTGCAAGGCGATGGTGAGATGGCACTTGGAATATTGCGTGCAGCTCTGGTATAGGAATGATGTCATTAAGCTGGAAAGTGCACGGAAAAGATTCACGCGGGCCCGAGTTCAGAAGGAGAGACTGCATTGGCTGGAACTGTTTTCTTTAGAACATACTGTAGGAGCTGGGGAGTGACCTTACAAAGCCAGGAGAGGCATACAGCGGAGAAGGCAAATCGTGTTGATTGCTGGGTGGGGCAGTCTAAAACGAAAGGCCTATATGTTTAACGTGAGGGGCGAATGATTTAAAAAGGACCTGAGGGGCAAGTTATTCCCAGAGAGTTTTGGGTATGTGGAACGAGCTGTCAGGGGATGTGGCAGAGGTGGGACAATTATAAAACCTAAAATACATTTAGGCAGGAACTTGTATAGGGATTGTTGGGATTTGGTTCAAACACGGGGAGTGGGACTTACTCGATAGAACAATTTGGACAGCACGGACAAATTGTGCCGAAGAGCCTGTTTCTATGCTGACTGACTTTGTGACTCTCTCGCAGATGAAACCCACTGGGAAATTGCTAACTAACTCCACTTCCCAACTCCTAATTGGGATTTTAGTACAGCAATGGCTGGTCTGCAAGCTTTGTTAAATGTATTAAGGGTTAATGCCTTTGCAATTGTCCCTCATTGTGAGTTTGAGACCCCACGTTTGTCGAGGTGAAACACAGTCTCTGGACTATTGAACATTAGAACAGGGAACACCATAGCACAGTAGGGGCCCTTCAGCCCTCAGAGTTGTGCCAACCTTTTAATCTCCCCCAAAATCAATGTAACCCTTCCCTCCCACATTTTTCTGTCATCTATGTACCTACCTACGAGGCTGTAATATATCTACCTCAACCAGCACCCTGCAGCAGTGCGTACCACGCTAGCACCACTTCTTGTGTTAAAACGCCTACCTCTGACATCCTATCTATACCAGGTTGGAGTCTATCCAGATGGAATATAAAGTTTTGCTGATATAAAGTATAAAGTGTATATTCTGTTATTTATATAAATGCATATGCTCCCATTGTCTATTCCTGTTGCTCACAAGAACATCATGAAAGATTCCATTCACCCTGCTCATGGACTGTTTGTCCCACTCCCTTCAGGGAGGAGGCAATGTAACATGCACGCCAGAACCACCAGATTCAAAAACAGTTACTTTCCCCAAGCAGTAAGGCTGATTAACACCTCCACCCACTGACCCACCCCTCCACACCCCCAACCACCACTGCTTTATCATTTCCTGTAAGTCACCTCATGTGACATTCCTGTTCCTAGTGTCACTTTATGGACATACAAGCAATATACGTATGTAAGCTATCTTATGTATTTATATTTATTGATTTTTTAAATTATTGTGCTCTTTATCTTATTGTGTTTTTGTGCCGTTTTGGATACAGAGTAACAATTGTTCTGTTTCCCTTTACACTGTGTTCTTGAATAGATATTGGACATCTTGAATCTTCTTCTCGCAGATGCAGACTGACTTGCCGAGTATTTCCAACACTTCCTGCTTTAGCTTCAAATTACCAGCACCTGCAATTTTTAAAATTTTGATTCTCATAGTTCCATCCTGTTCAAATTGCCAACCTTGAGAATCTTGCCTTCACACCAAATAAAAGTGGAGTGGCCGCTGCATAGGATTGGAAAAAGCTGCAGAAAGTTGTAAACTCTATCATGGGCACTGACCTCTTCAGCATCAAAGACATCTTCAAAAGATGTAGCCTCAAAACATTGGCATCTGTCATTAAGAACCTCATCGTCCAGGACATGCCCTCTTCTCACTGCTACCATCAAGGAGGAGGTACAGGAGCCTGAAGACATACACCAATGTTTTAGGAACAGCTTTTTCCCCTTTGCCAGCAAATTTCTGAATGGTCCATGAATCCATGTACACTACCTTAATTTTACTTTTTGGTTGTTTGCTCTCTTTTTCCATTACTCATTTAATTTAATTTTAAAATACATATTTCTTGTAAATTACAGTTTTTATTATGTATTGCCATGCTGCTGCAAGACAACAAATTTCACAGCATATGCCAGTGATATTAAACCTGATTCTGACTTTGATTCTGTAAGTGAAACTGCATGCTGTGCTTTTTCTCTGCGAGAGATACAGGGTTTAACAGTTAGCAGGTCCACCTGTGATTGCTGCTGTCATACACCTCCCCGATTATTGATGGAATTACGGCTGGTCTCTGCTTGTGTTTATGAACGTATGCAGCATTGGCATTGTAAGATTTGGAAATGATTTATGATCTTCTACATTCTCATTTATTTCCAGCCACAAACTGAATATAGATTTCCAGATTCATCATCCCGAGAGCCACTTATCTGCTATTCGAGTGACACTTTGCTGCTTTAATGCAGCAAGTCACAGCTTCTTTATGGTCGTTTTATTGTCTCCAAAAACCTAAGGATTGACAGTCTCATCTCGGTGGAGTGGAAGAGGGAGGGGGAGTGGGTGTGAATGTTGATGCACCTGAAGTGTCTTTAATATTTTAGTCATATTTGAGTAACATTGTAAATATATTGTTTGATTAAGCATTCTTTGTTGTTTGCATAATTCATTATGGGTTATATGTAAAAGCACGTGAATGGCATGCGTTATCACACCACCATGTCATACGTGCGTGCCTCGCTTATAGTAAAAATGTATGTAAAACACGTTATCACCAGGTGTTAGTCCTTTTGCTTTCAATTAGTTTTATGTTTTGGATTTAAAAAACATAACAGCACCCTTGCCAATACCACTTATCATTTATTCATTCACTTCTCCATTAATTAAATAATTAATTAATTCATTCATTTGCGCGCCACAGGCCCTTTTGGCTCAACAAGCTGCACCACCCAGTAATCCACCTATTTAACCTACTAACTGGTATGTCTTTGGACTGCGGGTGGAAACTGGAGCACCCGGAGGAAACCGGAGCACCCAGAGGAAACCCACACACTCATGGGAAGAATGTACAAACTTCCCAGAGAGAGCGCTGGAATTGAACACTCAGCTCCGATGTCCCGAGCTGAGCTGGCGGGAGCAGGTGTGAGGGGCTGAATGGCCTAATTCTTCTCCTATGTCTTATGGTCCAGTGAACATACCCCCGCAAGGTCTGTCAAAACAATCCTTACCTCTTTTCCTCCTGCTAGGTAAAAGGGCGCATGGGTTCAAATCAAGTTAAGTTTATTGTTACATGCAGAAGTACGGTGAAGTACAAGAATGATCAGAGCAGAATGCAGCGACACAGGCTTGCAGGTACAGACAACGCACAGAACATAAACACAAGAGATTCCGCAGATGTTGAAGGTGGCACAATAGTGCAGTAGGTACAGTGCGGTGACCCGGGTTCAATTCCTGCCGCTGTCTGTAAGGAGTTTGTCCGTTCTCCCCGTAACCGCGTGGGTTTCCTCCAGGTGCTCTGGTTTCCTCCCACCGTCAAAAGGCATATGGGTTAGTAGATCGATCGGTCACATGGGTACAGTTGTCTGGCACAGGCTCACCGGGCCGGAAGGGCCTGTCACTGTGCTGTTTCTGTAAATAGAATAAATGCGGGAATTTCAGAGCAACGCACACACACACACAAAGTGCTGGAGGGACTCAGCAGGTCAGGCAGCCTCTATGGAGAGGAACAGAGCACGATGTTTCAGGCCGGGGCCCTTCATCGTGACTGGAAAGGAAGGGGGGAGAAGCCAGGATGAGAAGGTGGGGGGAGGGGAAGGAGTGCAGTCTGGCAGGTGATAAGTGAGGCCAGCTGAGGGGGAAGGTGGGGGTTTGAACTGAGAAACTGGGAAGTGATTGGGGGAAGGTGGGCGGGAGGGAAAGGAGTATAGTCGGGCAGGTGAGGCCAGCTGAGGGGGAAGGTGGGTGGGAGGGGAAGGTGTATAGTCGGGCAGGTGAGGCCAGCTGAGGGGGAAGGTGGGTGGGAGGGGAAGGAGTCTAGTCAGGCAGGTGAGACCAGCTGAGGGGGAAGGTGGGTGGGAGAGGAAGGAGTCTAGTCGGGCAGGTGAGGCCAGCTGAGGGGGAAGGTGGGTGGGAGGGGAAGGAGTCTAGTCGGGCAGGTGAGGCCAGCTGAGGGGGAAGGTGGGTGGGAGGGGAAGGAGTCTAGTCGGGCAGGTGAGACCAGCTGAGGGGGAAGGTGGGTGTTTGAACTGAGAGGCTGGGAAGTGATTGGGGGAAGATGTAAAGGGCTGATGAGCGACACACACAAAATGTTGGAGGAACTCAGCAGGCCTGCGAGCACCTGTGGAGAAGAGTAAACAGTCAATGTTTCAGACTAAGACCTTTCATCAGGACTGGAAAAAAAGATGGACTTCTCATCTTTTTTTCCAGGTCTAATGAAGGGGCTTGGCCTGAAAAGTCGTCTGTTTACTCTTCTCCAGGGATGCTGCTTGACCTGCATTTGGTGTGTGGTGATCTTTAATTTGCATGTTGCCTGTGCAATATTGAAATTTGACTAAATATCACAAAACCTCAAAAGTGATCTATCAAAATAGGCTTAATTTCCGATGTATTTTTAATTGCCTACATGAATAAATAGACCTGTTAGGCCTAATATTTGCTTGTTCATAAAAATATGCAAAGAAACACCAACTGTTTATTCCTCTCTACAGATGCGGCCTGTTTCTCTGGCATGTTGTGTATGTCACAGAGAACATAAATTATAACAGACAATGCAAAACAAGACATTCGTGCAAGAAAACACAATTGGACACAAGTCCACCGCATTGCAAGAGGTTCTCTGTGTTTGCAGTTTTCCAACTTCCCAGAGAAGGGGTTGGAATCACACATGGAAACATTGAAACATAGAAAACCTACAGCACAATACTGGCCCTTCGGCCCACAATGCTGTGCCGAACATGTACTTACTTTAGAAATAACCTAGGGTTACCCATAGCCCTCTATTTCTCTAAGCTCCATGTATCTATCCAGGAGTCTCTTAAAAGACCCGATTGTATCCACCTCCACCACAGTCGCCAGCGCCCATTCCACGAACTCACCACTCTCCCTGACATCTCCTCTGTACCTGCTTCCAAGCACCTTAAAACTGTGCCCTCTCCTGTTTGCCATTTCAGCCCTGGGAAAAAGCCTCCGACTATCCACATGATCAATGACTCTCATCATCTTATACACCTCTATCAGGTCACCTCTAATCCTCTGTCGTTCCAAGGAGAAAAGGCTAAGTTCACTCAACCTATTCTTGTAAGGCGTGCTCCCCAATCCATGCACGAAAAACGCTGGAAGAACTTTTCAGGTCCAGCAGCATTTATGGAAATGAATGAACAGTTGACATTTCAGGACGAGACCCTTCTTCAAGAAGGATTATTCATCGATTGTTCTCTTTCCCCTCCCCCCACCTTCTCATCCTCCCTTTCTGGTCATGATGAAGGACCCTAGCCTGAAATGTTGGTGCTCTGTTCCTCTCCATAGATGCTGCCTGGCCTGCTGAGTCCCTCCAGCACTTTGTGTGTGCATTGCTCTCAAATTCCAGTATTAATTCTACTTAGAGATACACCATGGTGACAGGCCCTTCCGGCCCAGTGAATTTTTGCCCTCCAGTCCTAGATTATTCCACTATAGGAAACATCCTCTCTAGGCCAGAAAAATGTGAAGTGGTTCACGTTGGAAGGTCAAATTTGAAGGCAGAATACAAAGTCAATGGCAGGATTCTTGACAGTGTGGAGGGACAGAGGGATTGTGGGGTCTAGGTCCGTAGAACCCTCAGAGGTGCTGTACGAGTTGATAGGGTGGTTAAGGAGATGAATGGTCTGTTAGCCTTCATTAGTTGGGGTATTGAGTTCAAGGGCCATGTTGCGGCTCTAGAAAACCCCGGTTAGACCACACTTGGAGTATTGTGTTCATTTCTGGTTGCCTCATTATAGGAAGGATGTGAAAGCTTTAGAGAGAGTGCAGAGGAGGTTTACCAGATGTGGCCTGGATTAGAGAGCGTGTTTTATGAGAAAAGATTGAGCGAGCTGTGGCTTTTTCCTTTAGAGGGAAGGAGAATAAGAGGTATCTTGATAGAGGTGTACAGAGCTGATGGGGGGGGGGCGGGGAACGTCGACTCAGACCATGAAAGGCCTGCGTTGGGCATTTTCATGCCTTACAAGGCGCAGATTGGAAGTCTGTGTGGGGTACCACTCCTCGCACAGACACTAGAGCAATGTGTGATTAAGTGCCTTGCTGAAGGACACAAACACGCTGCCTCAGCTGAGGCTTGAACTAGCGACCTTGAGATTACTAGATGAATGCCTTAACCACTTGTCCACGTGCTGATAAGAAGCGTAGGTCAAATGACAGCCAGGGACTTTTTTTTTACCAGGGTGGAAATGGCGAATATGAGGAGGCATAAATTTAAGGTGATTGGAGGAAAGTTTAGGGGCAATGCCAGAGATAGGGATTTTTACCAAGGGAGTGGTGTGTGCATGAAACACACTGCCGTGACAGTGGAGCAATTACATAATATTCGGGTGAATACTTTCATCACCATCATCAATGAACCCATGGATGTGGGTTCATGATCCATTCAGAAACCTGATGGTGGAAGGGAAGAAGTTGTTCCTTAAACATCGAGTGTGTGTCTTCAGGCTCCTGTACCTCCTCCTTAATGGCAGCAATGACAAGAGGGCCAGTCCTGAGTAATGGGGGCCCTTAATGATGGATGCCCATTTCCTGGGCATTGCCTCTTGCAGGTGTCCTCTCTGTCGAAATTCTAGTCTTCTATTGACAGCAAGTGTAGTATACCAGGCTGAGTCATGTTCAATAGCAGCACATTTCAAACGCACGCCACTATCCATCTTTAGCATTTTATTTGCTGACTTGAGCCACATTTTACTGGTGTAGATCTTTTCCTTCTGATTGCATCTGGCTTGTAAACAGGATAAAAATAAGACTGCAGTGTAAGTGAGAAAACACAAAGGTCATTTTCATGTTTTCACTAGTGTGTTTGTTGTGGGTGAGGCTCAATCAATGTTTATAAGAGATACTCTGAAGTAAGGAAACTTAGAAAAATTTCCCCAATTAAGTGCAATTTGGGCTTCAAAAAACAAATACGTTCACAAGGGATGAAATGACCTGAATTAAAGAGGCAAAGAAAAATAGCATAAAGACAGCAAGTGTGTGTTGTATAAGTCTGTCTTAATATTTAAAGATTCGAAGATTCAAAGTACATTTTATTGTCGAAGTCTGTATGCAGCACACAGCCCTGAGATTTGTCTTCCCACAGACAGTCACGAAACAGAGAAACACCGTGGAACCCATTCAAAGAAAACATCAAACACTCAACACGTAAAAAATAGTGCAAATCGTGCAAATGTCAAAAAAACGAGTGAAAAAACACACAGAATATAACACATCATTCCACAGATTCCTTGAAACAGACTAGAAATATTCAGTTCAGTTCAGTGCAATTTAGCACCGTGTGATCGTTGACTGCAGACTGCACAGCCAGTATTCTCCGATCAAAATTGCACGAACTAGCAATAAAAAACGGAGTAGGCAGAAACTAGAAACACATCATAACATCCAATCCACAAACCACATCGATCAAACCGTGCCCACGATCCAGGTCTCCAGCAGCAGTGAACAAGAGGGTGAGGGAGACCAGACAAATGCAGGCACCTTTCTGAGGCGAGGTGGGGGGCGGTGGCGGGGAGATAGAGAGAGAGAGAGAGAGAGTGCGGGGGGTGGGGGAGAGACAGAGAGCGGGGGATGGGGGAGAGAGAGAGTGCGGGGGGTGGGGGAGAGACAGAGAGCGGGGGGTGGGGGAGAGAGAGAGAGCGGGGGGTGGGGGAGAGAGACTAATGAAATGCAGGCACCTTCCTTTGCTCTTTCTGAGTGAAACCCTGACTGAAATTGGAACATGGGAAAGTAATGTTCAAAACGTTATGTCTACAACTGTATAAGACATGAGAGCAGAATTAGTCCATTTGGCCCATCGAGTCTGCTCAACCATTTCGTCATGACTGATTTATTATCCCTCTCAACCCCATTCTCCTGCCTTCTCACCATAACCTTTGACATTTGTTAGTAAAAAAATCACGGGTTGCTTCCGTATCATCCTTTCTCAGATGAGGGGGCCTAAAACTGCTAATTTTAGCATTTTTCTGGGGGTTTGGGGGTTTGGGGGTTGGTGGCTGGATTGGGGAACATGGTTAGGTGGGGGAGGACAAGAAATCTTGAAATACACTAAAGCGAAAACACAGCTGCATGAACAAAACAGAAGTGTAAAGATTATCCAGGTTCTGTTCCACCCAGTCTGGAAACTGGAGACACTTTGGCCTTTGCATGGATAAGCACACATAAAGTACTGGAGGAGCTTAGCAGGTCAGGCAGCATCTATGGACAGGAATACTGTAAACAGGCGATGCTTCGGGCTGAGATCCTTCAGTATAAATGTTTCACAGACGTGCATTTCCTTTGGGCATTCACTCCTGGCAAGATGTCTGGCAAAACGAATCTCAGGGTTGTATATGGTGACATATATGTACTTTGATAATAAATCTACTTTGAGTTAGTTTGAACTCAGCACAGCATACAAAAGGAATCTGACTCACAAATATGAGTCAATCGAAGAAAACTTATACACTCAAGGAATCTAGAGTCTGCCACAGTCCTGATGAAGGGTCTTGGCTCAAAGCATTGACTGTTATTCCTCTCCATAGATGCTGCCTGACCTGCTGAGTTCCTCCAGCATTTTGTTTGTGTTGCCCTGGATGTCCAGCAACTGCAGAATCTCGAGTTTATCGAAGTTTTCTGTAGACTTTTAGGTTTCAGGCATAAAGAGCATTGCTAAAAATAATGGAGCTGACTAAATGAGTCACCTTTCACTTTTACTGCTCTTTCGTTCTGTACACTGCTACCTGTATGGTGGGCGTCAGAACCACTTGAAACTCACACAAGTGTTTCGCTCACTCTTACTCAGCAGAATGAGAAGCAACAGCAAGGTTATAACTACGCACGGGGCAAGGAGCTGGCTTTGAAAACAGAACTGAGAACACTATTTGCCTATTTTCTTTTCTACAAAACAAACAATAACAGGATACCACAATCTCCCGATTAGTGCCTTACACAGGTCTGCACCTTGGTTACTTCCCGCCCGTTACTCATTTGAAGAGCTTTAGACTGTAAATAAACCAATTTCATTGGAAAATAGAGAGTTTGCAAAGAGTTAAGAAGCTTCTTGATTTCAGAAGCTCTGTATTTTCACTTCTGATAACAAATAAGAGGCCCGGGTCTAACCAGCCCACGGATTTGTATTGAAAGCCAAAGTGAGTAACCACATCGACAGTGCTGGGCCATACTGTGGCCTGTCTCCAGTTCACTCTTTCTTTCACTCTTTCTATTTCTGTTAGCAAGAAGTGAGTGTCGAAACTGATATTGATAGCTTCATGCATCCCCAAGACTATCTGCATTAGGCCGACTTTAATCTTCCCCACCTGGTCCCAGACCTTTGGCTTATCTGAAGGAGAAAGTGAAGACAAGTCAATTCGTACGACACAACAACCGTTGGGTCGCCGTTCAATTCAGATTCAAAATTCTGAATGCACATTGAACCCATGAACTCTCCTTCACTACCCTTTTTTCTTTTTGCATTACTTATTTAATTTAATATATTATACGTATACTTTTTACTGTAATTTACAATAATAATAATGTTTTATTGTATATTGCAATGTTCTGCTGCCACATAACAATACATTTTATGACATACGCCAGTGATATTAAACCTGATTCTGATTCAGAGTCATTAATCATCTATGCATCGAAACAGAGCGAAATGTACCATTTGCGTTAACAACTATTTCAGGAGTGCAGTGTTATGTGTCTCACTGGTACGGGGCTGCACGAGGACATACCCGATCAAACTTTTCCATGGACGGCTTCCAGACCGTTCCGGCTGACCAGAAGTGCACTGAGAGCAGTAAGCGTAAAGGAGTTGGGTGCTTTACTGTTCTGATTAACAACAGTTGGTGCAATCCGGGTCATATTATGATCGAGGAACGTGTTTGTAGACCAGATATTGAACTTTTTACTGTTGGGCTTTGGCCATATTCCACCGAGATACAACACTGGGCGGCATGGGAGGTCATTCCTGCCTGTGGCCATCAAACTTGCAGCTCGTTCCGTGGTGGGTCAGACACCCTGAGCCAATAGACTGGTCCTGGACTTATTTTTCATCTGGCATAGTTTGCATTTGTTGTTTGATTGTTTGTGGTTTTTGTATTTCTATATTTATGCTCCATTCTTGGTTGGTGCGGCTGTAACGAAACCCAATTTCCCTCGGGATCAATAAAGTATATCTATCTATCTATCTACCTATCTAACTAACATAACCTAAGGGTGTACTGGGGGTTTGATACCATCTATTAAAAACTGAAGGTTGACCAGAAGTTGATGACTGACGGTCAAAGCCTGGGGACTGGGAGAACTGGAGACTGTGGACTGGGGACTTGGAGATGAGATATTGGAGACAGGAGACCTGGAGGTGAGAGATTGGAGACGGGAGACCTGGAGGCAAGAGATTTGAGACTGGAGACCTGGAGGCGAGAGATTTGAGACTGGAGACCTGGAGTCCTGTCCTGGAGTTGGAGGACTGACCATTTCCGTGGAAGGAGGGGAGAGGTTTGTTTTGTTCTGTTCGGTGTTGTTCTGACAAGCATTGGAGGCATGCGCCGTTAGTGCCAGAATATGCGTCGACACTTGTGGGCAGCCCCCAGCACATCCTCAGGTCTGTTGGTTGTTGATGCAAATGATATACTTCACTCTATGTTTCAATGTACATGTGACAACCCAACTTGAATCTGAATCTGGTATTGGAATTGGCTTGTTATTGTCACATGTACTGGGATACAGTGGAAAAACTTGTCTGGCATACTGTTCATGCAGATCAAACTATTACACAGTGTACTCAAAGTTCGAAGTTCAAAGTTCAAAGCACATTTATTATCAAAGTATGCATAAATTATACAACCTTAAGATTTGTCTCCTTACTGGCAGTCACAAAACAAGAAAGCAAAAAGAACCTATTTAAAATATACCAACTGACATCCAATGTGCAGAGAGAGAAAGAAACACAAATCGTTCAAACAATAAAAGCAAGCAACAGCATTCAGAACGAAAGTGAGTCTATAGACACAAAGCCCAGTGTAGCCAGAGTAGGCCCACAGCCTCAGCTTCAGATCACCACACAGCGGGGCAAATCATCATGAAGCTCACGGACACAAAACCCGGAGCAGACAGAGCAGAGGCCCACAGCCTCAGCTTCGGCCTTCGTGCCACAGAGTGGAGTAAACATTGCGGGGGGCGGGGGAGAGAGAGAGAGAGAGAGAGAGAGAGAGAGAAAAAGAGTTTGGGAGGCCAAGGGTCCATCTTGTTGTACATGAAGGTAGTTCAGGAGTCTGATAACAGCAGGATAGGACAGTCCTTGTGCCTGGTGATACGTGCTTTCAGGCTTTTGTATCTTCTGCCTGATGGGAGAGGGGAGAAGAGAGAATTGGGGGGGGTGATCTTCAGTTATGTTGGCTGCTTGTGAGAGAAAGTGAGATTGGAAGTGATTACTGGTGAAGATTGTGATGGTGAAAGGAAGGTAAGAGTTTATACCAACACTAGTCCACCCTCCTCTCAAAGTTCAAAGTTCAAAGTATATTAATTATTCAGGTATCTACAGTGTATGTCACCGCTTACAACCCTAAGATTCATTTTCTTGCGAGCATTCACAGTAAATACAAAGAGACACAACCGAATCAATGAAAAACTGTAGCCGAGACGAACAATCAATGTGTGAAGACAACAAACTGTGCAAATACAAAAAGAAAAAAGAAATATACTTACAAATAAATAAACTTTGTGAATTCAAGATGAAGAGTCCTTGAAAATGAGTCCATAGGTTGTGGGATCAGTTCAGTGATGGGGTGAGTGAAGTTATCCCCTCTGGTTCAAGAGCCTGATGGTTGAGGGGTGATAACTGTTCCTGAACTTGAGGATTTTATCTTTTTCTTAATAAGTTATCGTGTGCTGTGCGTGTTATGTGCACTACTATACCTTACACCCTGGTTCAAAAAACATTGTCTCGTTTCTATATACATCATGTACTGTATGTTATATGCATGTATATCTAGATAAATAATAAACTTGACCTGACTTGACTCGGTGGTGTGTGTCCAAAGGCTTCTGTACTGCCTTCCTGATGGCTGCAGCGAGAAGAGAGCATGGCCTGGGTGGTGGGGGTCCTTGGTAATGGATGCTGTTTTCCTGGGACAGCGTTCCTTGTAGATGGGCATCTGTGAAGGATGAGACCTGCCCTTTCTTGAGCAGCTCTAAGACAACCTGCCCATCACCAGGCCGCAGGTACGTTTGTATCCGCTCTCCGGTGGTGCCGAGTCAAGCTGAGTTTTATTCTGGTAACGGTGCTATTCCTGGTGCCTGGCGCTAACAAACCACAAACACCAGAGATTCTGCAGATGCTAGAACTCTTCAGCAACACACACAAAATGCGGGAGGAACTCAGCAAGTCAGGCAGCATCTGTGGAGAGGAACAAACAGATGATATTTTGGGTAGAGACATGGAACAGATGTTCTCCAAGCAGGGTAAAAAAGAGATTCCCGTTGCTCCCTGTCTAATAGGCTTAAGAAGGAGAAGGAGGAAGATGCTTGCTGAGTTCCTGCAGCATTTTATGGATGTTGCTCAACTTCAGTTGATTTAGGTGAGTGAGTGGCAGGATCAGATCAAAATTCAAAGTTCAAAGTAAATTTATTGTTAAAATACATATACATCACCACATACAACCTTGAGATTCATTTTCTTGTGGGCATACACAATAAATCTAATAACTATGACAGAGTCAATGAAAGACCGCACCAACTGGGTGCAAATGACAACAAACTGTGCAAATACAAAAAGGAAGCGATAATAATAATAAGTAAATTGGCAATAAATATCGAGAACGTGAGATGAAGAGTTCTTGAAAATGAGTCCGTAGATTGTGGGAACAGTTCCGTTTTGGGGTGAGTGAAGTTGGGTGTAATGATCCTCTTTTGTTCAAGAGCCTAATGGTTGAGGTTTGCGAACTGTCCTGAACCTGGTGGTGTGAGTCCTGAGGCTCCTGCACCTCCTTCCTGATGGTACCTGCAAGAAGAGATCATGGCCTGGGTGGTGGGGGTCCCTGCTTTCCTGTGACATGCTCAGCGGTGGGGATCCGCCACACAGTGTCCCTCCCCCTCCCCACTCTGACCCGCCTCCTTCCTTTCTACACCCACTCACTTCCCACAAGGCAGGGTGGGGAAAATACTCTCTAATGTTTGTGTGACAGCTGCTGATTCCACCATTGCAATAATATTATGTTACAGAATTGAAACTCCACTCTGTAATTATGTTAGAAGTGATTGATGACCATCAAAGCTAATATAACAGCAACATTATATTTTACATCAGCTACACAGGGGCATGTTCCAGACTGGCTCTCTCTGTAATGTCCAGGTTATTTTTCAACCCTTACAGACATACATCAATGAAGAACGAGAACTTACTGTTAAATCTTGTAGCCTTCAGGGCTCTGTTTAAAGGATCAGATGGCGTAGGTTATGATCACAAGCATTTAAATAATATGGCCAGCTACTCCTTAATCAGTCAGTTTTCTTAGATTTCTGTTTTAAAGGAGTGCATTGGTTAATTTGACTCAAATGCTCAAAGCACAGGATATTTCAAGCTGTTCCCCTTCACTGACCAGGCTCTTGAGCCAGCACGGATAACTATTTACTTATTGAGATACAGCCTGGAATAATCCCTTTTGGCCCTTTGTGCCGCGCCGCCCAGTAATCACCGATTTAACCCTAGCCTTATCACGGGATGATTTGCAATGACCAATTAACCTACCAGCCGGTTCATCTTCGGGTTGTGGGAGGAAACCAGAGCACCCGGAGGAAACCCACGCATTCACGGGGAAAATGTACGGGCAGTAGCAGGACTTCACTAACCTCAACTCTGAACTGGTTCCACTCACAGAGAACAGTCCCTGTTCAGGCACTGAATTTGGGGTGGCACGGTAGTGTAGTGGTTACTACAACCTTTACAGTACCGGTGTGGCGGGTTCAATTCCCGTCGCTGCCTGTGAGGAGTTTGTACGTTCTCCCCGTGAATGTGTGGGTTTCCTCCGGGTGCTCTGGTTTCCTCCCACTGTCCAAAGACGTACCAATTCAGGTTAATTAGGCATTGTAAATAGTCTGGTGATTAAGATTAAGTCAGGGTGTTGCTGGGCAGTGTGGCTCGAAGGGCTGGAAGGGCCTATTTCACACTGAATCGCAATTTAAGAAATGCCGAAGGGATTCATCAGATCAGGCAGCATCTACAGTATAGAGAGGAATAAAGAGCTGACTTTTTGGGCCGGAGCCCTTCCTCGTTTGTGATAAACCCCGTACGGTTAGTAGGTTAATTGGTCACGTGAGTATAATTGGCAGTGTGGTCTTGTTGGACAATAAAGCCAGCTTCCATGCTGTATCTCTAAAAAAATCCTAGCAAAATATACTCATAGTCAGCAAAAACATCATCTACAAAGTGTACAAACTGAAAAATTTAATTGATAAGAAAATCATTAATTATCCTGCTTTGGCTCTTTTTAGCAATAAATTCCACCAATATGATAAATAGGATTAACTTATGCTCTACACAGTCAAAATAAATTAAACATTTCTGGATGCACTTTTGAAATAAATTTGTAGATGACAAACTATAAAGTGCCCCAATCCTTTATCAGAGATTGTTAAATATTTAACTGAAATCTCAGCAGTTCAGTTATTTTTCTCTGCTGGATTTCTGCCTTCTCACATCACCAGAACACTGTGACATAGCACCTCGAACTGGAATAAGGACCTGACGAGGCTTTGTGCGGGTGAAAGTAATCACGAAACGAGAAAAAGATTAACTGTGTTGACCAGAAGCAAGATCAAAGGGGCGTATTTTGTAGTGCTTCTGAGAGTGAAAAGGGTTAGAAATAGTGACACGAAAAGAACTGCAAGCGCTTGAAACTGGAAATCAAAATTGAAAATATTGGAACTACTCAAAAGGACAGGCAGCATTGGTTAAAGGAGAAACAGGTGAACTACTTTGTGCTAAAATGTCTTTGACCTGGAAGCCTCTCTCTCTCTGTCTCTCTCTCTCTGTGTCTCTCTCTCTCTGTCTGTCTCTCTCTCTCTCTCTCTCTGTCTCTCTCTCGCTCTCTCTCTCTCTGTCTCTCTCTCTTTGTCTCTCTCACTTTGCCACTCCGTCTCTCTCTCTGTTTCTGTCTCTGCTTCTCCCTCTCTCCATCTCTTTGTCACCCTGTCTCTGTCTGATGAGGAGGTGAGTGAGGTGGGTAGGGATGGGGAGGGGGTGGGAGAGGGTAGAGACAGGGAGGGATGGGGAGGTGAGTGAGGGGGGTAGGGATGGGGAGGAGGTGGGAGAGGGTAGATATAAGGAGGTGGGGGAAGTGGGAGGGATGGGAAAGGTTAATGAGGGGGTAGGGACATGGAGGAGGTGGGAAAGGGTAGAGACGGGGAGGGATGGGAAGGTGAGTGAGGGGGTAGGGATGGGGAGGAGGTAGGAAACGGTAGAGACAGGGAGGGATGGGGAGGTGAGTGAGGGGGGTAGGGATGGGGAGGGGGTAGGAAAGGGTAGAGACAGGGAGGGATGGGGAGGTGAGTGAGGGGGGTAGGGATGGGGAGGAGGTGGGAGAGGGTAGAGACAGGGACGGTTGGGAAGGTGAGTGAGGGGGTAGGGATGGGGAGGTGAGTGAGGGGGTAGAGATGGGGAGGAGGTGGGAGAGGGTAGATATAGGGAGGCGGGGAAGTGGGAGGGATGGGAAGGTGAGTGAGGGGGTAGGGATGAGGAGGAGGTGGGCGGGTAGAGACAGGGAGGGATGGGGAGGTGAGTGAGGGGGTAGGGACGTGGAGGCGGTGGGAGAGGGTAGATACAGGGAATGAGGAAGGAGGAGGGACGGGGAAGTGAGTGAGGGGGGTAGGAATGGGGAGGAAGTGGGAGAGGGTAGAGATGGGAAGGGAAGAAGGGGAGGAATGGGGAGGTGAGTGAGGGGGTAGGGATGGGGAGGGGTTGGGAGAGGGTAGTGTGGTAAACCATATATGTGCTGTAACTGGGTTAACTGTCTGGACATGCCCCTCTGCTGACTGCCCCTGTGGCTCCTCCCACAGACCCCTGAATAAAAGTGATTTTACCTTGCCCCTCTCCCTCAGTCCAGGGGCAGACTCTCAGCATGGAAGTCATATTGTACTGCGAATAAAAGCCTTTCAGTATTTACCCTACTTCAGTCTTTTGGAGTTATTGAAAGTGCTTCAGGTAGAGGCGGGGAGGGGGGGTAGGAGGAGGGACGGGGAGTTGAGTGAGGGAGGTAGAGATAGGGAGGTGGTGGGAGAGGGTAGAGACAGGGAAGGATTGAGAGGTGAACTGGGCAGATGTGAATGATGACAATGTGAGTTTTCCAGACACCTCTGAACCACCAATTTTCATGTCTGGCAGAGTTGAATACATTTTTTTTGGTTCTCCTGTCTAAAACAATAGGTGCAGTTTATGTTAATTGAGGTTTTGGGTTTCTACCGAACATCTCAGCGGGTGTTCTCCATGGATACAGAGAGAAATTCCGGTCGTTCTGTGAAACTTTGATGTCTTTTCCCTCCCCCTCAAGATAAGTTGTCTTGGAGGTGGGGCAGGATCTCTCTAAACATGAAAACAATTTTACCTTCATCACCAGCTCTGTTCCACTGGAAGGTGTATGGGGTGTCCAGGGAGGGGGAGCACTTCTGATAAAGGGGCTTGTCGTGTTTATTCCAGCACAGTTCACTCACCTTTGGGCCCCACCAGACACTCAGCTCTCAGCTGTGGCTCCAAGTAGGTGTTTTCATGCGACCACGCCCACACCCCAGTACACTACTTTGACAGGTGGGCTAAACCACGCAAGGGTATCCAGCGGGCCTCCAACCCCAGTGAGATAGGGATATGTATGTCCTGGCATGTGAGGCCAGCTCCGGCAAACGGGCGGATGAGATCTACAATAAGATCCAATGGCCAGGAAGGCGGTTCTAATGGAGAGAGTAGACATTATGAGGCACAAGAGCAGCACGTCAACGTGGAACATCGTTGCAGGAAAGCAGCAGCCATCATCAAAGACCCCTAACATCCACGCCATCCTCTCTTCTCACTGCTCTGTCAGCATACATGAAGAAAGTACAGGAGCTTCAGGACCCACACCTTTAGGTTCAAGAACAGTTATTTCTCTTCAACCATCAGGCTCCTGAACTAGAGGGGATAACTTTACTTAACTTCACTTGTCCACTGAACTGTTCCCACAACCTATGGACTCACTTGCAAGGACTCTTTGTCACATGTTCTCAATATTTATTGCTTATTTATTATTATTATTATTATTATTATTATTTCCTTTTTTCTTTCTTTTTGTATTTGTACAGTTTGTTGTCTTTTGCACACTTGTATATGGTGTCTTATATGTACTTCGATAATAAATTTGCTTTAATCTTTGAGTTTTTGCGACTACTTATACCACTGGGCCCAGACTTCCGAGGTCGAGGGAGTAGAACTGCCCCCAGAGCACAGCTTTTCCATTTGAAAAACTCTCCTGCACGACTTTCCTGTTGTCGTTAAACATGTCAGACAACCACCGTTCCACTGGGAAGACGCTACGGCGCAGGCCTACATAATTTCACAACGTTTGCTGGTGTTATTAAGTCTGATTCTGATTCCGATTTGGAAGCTGAAACCTTTGACTTCGCACATCTTACACAGCAGGGTGACCCAGATGTACAAGATAAATCTGTTGCTACCCTCTCTACTCTTGGGCTCTACCCAATCACCCAGAGGCTGATTTCAACAGTTCAAACAAATCATTTTGGTTTTAGTAACTTCAGAAGGACATGTTCTTTGGGGGAAAAAAAGACTTCTTAATACTAATGGAGGGGGTGGTATTGTTGTCTTGCTTTAGTTGATGGATTACCTTTATAATTAAAAATCATCCCACCTGAAACCCACTTGAAAGTGTTTTAGTCTTGGCCTCAGTAACCATTCATCTTACTCTGGACTCGTAATCTAGAGGAATTATTTACTGATATTTCCCTTTTGATAAGTGCTTTAGAGTTATTAATAAGTTATGGAAGTTCTTAGGGTTATTAAAACAAAAACCACACCATTTTAAAAGCTTCAGGCAGTTAATCTGATCAACCATTCTAGTTTGCCCTCTCTGTCTATTACCCCAGTCGCTGCACTGCACTGTAAACACTTCAAACCTACATCAAGAATATCTCAGAAATGACAGCTTGACTGCTCGACTCTCACAGCATCACAATCACTCTCAAACCAGCAGCGACTGCAAGGAACCTTTCCCAAGAGCCACGATACCAGTAACGACAACCGACAAAAGCAACGTGGCGTGCAGGGTCACCTTGGAGACTGCAACAAGAACTACGTTGGACAGGCAGGATGTAAACTCTCAATCCGTTTACGGGAACACAAACTGGCGGTATGGAGACATGATTCACTGTCGCTGATCTCGGTACATGAAGACCAAAATGGACTCCACTTAAATTGGGACACCGTGGAGATTCTGGCACGGGCAAACACGAAGCAGGCACAAGAATTTTTATAAGTGTGTTTCTCTTCTGATAACTGTAAACAGATATATCAAAATAGATACCATCTATGAACCCCTAAGAGCCAATAGAATTTAAAGGTAAACTGAAGGGGTAGCCAATCAGGACCGAGGCAAGCGAACGGGGGTGGAGGGGGGGTTGCTACATAAATATGAGCACTTCTGGACTGAAACACCAACAACCTCGTCTGGTGATGAAACATCTGCAAACTAATTGCCTGGCTCGGTGAACACCACAACATCAAACTTTAAACCACTTTTTATAATGCTGTTTACATTGTAAATACATGCTGGTATTTATGCACATTTTGTTCTAATCCAAGCTTATTTTTATAGCGTTCTTTATTCTTTATAATTATTGAATTTTATTTATCTATTTACTTATTTAAATCAGGTGTTCCCAACCCGGGGTCCATGGACCGTTCGGTTAACGGCAGGGGTCCGTGGCATAAAAAAGGCTTGGAACCTGTGATTTAGAGATACACAGGCCCTTCCAGTCCAGTGAGCTGTTCTGCCCAGCAACCTGCCTATTTAACCTGAGCCTAATCAAAGGACAATTTACAATGACTAATTAACTTACCAACTGGTACATCTTTGGAATGTGGGAGGAAACCAGAGCACAAAACGTTGCTTGTTGTTGTATGTTGCACCCTGATCAACACACCACAGCAAACACCCAATATATGTGTAATGTATGTGCCGTGAGGTTTCACTGCTAATGTACTGGCCTCTCTGTAATGTTTCACTGCTAAGGTAATGGTTTGTCTGTAGCAGCAATGTTTAGGTTATGACTAGAGATAATGGGGCCTTTGGAATGTATGTTAGCCAATGAGCGGTATGTTGTTCTTTCTTGTGGGCCTGGCAGAAGGGACTTCGTGGTCTTTTGTCGGGGAGAGATGAAGAGAGAGGACACGAATGGAGAGAGTTGGTAGACCGCCGCATGGAGTGGACTGAGGAGCGAGGGTCTGAGTGTCGTCTACGTTTGGAGGGAGTCGATGGGAACAAGTGGACGACAGTGTGAGCCCCAATGTTTGCACATTAGAGTGTTCCATGAGAATGGGCCCTTTTCTTATTTTTGTTTCTTAACAAACTATATAGCCAAATTAAGAATTATAAAGCTCAATCGTTTAATCGCATATTGTGTACTGTTTGTTATTTCATGGTACTGTTTTGTAACAGGGAACACAACGCGCAGCATCCACCCAAATGAGATTTCTTAAGTTTGGCCAGGCCGGGGGTGGGGGGAGGGCGATCATCCCTTAGATTAAGCCACTAGCTGAACCGAGGGTTACATCTGTAAATGGATAGTTTCTGGTGAATAAAGGTGATTTTTGAACTTTAAGGGGAGTGACGCTGTGGGGAGACAGTTCAGGGGAAGTTAACTTGGCTGATGGGAGAGGTAAATGGATTGGATAATGGGGAAAGGTCAACCATATGAAGGCTACCCTCACTGGACAGGTGATATTCTTGAAATATGTAAGACTCTGCAGGAGTGTTTCCCTTCTTGTGGTATCTAGGTCTTGTGGAAATACACTCAGAGGCAAATTTATTAGGTACCTCCTCTACTAAACAAAGTACCCACTGGATGTAGTTTCACAGAATGAGGGGTTGACATCTGAGATGGAGGTAAGTGGAGTTGCAAACCTGTAGAATTCTCTGTTCAAGATTCAAAATTATTTATTGTCATTCTTCAGCACTCAAGTGTAAAGGAGAATGAGAAGATTGTTACTCTGGACCTGATGCAGCATAAAAAACACAATGCACGTAAAGAACACAGTACATAAAAAACACAACAAATATAAACATGTAAGCTTATGTACCGTGCATAGATTAATTACATGTCCATAAAGTGATGCTAGGCACAGGAGACAAGAGTGTCTGCACAGAAGGTGACTCTGACAGGAAATGATAAAGTTGTGGTGGTTGGGGTTGTGGAGGAGTGGGTTAGTGGGTGGTTATGTGATCATCTTTGCTGCTTGGGGAAAGCAACTGTTTTTGAGTCTGGTGGTCCTGGTGTGGATGCTACATAGAATCTTCCCTGGTGGGGGTGGGACAAACAGTCCATGAGCAGGGTGGGCAAGACCCTTCATGATGTTACCGGCCTTTTTCAGGCACCTTTCTGTGTAAGTGTCATTGATGGAGGATAGGATGGTGTCGGTAATGCATTGGGCAGTTTTAACTACCCATTGGAAAGCCTTCTTGTCCGCCACAGTGCTGTTCAAGTCAAGATGCACCATGGAAAGAATTCTGATTGGTTGATTCCATGATGTAATTGGCTAATCTGTATGACTTTAAGCATCTCCTTTTAAGTCCAAAATCCAGCAAGTCCCAGTAACTGAACTGGGAGGTGGGGGAGCGGTTAAACAAGTTGTTCTGTTCAAGTTTAGGAGCCAACTCTTGGCATTTTAAAGACATTTGGACAGGTACAGGATAAGAAAGATTCAGGGGCATATGAGTCAAATTCAGCTAAATGGGACATGCTGACTTTGGCTAGCACAGATGAGTCGGGCTGAAGGGCCTGTTTCCATGCTGTTTAGCTCTATGAATCTGTGAGTCTGTGGGGGAAATTTGGCTGGCCAGGTAGTGTAGTGGTCTGCATAATGCTACTACGACACCAAAGATCTAGTGTTCAATTCCTGTCGCTGTCTGCAGGGAGGGAGTTTGTTTGTTCTCCTTGTAACTGTGTGGGTTTCCTCCGGGAGCTCCAGTTTCCTCCACATTCCAAGGACATATGGGTTAGTAGGTTAGTTGGTTACAAGGGTGTAATATAGCAACATGGATTTATTGGGTTGAATGGGCCTGTACTGTGCTTTATCACTAGATAGAAAGATAGATCGATAAAGATGGATAGATAGATGGATGGGTAAACAAACAAACAAACTGGAATAACAAATGAGCTAATTTTACTCACTGGAAAATCAAACACCCATTCTAATCATTCTTGAAGAAAATGGGTCTTTCATGCCTTTCAAGTTACTTGTATGTTTGAGGAATTTGAGTAGGAGGTTGTTGATAGTAAATGTATGAATTGGCTGTTGACCTATTTGCTTATTCATCTTTTACGAGGTAAGTTCCCTTAATATTTTGAACTGAACGCATGTCTCTGTCACTCTTACTGGAATCACCGTCTTGTAAAGACAGAGTGGGATGGCAAATATCTCACAGTTGATGCTTCTGTGACAATCACTGATCTCCTGGTTGGTGGAACAGATCAAAGTATGGAGTTATCAGGACAGATTTGATTTTTGATTTCTGGAGATTGTACTGAATGTTACCTCAGTTTACACTGCTTTGACAGGCGGGCTACACCAGGTGAGGGAAGCCGGAGGGCCTCATACTCCAGTGAGATAGGAGCATGCCTGTCCTAGCATGTGAAGTCAGCTCCAGCAGACTGGGTGGATGAGATCAACAGTGAGAAACAACGGCCAGGAAGGCGGTTCTGCAAAACTTCGTGGAGGGCAAAGGGCATGGCGAGGCACAGAAGAAGTCATGGTCATCCACTGCTGCAAAGGAGGACCCCAGTTTCTGACGATTACTCATGCCACTGGTCCTGGACTTCAGAGATTGAGAGAGTGCATCAACTTTTCCACTTTAAAAGCTCTCCTGCACAGGTTTCCTGTCATCGCTGAATATGATGGACAACCAACTCCTCAGTTTCACCAGATCTAATATATGAGGTTTGAAGTGATCAAGAATTAGAAGCAGGTGGAGTCCTTTCCAGTCCAATTAAAGGGTCTCAACCAGAAACGTCGTCTGTCTATTTCCCACCGCAGATGCTGCCTGACCCGCTGCGATCCTCCAGCATTTTGTGTGTCCCTCCAGACTCCAGCAGCTGCTGGTTCTTGTGTCTCCCCTTGACTGAGCTCGCCACCATTCATCAAGGCCAGAGCTGACCTTCTATTACAGCTCGATTAACTTACATCACCGAGTCCCTCAACGTCCAGAAATCCATCGACTTCAGTTCTGAACGAGTTCACGGATGAAGCCTTTGGAATCCTGAGCAATACACGCAAAATGCTGGAGACGCTCAGTGGCATCTATAGAGGGGAATAAACGTCAGGGCTGGAAAGGAAGAGGGAAGAAGCCAGAATAAGAAGGTAGAGGGGAGGGGAAGGAGTACAAGCTGGAAGGTGATAGGTGAAAACAGGTGAGTGGCTGTGGGAAAGGGGGGGGTGGAAGTGAGAAGCTGGAAGGGGCTAGGTGGAGGAGGTGAAGAAGAAGGAATCTGATTGGAGAGGAGAATCTGATAGGAGGTGAAGAAGAAGGAATCTGATAGGAGCGTGTGGACCAAGGTGAAAGGGAAGAAGGAAGGGCAGCAGGGGGAGGAGAGGAGAAGTGAAGGATAAGAGGGGAGTCAGAATGGTAAATTGAAAAAATGAGAAGGGGGAGGAGGGAGAAATTACTGGAAGTTAGAGAAATCAATGTTCATGTCATCAGGCTGGAGGCTACTCAGACGGAGTTTTAGGTGGTGTGTTACCCTTTGCAATCCTTTCATTTTTCCAGAGTCTAAAAAAGCCCCTCAGTTGTAATCAAGGATCACAATATTCATAATGTGCCAACTCATGGTTATTTATGAAATTAGGCGAAACATCCCCTGTTGCATTATTAAACAAAATTCACAGATCGAAATGGAGATAATAATCAGAGCTTTCAGTAGGTTTAAAGGAAGAATAAAGTGTACTCAGTCATACGGTGGCATAGTGGTTAGTGTAACACTACTACAGCATCAGCGATACAGGTTTAATTCCACTGTATATTTGTATATTCTCCCCGTGAATGCATGGGTTTCCTCCCACAGTCCAAAAATGTACAGGTTAGTTGGTTAGTTGGTTAATTGGTCTTCTTCTTAATCCCATCACCCCAACTAGGTAATTGCTGCTGGCAGCATCTCACCAGAACCCTCTATCCTGGGCCAGTCCTGCAGGTGTCTCTCGGTGTAGCCAATCTTCTTGGTGTATCCTTCCTCTTTCAGGGTTGAGGTCTTTGGAGCTTCTGCTGGCATTTCTGTAGCTTTAGATTTCTCCAGGATGGTGTTGCTAGCCTCATACTCAACCCTGCTCCTTTCACAGCAGGGTTTGGCTCTGTCCTTGATGGAGTTAGGTTAATTGGTTACATGGGTGTAATTGGTGATGTGGGCTCATTGGGCCAGAAGGGCCTTTACTGTGCTGTACCTCCAAATAAAATTTAAAAAGAAACATTCTGGAAGAAATAGAGATGGACTCCAGGATGGAAGCATAAACAACATGGGTGAGCTGGCCTGTAACTCAAATTATCTCAGGCTCCAAAGGTTGACCTAGAAGTTTGCCCAACCTCACAACCTGGAAGATAGTTCTGGGTTCTGCTAATTGAACATCTGATCATTCTAACCTGCTGAGACCTGGCAAGTGGTTCACTGTGGCCTTAACAAAGCTCTTAGGGCTTCACTAGAGAAAGGTAATTAATCTTTAGAGATGAAACACTTTTGAGGAAAGCCCTTAGGACCAGTAGATCTTTTTAAAAATGTTACTCCTCCTTCGCCTTTCCCAGGGCACAGGTCTATCCTGGGAATGATGCTGCATTGTTCTAACATTCGTCTTGGCATCCATAGATTTGTAGATGAAGACTGTCCTTCTGATTTCAATGTTCTTGCAGTTTTAGACTATTTTTAGATTTGCTTTATTGTCACATGCACATCAGAGCATATAGTGAAATGCGTCATATGTGTCAAATCAAACCAGTGCTGTAAAGCAGCCCCAAATGCCTTTAATTTATATTTCGCTGAGCAGATTAGTGATCTTGATTAGTTAGGGTTGAGCGGGATAACAAATCAGCCATGATGGAATGGGGGAGTTGACTCGCTGGGCTGAATAGCTTAATTTTGCTCCTGTGTCTTACGGTCAGAACCTCACGATATCCCAAAGTGCTTTACTGCTGAACGTAAGTTATTGTTCCATTGGAGGCCGGGATCTCCACTCACCTCCACCAATATCAGTGGCACACTGATATTTTTGTGCCTGATCAGTTGTTATCCATTGATTGATTGGCCGTGGAATGTGATGGAATCACTCTTTGGTTGTTGAGTATCAATGGTATTTTTGCCAGGTCAGTGAAACCAGGTCAGTAAGCAGGAAAAGCAAAGAAAAATTCCATTTCAGCCACGAACCGCACAATTAGGCTGACAAGTTGCAATGTGTCATTAATTGGATATTGCATGGGGTACGTGCAAGCACTGAGCACTCAGAGAATGACCAATGTGTCTGCCACTACAAATACTGGTAGCAACTGAAGCCTTGTCTTCTTTTTTTTTAAGCCCATCATCCCTACTGGGACATCGGCAGCTGATGGAAGCTCACCAGAGTCCTTTGTCCTGGGCTGATAGAAGGTTGCTCGGGCCTGTGGCTTCCACTTTCACCACACAATTTCATACCTCTTCCAGGCAAAGGTCCTTCCTCTCCTAGGGTGAGGTCCCTGGAGCTTCTGTAGCTCTGGGTTTTTATGGGACGGAGTTGCTGGTCCCTTCCTCCTTTTGCAGCTGGACTTGGGACCATCTATGCGGAGTTAAATGAAGCATTATGCTATTGACGCTCTGCTGGATGAACTGTCGAGGGAAGTGGATGTTTTGGGTTGAGACCCTTCATCGGGATCGCAGGAGTCCCCTGTGTCCTCCTGTGTGACTGAGTTGGTGTTGCACTCCTTCCACTGTAGAAAGCAACGCGTCCAGGATCATATTTGGGGCATTTGGTGGTGGAATGGGGCATGGGACAGGGAGAGTGAAGCCAGGAGTGATGGGTGTGGACTCCGGGGTTCTGATGTAAGGGGGGGGGGCGCGCAAGTGTGATTGTAAAATCCAGGTTTAGGGTAAATGAGGGAGAGGCTGGAGGTGAGAATGATGAAGGGTTGGGAAGACCATAAGACCATTAGATATAGGTGTAGAATTAAAGTTCAAAGTACATTTATTTATCAAAGTTTGTATATTTCATACAATCTTGAGATTTATCCCCTTACAGACCACCACGAAACAAAGCAACCCAATGGAATCCATTAAAAAAAGACCATCAAACACCCAATGTGCAGAGAAAAAAAAGATCAGGTAGTGCAAACTATAAAAGTAAACATTCAGCCCATCGATTCCATTCTGCCATTCAATTACGTCTGATTGGTCCTACCTTCTCCCCATAATCTTAAACCCCCTATCAATCAAAAACATATTTATTTCTGCCTTAAGGGCACTCAATGAGTTGGCCTCCACAATAATTTATAATAACAAATTCCACAGATTCACGACCCTCTGGTTGAAGAAATTCTTCGTCATCTCAGTTTTAAAGGGACATTCTGAGGTTGTGCTCTTGAATCCAAGACTCTTCCACAAATGGAAACATCCTTGTGGTGTTTAATTTATCTAGGCCTTTCAGTACCTGGTAGGTTTCAAAGAGAGTCATCACCTTCTTCCCCTCTCCCCCTCCCCCCACCCCCACCCCCACCGCCCCACCTATGCTTCTGAGCTCCATTGACTACAGGTGCAGAGACATCAAATACCCCTCATATGTTAAGCCTTTTATTTCTGGAATCATTCTTGAGAACCTTCTCCAGGGTCAGGACATCTTTCCTTAGATATGGGGTCAAAATTTGCTAACAATATTCCAAATGAGGCCTGATCAATACCTTATGAAGACTCAGCAGTATACCATTGCTTTTATGTTTTAGGCCTCTCAAAGCTGTGGGAAGGGTGAAGAATGGTTAAGTTCTGAGGCCTACGTTAGCATTTCAATCCAGATCAGAGCTAATAAAAGCTGGTTGTATCAGGAGTGACTAATGATGGTTGCTTCTTAGAATTGCTGTAATTTCCCCCTGCCATCTTCAAAAGGAAGACATCGAGTGGAAGGAAGTCACCTGATCTGTATCTCGCACAGAATTTGTGCCACATGCCACTTGTGACTCATATAGGGCAACATCTAGTCAGTGATACAAAAACAACCCACCCTGGCGCCACGGTAGCATAATGGTTGGTGCGACGCTATTACAGCCTGGGGCATCGCAATTCAGGGTTCAGTTCCGGTGCTCTCTGTTAGGAGTCTGCACGTCCTCCCCGTGAACGTGTGGGTTTCCTACTGCAGTCCAAAGTCATGCCGGTTCGTAGGCTAACAAGGAAAAATTGTCCTGTGATTAGGCTGGGGTTGCTGGGCCATTTGGCCTGTTGGGCCTGAAGTGTTTGTTCCGCGCGGCATCTCTAAAAAAATAAATATCCAAAAAAACCCAGAAATGGGCATTCGACACTGCAAATTGTCCATGTTTTACTACATGTTGGATCTGAAATCAGAGACACCTGGAGCAGTGCAAAAGGCCTTCTGAACGCCCAGTCTACCCAGCGAGCCCATGGTTAGTGTTGTCACCTTCACTGCTCACAGAATAGCTGTGTTGTTGGACCTTCAGGTTATAGAATCAGAGTCATAGAGCACTAAGCACAGAAACAGTCCCTTTGGCCCATCTAGTCTGTACCAAACTGTTACTCAGCCTAGTCCTATTGACCTACATCTCCACAACTCTCCTATCCATGTGCTCTCTTCAACATTGAAATCACTATTATGGTCACTGTGGCCTCAAAGTGTTTGTGTAACTGCCAGGGTAGGTGGGAGTTGCTATGATTCAACCCTGATGTTAACCGATCTTTCATCAAGTGTCTACTGAGCAAAGTTTCTGATTACATAGTACATAGGAACAAGCCCTCCAGCCCACAGTGTTCTGCCAAACTAATAAAACTAGTAATTAAGAGGCAAACTAAGCTAATCCTTTCTGCCTACACAATGCCAATATCCCTGTATTCTCTGCATGCACACGTGCCTATTTGAGAGCCTTTTAAACACCTCTGTGATATCTCCCTCCAACACCACCCCTGGCAGCGCATTCCAAGCAGCTATCACTCTCTGTGTAAAACAACTTAAGCTGAACATCCCCGTTAAACTTCCCCCTTCTCACCTTCAAGTATTAAGCATAAAGCCGAGTGCCTGAATAATGCTTACAGTATTCTAGAATTAGACATTTTGAAACTAGGAAAACTATGCTGCCTTCTACCCTATCTACTGCCTCTCATAATCTTCTAAACTTCTTTGGAACCTCTGCTGCTCCAAAGGAAAGAATTCAAGTTTGCCCAACATCTCCTTATAGTTTATACCCTCTAATCCAGGCAGTATCCTGGTGGACACTTTCTGTATCCTCTCTAAAGCCCCTGCAATTGTTTCCCATGACAACAGCAGAGGGGATCCTAGGGGTCTCCCCACCATCCACTGGGGACATTTATCAGGAGCGCTGCATATGCAGGGCCCTTAGTATTATCAAGGATCCCACCCATCCATCCAGCATCCTCTTTGACTTTCTACCATCAGGCAGGAGACTCAGATGCCTAAAAATAAGAATGGTCAGGATGGGAAACATTTTCTTCCCTCAGGCCATTAGGCTTCTGAACTCCCTGCTGCATCGTATTCAAAGTGTCACCAGTTAATCTGTTCTGTATCTTACGATAGTTTTCACATTTCAGTTTGTTTATTTATGTGTAATCCATCTGCAGATTTCCTCCTTACTTTCATAAGTTATTAAGCGTTATGTGTGTTATGTATACTACTGCGCTTTACACCACGGTTTGAAGAAACGTTGTCTTGTTTGACAGTATACTTGTATAAAAAGGCAATAAACTTGACTTGACCTGAGCTGCCCATGAAACATTGCTGTATACCGCCAGCACCAGATGGACGCTACCACAAGAAAACAATGTCCATTATTAAAGACCCCCCCCCCATGTTTTCTTCTCAATACTGTCATTGGGCACGAAGTACAGGAGTTCCACACCACCAGGTTCAGGAACAGTTATTACCCTACAACCATTAGGCTCCTGAACCAGCGTGGATAAGTTCAGTCACCTCAACTCTGAACTGATTCTACAACCTACAGACTCACTTTCCAGGATTCTTTACAACTCGTTCTCAGTATTTTGTTTTGTTTGCACAGAGTGTCCTCTGTTGCAGCTTGGTTGTTTGCCAGTCTTGGCTTACAAAGTTCAAATTACATTTGGTATCAAAGTGCGTATGCAGTACACAACCCTGAGATTTGAACATAGAACAGTGCAGGCCGTTCGACCAGCAATGTTGTGCTGAACCAGCTAAATAGCAAATCAAAAACACCCAAACACTAATCCCTCCTACCCCCTCTCACTGTGAAGGTATGCCCTCTGGTATTAGACATTTCAACCCGGGGGCAACAGATACTCCCTGTCCACTCTATATCCACCTCTCATAATCTTATAAACCTCAGATCTCCCCTCGGCCTCCAGCACTCCAGAGAAAACAGCCCAAGTTTATCCAGCCTCTCGTGATAGCACAAGTTGTTTTTTTCTCATTTTTCCTGTAAAAGCCCGCAAGAAAATGAATCTCACAGTATCTCACATATGGTAGCATGTACGTACTTTGATAATAAATTAACTTTGAACTTTGAACTTCCTATAATGGGATGACCAGAACAAATGAATGACTATTAAATATAAATGTTTTAACAAATATCTTGGATGTAACGTTGCTTGGGAGTCGCTGTCAGTATTTCCATAGAAAAGCCCTCGGGGGTTTTAACAATGTTCCAATACAATTTCTCAGGGGAATATTGAAGTAATGTTGTGCTCTGTGAGCAGAGAGCAGGAATAGACGGGGGAGTTCAGAACTCTGGGTACATCAGGGCCTTCCTTGTAACTGTATAATTGATTTTCCACAATCTTATTATACACTTAACTGGCTGTTGAGTATTAACCCTTCAAAGGCCTGGAGAGCGTGGATGTGGAGAGGATGTTTCCTATAGTGGGCGAGTCTCAGACCGGAGTGCACAGTTTCAGAATCGTTCATTTAGAACGGAGATGAGGAGGAATTTCTTCAGCCAGACGGTGGTGAATCTGTGGAATTCATTGCCACAGACGGATGTGGAGGCCAAGTCATTGGGTGTATTTAAAGTGGAGGTTGATACGTCCTTGATTAGTCAGAGCGTCAAAGGTTACAGGGAGAAGACAGGAAAGTGGGGTTGAGAGGGATAATAAATCAGCCACAATGAAATGGCAGACCAGGCTCGATGGGCCGAACGGCCTAATTCTGCTCCCATGCCTTATGGTCTTATGATTGACTGGCAGCCCTGGGGAAATCCTTGCTGCCCTGACTTTGGAAGTAATCAGTTACACACTGTCATGCAGAGAGTCACCTTTTTACTCAGTTACTGAAATTACTGTGAGACTGAAAGCTGACACCAAAAGAAAGGCAGGAGGTCAGAATCTGTGATCCCAGAGCTGCAGACGTGGGCTGTGACATGGCCAAAATCACCGTCTCCTCGCTCCCTCACAAGCACTAGCCACAAAAGTTGAGGTTTGGGAGGGTGGTGACCGGGGGGGGGGGGTGGGTGGAGATGGTGACCCGGGAAGGGATTCCGCTTCCTGTGTGTTGAGGCCTTCTCCAAGGATCTTCACCTTGTTATGGTGGAGAGGCTTGTGAGTTCCTGAGGTCCTGAGAGTGGTGCTGGCTGAGGTTTAGCCTTCTGGAGTTTAGCTCTTGGTAGGGTCACCCATGGTTGTAAAGTCAAGAGGGAGATTCCAGACAAAGAGCGATATAAAAAAGAGCTAATCACAATGAGCTAATAACACATCACAATGGCAGAGGAAGGCCGCTGCACTGGAGGGTCCCCAGTCACCTTGCATTCCATGCTACTGGACCCTGACCCTGGTCTGTCGAGGTCTGTATGGTGGCTGCCCACGTATCGGTCATGTTAAACGATGTCACGCACAAGCATTCTCCATTGAGCGACTCCACCCTAACATCCTGGGTTAAGTCCCATAGTGAGCAGCAAGTGGCAAAGGGGACAACATTCATAGAAAACATAGAAACATAGAAAAACCTACAGCACAATACAGGCCCTTCGGCCCACAAAGTTGTGCCGAACATGTCCCTACCTTAGAAATTACTAGGCTTACACGTAGCTCCCTCTATTTTTCTAAGCTCCATGTACCTATCCAAAAGTCTCTTAAAAGACCCTATCGTATCCGCCTCCACCACTGTCACTGGCAGCCCATTCCACACACTCACCACTCTCTGAGTTAAAAACTCAGCCCGACATCTCCTCTGTACCTGCTCCCCAGCACCTTAAACCTGTGTTCTCTTGTGGCAACCATTTCAGCCCTGGGAAAAAAGCCTCTGACTATCCACGTGATCAATATCTCTCATCATCTTATACACCTCTATCAGGTCACCTCTCATCCTCCGTAGCTCCAAGGAGAAAAGGCAGAGTTCACTCAACCTGTCTTCATAAGGCATGCTCCCCAATCCTGGCAATATCCTTGTAAATCTCCTCTGCACCCTTTCTATGGTCTCCACATCCTTCCTGTAGTGAGGTGACCAGAACATATTCAGAATATGTGGATCCCGGATTGGGCTCTACAGCCTCCTGAGGACACACTAGTAGACAACCCCTTGGAGAACATCCTACTGGTTAGAGTACCACTCCTACACTGAGGCAGGAACTTAGGATCTTGTCTAGGGCTGCTCTTGAGCTTAGCTGGAAACTCTGCCACAGCCAAATTCTGACGTGCACACTGCCAGACAAGATAGAAAACTATTTGTCCTGTAAATTGGTTTTAAAATCAACTTCCACACCACATCTTCACATTTCCTCCAGGATTGGCATGATTAGTCATGTGACAGCAATCAGTCACCTGTTACCCAAGTTCCTCACAGCTCTCTATCAGCCATCTGATGGGTTAATACTGTGTGACTGCTTTTGAGCCATTCGGGAATGGTGCCGGACTTGAGCTGTAGCGACAAGAGCTGTGGCAGACTGTTCTCGTCATCAGCCGTCAATTTGTTTCCTGCACCTGCAGTACAGTGCAAGATATAAAAATGTCTTTAAGTTACAAAAAAGTTATAAGGTGCAAGAGAGGAATAGCAAGGCAGTGTTCATGGGGTTATTGTCCATTCAGAGATCTGATTGTAGCGGGGTTGATATGTTCCCTCGAAGTTTATGTGTGGGTGCTCAGGGTCCTGTACCTCCTCCCCAATGATAGTAAAGAGGGCAAGTCCCAGATAGTGAGGATCCTTCATGATTGATGCTATCTTCTTGAAGATGTCATTGGTGGTGGAGAGTGTTGAGAGCTGGGGAGAGTCCAACCAGCGAGGACATCTTTAAGATGGAGCTTACTGAGTCTACAACCGTCAGCAGCCTCTTCCAATTCTGCAGATTGAAGTGTCCATTGCAGGCGATCATGCAACCAGTCAGAATGCTCTCTACAGTAAGTCAGTAGAAATTTGCAAGAGTCCTTGGTGACATATGAAATACTGTAGCTAATTTGCATACAGCAAGCACTTACAAAGAATAATCTATTTGGTGATAGTGATTAAAGTGGGGATAACCAGAGATAAATCCTTGTTCTTCTATTAAAAAAAATCTTTAGAATCCTATACGTCCACTTGAAAGGACAGGAATGCTTTGGCTTGGCCTGAAAGTGCATCCTGGGTAATATGCAGAAACATCAGTCTGTATTTTTTGTGTCCATATCTCTAAGCCACTATTTAATTCAAAAATATATATATTTTTGTTTCGAGGTCCAGTATGCTAACAGGTCTTTCTGTCCCAGTGAGCAATTAACTTACTAACCCATACGTCTTTGCATTGTGGCAGGAATCTGAAGTGCCCAGGGGAAACCCATGCAGTCATGGGGAGAATGTATAAACTCCTGACAGACAGTTGTGGGAATTGATCCCTAACATGCTGCCCCAAAAGTATGTTACAGTAAATATTTATGTAACTTGTGTTAGATATACCTTTTAAACTTCCACTAGGGGCAACATTAGAGATATTTCAATTGGTTTACCCCAGGCAAAAAAGGTCATGAACATGAGAAATTCTGCAGAGCAGCACACACAAAATGCTGGAGGAACTCAGCAGGCCAGGCAGCGTCTATGAAGAGAAATAAACAGCTGATACTTCAGGGCACGACCCTTCTTCAGGACTGGAAAGGAAGGGGGAAGATGCCGGAATAGAAAAGGTTGGGGGGAGAAGAAGGAGGATAGCTAGAAAATGACAGGTGATGCCAGGTAGGTAGAAAAGGTAAAGGGTTGGAGAGGAAGGAATCTGATAGGAAAGGAGAGGAGAGTGGACCATAGGAGAAAGGGAAGGAGGAGGGGACCCAGGGGGAGGTGATAGGCAAATGAGAAGAGGTAAGAGGCCAGAGTGGGGAATAGAAGAAGAGGGGAGGGGGAGGGAATGTGGTTTTTACTGGAATGCCCACTGTTGGCTTGTATGCGGGTATATATATGAGGCCTAAGTTCAGATCTGGAGGCGGTTTCTTCACCAACCTCTTGTATTCAGTTTCAAAAATAGGAAATACCTTCCTGTACAACATACCAATGCTCGTGGAACCTCCCAACATGACCTGCTAGCTTGGTAAGAGGTAGGAGTGAAGATTAAGCTAGGCTATGTATACAATGTACACCAGAAGAGGGAGGATTTATCTGTTTACAGTGGTGTGTCATGTTCAATATGAAACTATGAAGGGAAGGTTTCCAAGCAAACAAACTGGAATTTAAAAAAAGCAGAAATTGAATGTGGACAGTTGTATATCTCAGAAAGTTTCTCTAGACAAGGGGTTCCCAATCTGTTTTATGCCATGAACCAATAAGCAAGAGGTCCATGGACCCCAGGTTGGGAACGCCTGTTCTAAACTCTTTAAAACTCCAGTAGATAGGTATAGATGCTATTGCAACTTGTCTACAGTCGAATGTTGGTCTGATGGCAAGGTTGGGTTGTCAGCACAATGTTGATCTGTGAAATATCCCACTTAACTCGGCCTAGTTCTGAGAGCTGAAGGATCTGGCTTGGGGCTAGCAGCCCCATCCCATAAAAACCCGAGAGCTAAGAAATGCCAACAGAAGCTCTGAAGACCTCACTTCTGGGAGAAGAAGATCTTTGAAGATGAGTTACAGCTGGGGACAACTTGAAAGACAGGTCCAGGACAGAAGACAGAAGAGGGGAGATGGGCTTAGAAAGAAGAAGAAATATCCCATTTATTGAAGCTTCCCCCCAGCAAAGCATCAGCTGGACAGGGTTAAGTTAGCATTAACCTTGTTAAAATGATCATTATTTTCACTTTTATTACCCTATTCTTGTGGTTCTTGATGCTAAACAGTTATCATATTAGTTAAGTGAAAATGCTAATTATTTCACTAATTATACAGAATAGATTGGTTTATAATTTCAGACAATTTACTGACCATTAACCTTAATGAATACACAGGATTGGATTGTTATCTGTTTTGTTGACCAAATTTAATCTGGTTAATGAGTTTCTCAGGTCTATATTTTTGTGCAGACTGTTTATGTTGTCTTCTGACTCAGAGGTGTGAGTTCCATTGACTGAACTATGGCAAGTGCTTCATCCAGTCTGGTATTTCTGATACAACATTGAAAGAAAGTTGCTTCATTCTTTTCGTTCCTTTAGAGAATATACCAGGTACTTTCCACTGTCTACAAATCTCTTTCTTGATTCTGTTTGCTTTTTCCTTTATTTTTGCATCTTTCATAGAATTGTTTTTCTTTCAGAGAGTCATAGAAAAAACAAAACACAGAAGCAGCAATAGGCCATTCAGCCCATTGAGTCTGCTCTGATATTCCATCATGGATGATTTATTATTCCCCTCAACCCTGTATTCCTGCCTTCTCCCCATAACATTTGACCCCCTTACTAATCATGAATCTATCAACTTACACTTTACATAAGCAGGTTAATGGGTTTATGGCAATGAATTCCACAGATTCACTACCCTCTGGCTAAAGAATTTCCTCCTCATTTCTGTTCTAAAGGGACATCCCTCTATTCTGACACTGTGCCCTCTGGTCCTAGACTCATCCATTACAGAAAACATCTTCTCCTCATCCACTCTGTGTAGGCCTTTCAATATTCAATAGGTTTCATTAAGATCCCCACTCATCCCTCTAAACTCCAGTGAGGAGAGGCCCAGAGCCATCAATTGCTCCTCATACATTGACCCTTTTATTCGCAGAATCATTCTCATGAACCTCCTCTAGATGGGTCTCCAGTGCCAGCACATCTTTTCTTGGATATTGAGTCCAAAACTTCAAGTGCTGTCTGACCAGTGCCTTGAAAAGAATGCTAACATTACACTTGTCTTTCATCCCAACCACCGACTCAACCTGCAAGTTAACCCTTTAAGGAATCCTGCACGAGGACTCCCAAGTCACTTTGATTTCTGAATTTTCAGTCCATTTAGAAAAAACAGAATGGAAACAGGATCTTTGGTCCATCAGGTCTGTACCGGACATCAACCACCCTACAAGAGACGTTGCAACAAGTCAACGTAGTCACCTCCATGGGTGTTTGGAATTGGTAAGGTGCAATATGTTTGATTGGGAGAGGGGAATATAAGAAGGGTGAACTTCAAGGATCAACTTTATTTGCCAAACATATTTACGTGTATTAAGAATTTACTGTGAAGTTTTGGTCAGAGCATGACATGCAACAAAAAACATTCAACAATTATAAAGAATTATATATAAAAATAGAGAATTACAGAACAGAACTAAAAATACTAATAAAGTTAGAGGATAACAGAAAGATATTCAATAAAATATACATAAATAGCAGCATGTATTTACAATGTAAACAGCATTATAAAAAGTGGTATAAAGTGTTTACAGTGCAGTGATGGGAGTGGGGTGGAAGAGGAATAACTAGAATGGTTGATCAGATTAACCAGGGGGAAGAAACTTTTGAAGATTGTGTGAAGTTTTTCTTTTAATAGTGTTTCGTGCTTTCCAGAAGGGAACTTTGGAAAAGTCTTTTTGCAGGGTGGGTAATGTCCACAATGATTTTTCCTGCCCGCTTTTTGTCCTGGACACGTACAAGTACTGCAGTGATGATAGACTGCAGCCAGTGATGGTTTTCTGCTGACCTGTAGTTTTTGTATATTGTGAGACTTTCATATACTGAGAAAAGAGATTCAGGCTGAAATATTCATAAATACTTGATATCCAAATACTTGATATCCAAAAGTGATTTTCTTGAGCTAGAGACAGAAGAGATTCTGCAGGTGCTGGAAATCCAGAGCAACACACACAAAATGCTGGAGGAACTCAGCAAATCAGGCAGCATGTATGGAGAGGAATAAAGAGTCGACGTTTCGGGCTGAGACAAAGGCCCTGATTGGAATCCAAAAGCTTTCTACTATGTTCCTCTCAGCAGACTTGGCCGCAGTACAAAGACAGATGTAGATGAGATGGAAATGTAATTAATTGCACTTTGAGCTAATGCACACTGCCATTCTGATGTTGTGCCAGAGAGAAATAGCTGTGAGCTGCATCAAACAGGATCAGGAACTAAAATCAAGAACAATTATATTAAAACAAAAGTTTTCTTTTGACACAAAGGTTGTTGTTACTGGACTGCTGCCTTCATGACTCACTGCAGTTCAATTCCTGTCAACAGCTTCACTCAAATGTGTCATGGTGCCTTCATGAATGCAGAACTCAAAAACCACGATGAATGTAGAAACTCATTCAAGCATGCACTTCCAGCCCCATCATTTGTACCACTGAAGATCCAGAATTAATTGCTGTACATGATGTCATGCAGATATGTTGCCATAGTAACATATCTGCATGAATAGCAGAATTAGATTTCCTGTCTGGCTGTTGGGAAATGACGCCGCTCCCTCTGGAATCATTTTTGTGGAATTCTCAGCTAGGCTCTTTAGAAAATGGGAAATGGAACGTTAACATGTCTTCAGAGATCGTCTTCTGAGCTTTGAAGGAACATAATAAATTTCACATGGTGAATGTCAAGTGGTTAAACACCTTTAGGAAAACCTGAAAACTCTGATGTGCGAAGTAGTGAAAATCTGATGATAAACACAAGAGACTCTGCAGACGCTGGAAATCCAGAACAACACACACAAAACTTTGGAGGAACTCAGCAGGACAGGCAGCATCTATGGAGGGGAATAAATGGTTGACATTTTGGGCTGATATCCTTCAAACGTTGACTGTTTATTCATTTCCATGAATACTGCTTGACCCGCTGAGTTCCTCCAGCACTTTGTGTGTGTGTGTGGGGGGTGTTCTTTTGTGTTTCTTTTTTTTGTGGCTGCCTGCAAGAAAGTGAACCTGAAAGTTGCATACGTATCACAAATATGAGAAAGTCTACAGATGCTGGAAATGCAAAGCGACTCACACACGATGGTCGAGAACTCAGCAGGCCAGGCAGCATCTATGGAAAAGAGTAAACAGTCGACATCTCAGGACTGGAAAGGAAGGGAAAAATGCTACTATTACTACGTCGACTCAGGTCTAGGGGGCCGGCGTCGGGAAGATGCCTGAATAAAAAGGTGGGGGGAAGGGAAGGAGGCCAGCTGGAGGGTGAGGGGTGAAGTTAGGTGAGAGGGAAAGGTCAAGGACAGGAGAAGAAAGAATCTGATAGGAGAGTGGACAATAGGAGAAAGGGAAAGCGAGGAACATGAGGGAGAGGTGATAGGTAGGTGACAGGAAGTAAAAGGTCAGAGAGAGGAATAGGGAAAGGAGGGAGGAGGGTGGAATTTTTTTCACCTGAAGGATAAATTGATATTCCTGCCATCAGGCTGGAGGGTCCCCAGGCGGAATATAAGGTGCTGCTCTTTCATGGTTGTATACTGCATACATACTTCAATAATAAATGTACTTTGAACTTTATGGTCTGCTCTAACTAATGCCAAGAGTGAGCCCACAGCTGATGACAGGCCCTTACAGCAACTCCTCAGACGGTGATGACACAAGCTGTGGTTAGTGTGATGCTTCATAGTGCCAGTGCTCAGGGTTCAATTCCGCCACCTTAGGTTGCACATCTCAGAGGTCAGATCTTAGGTTTAAGCTATTTTAATTCTCTGGGCCTTAGCTGATGTCTGACCATCAGTGTGAAATGTGCTTTTTACTCTACATTGAAGAGAAATTCGGATAAGTACATGGTTGTGAGGAGTAAGATTCAAGATTGTTTAATGTTACTTCCAGTACACAAGTGTAAAGGAGAATGAACTAATTGTTACTCCGGATCTGATGAGGCAAAATAAAACACAACAAGTTAAGGAACACAATATTGCTGACGAATAATAAATATAGATATTAGTACACAAGATAGCTTGCGTACGTAGTTGATTATATGTCCGTAGAGTGATGCTGGGCACAGGAGTGTCTGTACGTACGAGCAATGACAAAGTGGGGATGATTTGTCCGGGTTCAGGTCGATAGAGAAGGGAGAACTGCAGCTGAACACAGATTCTCCATTGTTCAGGATCAAACATCAATGTTGTGTCCCAGCTGTCTGCGTTGTTGGTGCAGCGCTCTCAATCGGAACGCAAGCCAGGGCAGTACGATGTGGAGAGCAAGCTGTTGCCCATGCAGTAGGCTCCCATGCAGCTGATGAATCCAAAGGAATGGCATACACCGATACAGTTTGGCACCAGAATTATTGCAGGAGTTGCCAGTCAGCGTTGAACTCAATGTGGGACTGCCTTAGGGGTTTCAGCTCCAGAATTTTCCTCAGGGTTTCCTCCTGAAGCTTTCCCCATGACTGGATATAGCCACAAGGTTTGAGATTGGAATTTTTCCATCTCTTGGGTGGGCTGCAACCATGGCTGATGAACCACATCAGCTTGACATGGCCTAGATGGGCTGAAAGGCCTGTTTCTGTGCTGTACCGCTCTATGGTTCTATATCTTTTGTAGAGAAGATGCAAAAGATTGGAAATAGACAAGTGGACCAAGCATCTATTGAATGGAACCATCCCCCTGTCTCACTGGAACGCTGGAAAGAGGAGGGAGGGGTATTGGAATTGGTTTACTGTCATCCCACGTACTGAGGTGCAGTGAGAATCTTTTGTTTGCATGTCACCCAAACAGATCATTCACACATGCAAGAGATTCTGCAAATCCTGGAAATCTAGAGCAACACACAAAAAATGCTGGAGGAGTTCAGCAGGTCCAGCACCATCTAGGGACTAGACCTGCCAGACTGGGTAACAGTTTCTTCCCTCAGACTGTGAGACTAATGGAGACCCTGTCACCACTGAGAGCTCATCACTAGGACAGTGAGCTGTTTACTGTTTACCTGTTCTGTGCCCTACATGCATTTTGAATTACATTTTATTAACTTATTGATGGTAATATTTTGTTTTATGTGCTGTGAATGATGGGTGTTCCATAGACCAGAAGAATGTTTCATTGTATATCTGTACAGTCAGATGACAATAAACTTAAACATAAACTTTGTTAGTAAAATTAACTTTAATATTTAAAGCAGAGGTTGATAGGTTCTTGATTAGTGAAGGCATCAAAGGTTATGGGGAGAAGGCAGGATAATGAGATTGTGGGGGATATTTAATCAGCCATAATAGAATGGCAGAGCAAACTTGATAGGACAAGTGGCCAAAATTCTGCTCCAATTCTGGTAAAGGGTGTGCAATGATAGAGTGACAATGAATTGACAGAATTTAGCTAGTCTTTTTGTAGCTTTAACATGCCAAGGTGCTGGTGTTGAAGGGACAAGTTTAAGGCTACTCTTTGGACTGTAAATTTTGTATGTGGTATTATTCAGCAGTTGATATTAATGTGCATTACAACCAATTCTGCGTAAATTACATTGTTATTTACATGATGGAATATAGTTTCAGTGAATGTCTGCATATTGAATATTTCTAAGTTTACATTGTAATTTATTATTATTTAAAAAGAAAGATATGGTAGTCAGGTTCTTTGTGGGATGCTTAGTCAACCTGCTAAATACACAGGGGGTAGAGGAAAAAAAATACTGATTTGCGTGGGTGGATTTTTGATAGTGTAAAACAAGCTGGTTTTGGGTCTCACAGTCAGACAGAGAGTTGTGTTTGTGCATCTTTCTGCCTCCACTTCCCTCTGAGACCTGCCACAGAGGGACTACTGCAATGCACTCGAAACACCTGCACATTTCAGAACAGGGCTCTTCATTTCTCTGAGTAACAAGCCTCTCGTTGCACTTGTGTGCCTCTTCCAGCTATCTTCCTGTCCAAGCGTAGAACACAAGGTGGTCAGACTTCCTAACAAGGGGAAGCCACCAAATCCGGAAAGGCTTTGAAGCAGTGGTTCAAATGAATAATAAACGCAAGCAATTCTGCAGACGCTGGAAATACAGAGCAACACACTAGAGAAACTCAGCAGGTCAGGCAGCACCTATGGAAAGGAATAGACAGGCTCTTTCCTCCCCCTTCCCTTCCAGTCCTGACGAAGAGCCTCGGCCCAAAACATTGACTGTTTATGCAATTTAATAAATATGATTTTGTGCAGGCCATTCTAAAGGGGGACAGAGCAGAGCTTGTCATACACACTGGTACTAGTTATATTGATTGAAAGAGGGATGAGATGCTGCAGAGTGAGCCTATTGAGCTGGATGAGGGAAGAGATTCAGAATAAGGTTAGATTCAGTTTTATTTTTCCACATGTACTTCGAAGCATATGGCGAAACACAACCTTAGGATATGCTGGGGGCAGCCCGCAAGTGTTGTACTCACTCGGGATCACGTAACTAGGACTTGTGACGTGCACCAGCTGCTCATACGACCATCCACCACCTGTTCCCGTGGCTTCACGTGACCCTGAATGGTGGGGGAGCGGGTGGTGCTAAGCGGGTACTGCTCCTTGCCCAAGTGTGACCTGCAGGCTGGTGGAGGGAAGGAGCTCCTTACACCTCCTTTGATGGAGACATATCTTCACCCCGTCATGTGCATTAGCCCCTCCATACCAGACGGTGATGCAACCAGTCAGAATGCTCTCCATGGTACATCTGTAGTAATTTGCCAGAATCTTTGGTGACTTCCTAAAGCTCCTTAAACTCCTAATGAAATATAGCTGCTGGCATACCTTCCTCGTAATTGCAACAATGTGTTGGATGCAGGAGTGCTTAACGTTTCCAGGGTAAAGCAGATTTCAACATGACAGAGGGTGATGCAAGAAAGGAGACAGATTTGCACAGCCGATTTGCGAGAATGCAACGGCAGTTCTTAGAGGGGATATTGTGGAGGGATTGTTCACATGGGTACAACTTGTGGGTAAGAGACAGACGATCACATTGTAGAGGTTATACTGAAGGTCTCCCGGTAGTCAGTGGCACTGGGGGTACAATTAAGTGATCAAATTATTGAAAAGTTTGTTTGTTATTCATAGATACAACACAGAGCAGACCTTTCCGGCCTAATGAGTCACGTCATCCAGCAGCCCACCGATTTAACCCTAGCCTAATTAGAGGACAATTTACAATAGCTAATTGATCTACTAACCAGTACTATTTGGATTGTGGGAGGAAACCAGAGCACCCGGAGGAAACCCATGCATTACATGAGGAGAACATACAAACTCCTTACAGATGGCGGCAGATTTGAACACTTAACCCCGTCGTCTCAAGTGGTAAGAGTGATGTGCAAACCGCTAGGCTACTGTGGCACCCCAGTAGTATCATAGTAATAGGATTCTGGGAGTGGGGGTAAAAGCCAAGTTCACTGATTGTGCACAAGTTCAAGTATACACAGAAAAATAGATTGGCAACAGTATCACAGGCTTCTAGCATCAGAGACACAACCTTCACATGAAAAACATAAAGTGAACATGAATTATACAAAATTATGCAAGGAATTACACAATTGGAACAAAAAAAACAAAGACTATTGTAATGCAAAGTAGTCATAGCTCATTAAACACTACACACATCTTTAGATAAAAATATCATCAGAATCAGAATCAGGTTTAATATCTCCAGTGAAGGTTGTTAAATCTGTTGTTTTGCTGCAGTAGTACCTTGCAATGCATAGAAATGAAAACTATAAATTACAACAAGAAGAGAAGAGTACTGTACACAGGTCTTAGGCACCTACTGTATATGTAGTCTTGGTGCCTAAGATGTTTGCACAGTACTGTAGTAATTTTATGTATTGCACTGACCTGCTGCTGTAAAAAAGCAAATTTCATGACATATGTAAGTGATGATAAACCTGATTCTGATATGGGTCTCTATAGTGGACTGAGAGTGGGAAAGGGACAGGGAGAGGGGAATCATGGGGGGAAAAAGGGGAAGGGAACGGGAAGCACCAGCGAGACACTCTGTGATGATCAATAAACCAGTTGTCTGGAATTAAATAACCTTGCCTGGTGTCTCAGGACTGGGTATGTCTGCACCTGTGCCACCCCCCGCCCTGGCACTCCTTCTCCGCCATGTGTCCCACACCCCTCCTGTGGCCCTCCACCCTCACCATTCCCAACATCCTTTGCTCCTGTCAGATTTACAAACTCGCTGTCTGCTCCACACTGTCAAATACAGTACTGTGCAAACGTCTTAGTTACCCTCGCGCTATATATATATGTCTAAGACTTTGCACAGTACTGTATGTTAAAATAAACTAAATTAAATTAAATGAGTAGTGCCAAAAGAAAGGGTAAAAGCACTGAGCTGGTGTTCATGGGTTCATTGTCCATTCTCATTTACCGATATCATGTACTATATGTTTTGTGTTTCTCTTTCCACTCAATGGCCACATAATCAGTTACATCCTGTACCTAATAAAGTGGCCACTGAGAGTCTGTATGTGATCCTTCCGTTGCTGCTGTAGCCCGTCCACTTCGAGGTGCGACGTGTTGTGCATTTAGCAACGCTCTTCTGCACGCCACTGTTGTAACGTGTGGCTATTTGAGTTACTGTCAGCTTAAACTAGTTTGGCCACTTTCTTTCACCTCTATCACCAACAAGGCTGTTTTTTGCCCACAGAACAGCTGCTCACGGTATGTTTTTTTTTTGATATGCGCACTCTGGAGCAGGGGTTCCCAACCTGAGGTCCATTATTTATAGTAGGGGTCTGTGGCGAAAAGGCTGGGAACTTCTGCTCCATGGTCTGTGTGCAGAAGTGAACCGGTTCCTGAGATAGTCAAACCACCCTGTTTGGCACCAATAATCACTCCACGGTCCAAATCACTTAGATCATATTTCCTCCCCTTTCTGGTGTTCGGTCTGAACAACAACTGAATCTCTTGACCATGTCTGCATGCTTTCATGCATGGAGTTGCTGCCACATAATTGGCTGATTAGATATTTGCAGGTGTAAAGCGGCCGCTGGGTAAATAACTCTTTGATAACAATCATAAATTGTGTACGTGCTGAGAAACTAATGGTTTTAATAAGTTACACCAGTATAGGGGGGCCCTAGGTCTGCAGCCTGTCACCAGGTGCAGGGAATCTCCTGAGACGGTCAATGACCTCACTACTGGAAGGACCAGGGCAGCCAAAGCTCAGGGAACATCACCGCATGGAAGTCGCTCTCCGTTCCGCGCACCGTCCTGTTCACTGTTCCTTCAGCGCGACTGGGTCAGAGTCCTGGAAGTCCCTGCATAACAGCATCATGGGTATAATGGCACCTCAAGGGCTGCAGTGGTTCAAGAAGACAGCTGACAATCACCTTCTCGAGGGTAACTGGGGATGGGCAGTTAAACGCCAGCCCACATCCTATGACTGAACATTATAAAAAGAATCCTTCATGGCAAATTCTCACACTTGGGGTTCATATATATGTGTTCACACTAGCTGCACAGAGTCAAGTCAAGTTCAATTGTCATTCAACCATGCATATTGCATACAGCCGAACGAAAAGCCATTCCTCTGGGGCCAAAACACTGCACTAACAGTCACACACAGAGCACAACACATATAGCTATGACAGCAGAAAAACATACAGTTACAAAAACATTAAAAAAGTAATGATATGGTCCATTTGGCTGAGTGTCACGGCCTGAAGGTTGATGGCACGTGGGATGTTGTCCTGGAGCCACGTTCCTGCATGGACAAACATGGGAAAACTCAGCATTTCCCACTCTATACATTTCCCACTCTATACATTCCCCTCTCTATACATTCTTCACTCTATACATTCCCCAGTCTATGCATTCCCCTCTCTACATATTCCCCACTCTATACATTCCCCTCTCTATACATTCTTCACTGTATATATTCTCCACTCTATACATTCTTCACCCTTTTCCCTGCCCTTTTTTTCCAAACAGAAAGATTCCCGACACTGAAATGCTTAAGGAAGTTGAAGCCCAATAGATGTTAGGTGTAGCTCAGTCATTTATACTGCATGAGCTATTTCCGACCTGACATTTGAAACCTAACGCAGTTTCCTCATTCCACCTCTCGGCAGAGAAAGTGCTAAATGTGCAGTTTTGTGGAACCAAAATAACACTCAAAAGATAGCTGTGTTACTATGGAGTTCTCTCGATTGATCTCCCAATGACTTAATGGAAAAGCAAGGATGAAGGTGAGCACTATGGAGAAATTTATGCTGCTGAAATCAGCAGCGCCACGGACTGAAAGGCAGATGCTGAGAGGTTTTGGGGAGATCTGAGCAGGCAAAACATTTGGCAGATGGAACATAACATTGAAAAATATTATTACACAGCAGATCATTTAAATTCCTTGGCAAAATCATTTCAGAGGATTTGTCCTGGGCCCAGCACTTAAGTGCCATTACAAAGAAAACACGGCAGTATCTCCATTTCCTTAGAAGTTTGTGAAGATTCAGTATGTCAGTTGAAATCTCAGCAGACTTCTATAGATGTGCAGAACAGAGCCTGGAATGAAAACTGCAATGTCTTTGAATAGAAAAGCTTCCTGAAAGTAGTGGATGCAGCCCAGTCCAGCACAGGTAAAGCCCTCCCCAACAGTGAGCACATCTTCAAAGAGCGTTGTGCAAGAAAGCAGCATCCATTATCAGGGGCCCCCGCCATCCAGGCCATGCTCTCTTCCTCACTCAATAGGAAGGTGTACAGGAGCCTTAATTCCCACAGCACCAGATTCAGGAATAGTTATTGCCCCTCAAACTTCAGGATCCTGAACCAGAGTGGATAAGTTCACTCACACTAACACTGAACTGATTCACCCATTTCGAGAACTGTATAACTCATGTTCTCAACATCATTTCATATTTATTATTATTTTGTTTTTATTTTTGTACTTGCTCAACTTGTCATCTTATGCACATTGTTTTTCCGTCTTTGTGTGTAGTTTTTCATTGATTCTGGTATTTGTATTTCTTTGTATGCCTGCAAGAAAATGAATCTCAGGGTTATTTATGGTGACATATATGTACAGTGATAATAAATTTACTTTGAACTTTATTAGATAAAAATAGAGAAGAAGTGTGTTTTTTTAAATGGTGGGAGATTGCAGGAGGCTGATGTTCAGGGTGACCTGAGTGGCCTTGCACATTCAGCAAGGAACTATGCAGACAAATTGTATTCAGTTTTGGTCACTCTGCTACAGGAAAGATGCCATTTAGCTGGAGGGAGTACTGATTTATGAGATTTACAAGGATGTTGCAGAGGCCTGAGAGACAGATTTATGGAGATGTGTGACCGTGGAGGGTTAGTTACTGAGTCTACTGAGACTGTTGCCATCAGGTAGAAGGTACAGGAGCCTCAGGACTTGCACCGCCAGGTTCAAGAACAGTTAATACCCCTCAACCATCAGGCTCTTGAATGAAAGGGGATACCTATACTCACTTGCCTCATCATTGAAATATTCCCACAACCAATGATCTTACTTTCAAGGATTCTTTATCTCATTAACTCATGTTCTTGTTATTTCTTGCTATTTATTCATATCTGTATTTCCACACTAGTTGATCTTTCATTGATCCAGTCATAGTTACTATTCTATAGATTTCTTGAGTATGCCCACAGGAAAATTAATCTCAGGGTTGTATATGGTGATGTATATGTACTTTGAACTTTGAATAGGTTTTAAGATCTTGAGAGAACAGTGAGTATGAGATTTGGGACAGAGGCAATGCTTGGGGTAAACGTTCAGTTATTACTTTGATAACTTCCTCAGCGAAGTAGCCTGTGTAATCAAGGACTCCTCCTACCGGTCATTTTTTCTTCTCCCCCTTTCCCTCCGTAAGAAGCTTGAGAACATGTACCACCAGGCTCGCTGCCAGCTTCCGTCCTGCTGGTGTAAGACTCTTGAACGGACCTCTTGTACAATAAATATTGGACCCTTTATTTCTCAACCTGCTTTGTCTTTCAGACAGTCTTGGGAGGAACTTGGGAGGTAGTAGCTGGAAGCAACAAGGATGATGGAATCTGATAGGAAACAACAGAAGAGATGGAATAGGGCGAGTAATGAGAGCAGGGCAGAAGGAAATAGGAGGGGAGGGAAGCCCAAGGGGATGAGGGTGGTTGATGTAGAGAGGGAAGAAGACAGGAAAGAGACAGGGTGATGGGGGTTAGGAGGTAAGAGAAGAGGGACAAAGGGAAAGCAGCTTTGAACTTCACAGGTTTTGAAGTTCATAATGCTGTTGGACAATATTGGATGTAAGACTTTGGACTTAATTGAATATTTAATGCAGAAATAAAATTCCTATGTGAATCCATCAACCCAACAACCTCACCGCAGACTCTTAAGCCGATAAGTCTGTGGACAAAGAATTTCAGAACAAAACATATCCAGTTTCCTTGTCATCGTTCCATTGAAATGACTTCATATTTGCTGCTGTTTTTGGTAAGTTTTCTTAGTGATACAGCACAGAAACAGGCCCTTCTGGCCCAATGAGCCTGAGCCACCCAATTAGATCACTGTGACCAATTAACCTACGAACCTGTACATCATTAGAATGTGGGAGGAAACCAGAACACCCGGAAAAAGCCACACAGTCATGGGGAGAAAGTACAAACTCCATACAGACAAGCTGTGAAAATTGAACCCGGGTGACTGACACTGTAATATTGATACCCTAACCGCTATCTTGTTTTGATATGTTGAAATGGAATTTAATTAAAATTCATTTAGGTTTTCTCATTACATTGTCTTTAAATGTGATCTGCAAGTTGTGGTTTTAACATTGAGGACATCTTCAAAAGGCGATGTCTCATAAAGGTGACATTCATTATTAACGTCCCCTATCACCCTAGTCATGCTGTCTTTTCATTGCTACCATCAAGGAGGAGATACACACTTAACACTTTAAGAACAGCTTCTTCCCCTCTGCCGTCGGATTTCTGAATGGAAATGAACCCATGAATACTACCTCAATATTTTTTCTTTCTTTGCTCTCTTTCTGCAATACTTAATTGATTTAATTTTTTAAAAATATATTTCTTATTGTAATTCATAGTTTATAAAAAGTTATGTATTTCAGTGTACTACTACCACAAAACAAGGAATTTCACGACATATGCCAGTGATATTAAGCCCAATTTTGTTTCTGAATATCCAGACAGGAATTAGAATTCATTATTTAGACTGCCAGGATTTTCGACTGTTTACTCTGTGTTTAATAAAACTGCTTTGGAATACTGATATGGGTTCTTCAAGGTTTAAACAACATGAGAAAGTAATGAATTAGAATGAGTCCTGAATCCTTTAACATGAGTTTAAATTTAAGTCAAACCAACAGGATGAAATTGTCTTCCTTTTGCTGGCTTGCGGGCCTCTGTATAAAATGAGCTTGGCAGTCACAGTACAGTTCATAATAGCTGAAGGCTATTGGCAAAGCAGTTGGAACGATAAAAGTCAATTATAGGAGTAAGATCGGATTCTACACAAAGACTTGGAAGAATCTGTGAAGCTGTGAGATTGAACAAGGTACTCACCTATCACTGATAGGACATTGGGAAGGCTAGACAAGGATCAACTGTGCACCAGAAATTGTTGGGGAAGATGCTCTCCTGTTCAAAGTTCAAAGTGAATTCGTTATCAAAGTACACATCTGTAAACATACTGTATATACCTTGAGGTTCATTTTCTTGCAGGCATTCACAGTAGGACAAAGAAATCCAGTAGAATCAATGAAAAACTACAGCCGCAGACTGACAAGCAACCAATGTGTAAAAGAAGAGAGCCTGTGCAAAAACAATAAAGCAAATAATAATAATTATAATAATACTTTATACTTTATTGTCACCAAACAATTGATACTAGAGCATACAATCATCACAGTGATATTTGATTCTGTGCTTCCCACTCACTGGATTACAAATCAATAATAAATATTAAGAATTTAAATTATAAATCATAAATAGAAAATAGAACAATAGAAAGTATGGTAGTGCAAAAAAAAACCGAGGCAGGTCCGGATATTTGGAGGGTACGGCCCAGATCCGGGTCAGGATCCGGGTAATGATAAAAATAACAAATAAGATATCGTGAACCTGAGTCTTAGAGTCCTTGAAAGCGAGTCCATAGGCTGTGGAATCAGTTCAGAGTTGGGGTGAGTGAAGTTACCCACACCGGTTCAGGAGCCTGATGGTTGAAGGGTAATAACTGTTCCTGAACCTGGTGGTGTGGGACTTAAGGCTCTAGAACCTCTTTCCTGCTGGCAGTAGCAAGAAGAGAGCAAGAGGTCCTTGATGATGGACAAGCAACACACATCAAAGTAGCTGGTGAATGCAGCAGGCCAGGCAGCATCTCTAGGATGAGGTACAGTCAATGTTTCAGGTTGAGACCCTTCGTCAGGACTAACTGAAGGAAGAGCTAGTAAGAGATTTGAAAGTGGGAGGGGGAAGAGGAGATCCAAAATGATAGGAGAAGACAGGAGGGGGAGGGATGGAGCCAAGAGCTGGAAAGTTGATAGGCAAAAGGGATATGAGAGGATCATGGGACAGGAGGCCTAGGGAGAGAAAAGGGGGAGGGGGAAGCCCAGAGGATGGGCAAGGGGTATAGTGAGAGGGACAGAGGGAGAAAAAGGAGAGAGAGAAAAAGAATGCGTGTATATAAATAAATAACGGATGGGGTACGAGGGGGAGGAGGGGCATTAACGGAAGTTTGAGAAGTCAATGTTCATGCCATCAGGTTGGAGGCTACCCAGACAGAATATAAGGTGTTGTTACTCCAACCTGAATGTGGCTTCTGAGTGTTGCGGAGTGATGGTGAATGCAGCTTTCTTGCAGCAGTGCTCCTTGCAGATGTGCTCAATGCTGGGGAGGACTTTTGCTGCGTTGGACTGGGTTGTATCCACTGTTTTTTTGTAGGAGTTTGCATATTCTGCCCCATTACTGTGTGATTTCCTCCCGAGTGGAGCAGGAGTTTACAACTTAAAATAGAACATCAGGGATGTGGGAAAAGGATCAGGCGAAACCCTGAGATCTGTTGTACTTCATTGGATGCAGATAGAATGCAGCACAGTGCAGGCCCTCCAGACCACAGTGTTTTTTTAATCTATTTATTTAGAGATACTGCATGGAACAGGTCCTTCCAGCCTAACGAGCCGCCCTGTACAAACAACCTACCAATTTAACCCTAATCTAATCATGGGACAATTTACAGTGACTAGTTAACCTACTAACCAGGACGTCTCTGGAATGTGGGAGGAAATCCATGCACTCACGGAAACGACGTACAGACTTTTTACAGATGACGTCAAAATTGAAATCTGAACTGTGATGCCCCAGCACGCTACCCTGCTGATCTTTTAACCTGATCTGAGACCAATCTAACTGTTCCCTCCTGCAAAACTCTTTGGTTTTCAGCTGTCTATGAGTTTCCCAGATGCCCTGAATGTATCTGCCTCTATCACCATCTCAGAGCATTCCATACAGTCACCACTCTCTGTGTTAAAAAAAAAATTACTTCTGACATTCCCTCTGTATGTTAGAATCAGAATCAGGTTTAATATCACCAGCATATGTTGTGAAATTTATTGTCTTCTACATAGTAGAGGAAAAAAATGCAAATTACAGTAAGTGTATTCATATATATAAAGTAGTTAAAATAAGCAGTACAAAAATGAAAATTGAAGTAGTGAGCTCGTGTTCATGGGTTCATTGTCCATTCAGAAATCTGATGGTGGTGGGGAAGCAGCTGTTGATGAATAGTTGAGTGTGTGTCTTCAGGCTCCTGCACCTCTTCCCTGATGGTAGTAATGAGAAGAGGGCATTACCTGGGCGATGGCTGGGGAGGCTGGTGCCCAGGATGGAGCTGACTGAGTTTATAGCTCTCCGCAGCTTGTTTCAATCCTGTGCCATAGCCTCACCCAGACCACCGTCTCCACTACCACACCAGAGGGTGCTGCAACCAGTTAGAATGCTCTCCACGGTACATGTGTAGAAATTTGTGCAACACTCATCAAAGTTGCTGGGAAGAGGTACAGTCGATGTTTCGGGCCGAGACCCTTTGTCAGGACTAACTGAAGGAAGAGCTAGTAAGAGATTTGAACGTGGGAGGGGGAGGGGGAGATCCGAAATGATAGGAGAAGACAGGAGGGGGAGGGATGGAGCCAAGAGCTGGACAGGTGATTGGCAAAAGGGATATGAGAGGATCATGGGGCAGGAGGCCCAGGGAGAAGGTAAAGGGGGAGGGGGGAAACCCAGAGGATGGGCAAGGGGTATAGTCAGAGGGACAGAGGGAGAAAAGGGAGAGAGAGAGAGAGAAAGAATGTATGTATATAAATAAATAACAGATGGGGTACGAGGTGGAGGTGGGACATTAGCGGAAGTTTGAAAAGTCAATGTTCATGCCATCAGGTTGGAGGCTACCCAGATGGAATATAAGGTGTTGTTTCTCCAACCTGAGTGTGGCTTCATTTTTATAGTAGAGGAGGCCGTGGATAGACATATCAGAATGGGAATGGGATGTGGAATTAAAATGTGTGGCCACTGGGAGATCCTGCTTTCTCTGGCGGACTGAGAAATCTGTGAGTGTCTTTGGTGACGTAACAAATCTCCTGAATCTTCTCAAAATGAAATATAGCTACTGCAGTGCCTTCTTTTAAATCGCATCAGTATGTTGGGCCCAGGATAGATCCTCAGAGATATTGTCACCCAGGAAGCTGAAATTGCTCACTCTCTCCACTGGTGTGTGTTCCTCATCTTACCCTTTCTGAAGTTCACAATCGGTTCTTCAGACTTCAGTTACCTTAGAATTATGCCAACCTTGTATTAACTATTTCAGCCTTGGGAAAAATGTGTCTGACTATCTACTCGATCTTATGGAGTGAGTAAGAGACCGAGATCGAGTGGAGAGCCAGAGTGGTTAGCTCTGTTGAAAACTACCATTTCTCACCTGGAACCATCAATTCAAGTGTGAAATGCGGTGAAGTTATGCGTGAGAAGGGAATAAATTTCTGTGTAAAGGACCGCCAAGTTTGGGGAGATGCAGTACTTGTTTTGATGTTTCCTAACGGCTGTTTTCTATTCTCCCAGAGGGATTCCTGCCCCACTTCATCCCCAGCCTGGTGGGTTTTATCTACCACCTCCTGCCCGGTCAGGGTGAAGAGTTCTCTTCACTCACACCATCCAATTGCTCCGCCAAAATGCCTGCTTCACTGCTGCTGCTACCGTGTGGTCTGAAATCTCCGGAGGGGAAGGCCCCGAGTCCTCGGCTTTGCTTGTTGCTCGGCTGCCGGGGTGGGGTCGAAGCGCTCGGCAGAGTATGGTGCTCGGTGCTTGGTGTCGAAGGGCTGGTCGGAGGCTCGAAGTTTTCGGACGGACTCAGAGTCCGCTGCGGTCGAGTGCTTCCAATGGTGCTGCATCGGCAAGTTTGCGGCGCTTGGAGGTTCATGGCGGGGAGAGTTTCTCCCTTCTACCGTCTGCGTGAGATGATGAGTGGGACTTTGAGACTTATTTTTTACCGTGCCCATGGTCTGCTCTTTATCAAATTACAGTATTGCTTTGCACTGTTGTAACTATATGTTATAATTATGTGGTTTTGTCAGTTTTAGTTTTGGTTTGTCCTGTGTTTCTTGTGATATCATTCTGGGGGAACATTGTATCATTTTTTAATGCATGCATTTCTAATTGACAATAAACGAGGACAGAGTGTCCTCATAATCTAATCTAAAAAAAATCTGAGAGTCCCACAGGGAGGAGATACAGGAGCCTGAAGCCACAAACTCAACATTTTATGAACAGCCTCTTCCAGTCATCATGAGATTTCTGAATCGACAGTGAACCAACTCATGAACTCTGCTCACTATTATTGGCTCTATTTTTGCACTACCTAGTTAATTTAATTTTAAAGTATATTCAGGGTATTTAGAGTATATATATTTTTTCTTTTTGTGAGTTATAGTTTTTTTATTGCAATGTATTACTGCCACAAAGCAGTTCAACCATGGGTAAAGCCCTCCCTACCATTGAGCACATCTACACGAAGCACTGTCACAGGAAAACAACATCCAACATCAACTACCAGCCAGGCCATGCTCTTTTCTTGTGGCTGCCATTAGGAAGGAGGTGGAGGAGACTCGAGACTTGGGACTCACACAGCCAGGTACAGCTGCTATTATTACCCCTCAACCATCAGACTCTTGGAACTGAAGGACATAACATCACTCAACTTCACTTGCCCTATCATTGAAATGTTCCCACAACATATGAACTCATTTTCAAGGACTCTTCATCTCATGTTCTTGATATTTATTGCTTATTTATTTGTTATTATTATTTCTATTTTTCTTTAATTTAGTATTTGCCCAGTTTGTTGTCTTTAGCACACTGGTTGTCCGCCCTGTTGTGTACAAGCCTACATTACTGTTCTTGGATTTACTGAGTAGTAGGCAGCCGTCGATCCCAGGGGATCATGGGTTTGCGCCTCTGGTGGATTGTGTCCTCTCCAGGGTGCAAGCTTGGGCAGGAAGATTTGAAGAACCGGCTGTTGTCCATGCAGCGGTTTCCCCCTCTCCACGTCACTGACGTATCCAAGGGAAGGGCAAGCACTGATACAGCTTGGCACCAGTGTCGTCACAGAGGTTGCCAGAGTGAAGTTGTAAACAACATCAAACTGCCTCAGGGACCCCGGCTCCAGGTTTCTTCCTCGGGGTTTACTGCTGAAGCCTTTTCCATGGGTGGGTATGGCCGCAAGGCAGTGGAAGTTTCAAATCAAAGTTTTTCTTCTCCTAGGTGGGTTACTGTCCAAGGCTGATGAGCCCTACCTGCCCGAAGCAGCTGGTTTTAAGGTGCCAGTGGTCTGCCCTTGCCCCTTCTCTTGTCAGTAGAAACAGTTCTGCCGGGCTAATGCACACACGAAGGCCAAGAGTTGGACTTGATTGTCAGAGGCTGTTAGAGACGCACGCCATTTGGAGCACTTTATAGGTAATGGGATCCCACAAGAAAATGAATCTCAGGGTTGTATATGGTGATATATCTGTACTTTGATAATAAATTTACTTTGAACTTTGAATAATTTTCACAACATATGCCAGTGACATTAAACCCGATTCTGATTCTGATTGTGGGTCCACCCTCATCTGCGGTAGGTACCGTGGAATGAACCTACACCTTCTGCTGGAGCTGAATATCCTTTGTGATTTCTGACTATCTTCAAGCAATCTTAAACTGACACCAATCCCTCGGACCTTTGGTCAATGTGTTGATATGGCTGAGCTAGCAACAGCATGATTGGAACCAACTAAAATATTGACACACACACGGCCTAACACCCACAGATCAATAACACATTATAACGCTTTCCCAATGTTCCTGTTTTTTCAATTTAGCCCCCGCTGTTAACAAACACAAAATAAATATAAAATATTCGTTTTAAAAAGTTATGTCACAATAGGGTATCAATGTAAAATTTTACACTTGGTCCAAGACATAATGGTAAAGTAGAAAAAGTATCTATTATTAGGAGTAAAAGTACCAACATGTTGTACCCTACTGGTAATTATTTTACTACATATGTTATCTTATATTTTGGACTCAGTATAAAATTTCAGAGTCAGAATCAGGTTTAATATCACTGGCACATGTTGTGAGATTTGTTGTTTTGTGGCAGCAGTATAGTGCAGTACAGAATAGTAAAACTATAAATTACATTAAGAATAAATCAAAAATTAAATTAAAAAAGTAGTGCAAAAAGACAGCAAAAAAAGCACGGTTGTGTTCATGGGTTCATTGTCCATTCAGAAATCTGATGGCAGAGGGGAAGAAGCTGTTCCTAAATTGTTTAGTGTGTGTCTTCTGGCTCCCTGTAACTCCTGCCTGATGGTGGCAAAGAGAAGATGATAGCCTTATTTTTTTACACCTTTGGTGTAATGTGTTTGTGTTGTGTATTTAATATTTCAGTAATATTAGAGTAATCTTGTACATATATTGTTTGATAGCATTCTTGTTTGTTTAAATAATTCATTACGGGTTAAAGGTATAAAATACGTGAATTGTGTAAGCCATCATGCTACCATGTGATACGTGTGCACCTCACTTAAAATAAATACGAAGTTAGACCTGCATTCCCAGACTCCCATGTCTTCTCTTTAATTAGTTTAATGCTTTGAAGTTTTAAAACATAACAGTTTGCAAGATAAACAGAAATCCTTAAAAAAATTTTCACCACAAACCACTAGTAATATATTTTGTTGGGAAAATATCATCACTTTTTCCACAATTTGATCATTGAATTAATTTTGGACTAATGTTGCCACGGGTATTGTACTGACACTGTAGTGTAGAGGTTAGCACTGTCACCTTAAGGTGCCAGCGATCTCTGATCAGGGTGTGACTCATGCTGCTACCCGTACAGAGTTTGTGCGTTCACTCTGTGACCGTCCGGTTTTCCTCCGGGTGCTCTGGTTTCTTCCCACATTCCAAAGATGTGCCGGTTTGGGATAGTAATTTGTGGGCCTGCTATGTCAGCATTGGAAGCACGGCAATGCTTGTGGGCTGCCCCCAGCACATCCTTGGACCGTGTTGGATTTTGGTAGAGAACAGTGCACTTCACAATATGATTCGATGCTTTGGTATGGTGCTTGTCCATTGTGGCCGACGATAACAAGGAACCTGTGCAGAAGCGACTTTAAAGTGGAAAATCCATTACACCGGGGTAACTCCACTCTCTCAACGTCAGAAGTCCAGGTCCAAAGATATGATTACTGTAGTTGTCTCTTCCTTGGTTGCAGTGGATGACCATGATGTCTTCTGTGCCTTATCAAGCCCTTCGCTCTCCACGGCGTGTAGCAGAACTACTTTCCTAGACGTTGATCTGATCCAACTAGTCCGCTGGGGCTGACTTTATGTGCTTTGACAGGCATGTCCCTGTTCCACCGGGACATGTGGCTGCTGGCTACCTTCTCCTGGTTTAGCCTCCCTGTCGAAGTGGTGTACCGGGTGTGGCCGCTGTCACGTGCAAACAGCTACTTGGAGCCACAGGTGAGAACTGCGTGTCTGGTGAGGACCAAAGGTCAGTGAGCAGCCCCAGAAAGGACATGACAAGCCTCTTCACCAGAGGAACTAACCCTCTCTGGACACCCCATACATTCCATGTCGATATACATGTGATAAATAAAACTAATCTTTATTCTTTAAACCATTGAAAGACCTGTTTCGTTATGGCTCTTGCAATTTAGTTTTTTGCCTGCACTACAATTTCTCTTTAACTATGAAACTATATTCTCTAAAGGTTAATTTGCAGGTTGAGTTGGTGGTGAGGAAGGCAAATGCAATGTTAGCATTCATTTGAAGAGGACTAGAATATAAAAGCAAAGATATAATGCTGAGGTTTTATGAAACACTGATGAGGCCTCACTTGGAGTACTGTCAGCAGTTTTGGGCCTCTTATCTTAGAAAGGATGCGCTGACACTGGAGATAGTTCAAAGGAAGTTCACAAGAGTGATTCTGGGATTGAAAGGCTTGTCATTTGAAGAGTGTTTGATCACACTGGGGCCTGTACTCACTGAGGGAGAATCTCATTGAAACCTATTAAATGTTGAAAGGCTTTGGTAGAGTGGATGTGGAGAGGATGTTTCCTGTAGTGGGGGAGTCTAAGACCAGAGGACACTGCCTCAGGATGAAGGGAATCTGTGGAATTTGTTGCCACAGGTAGCTATGTAGGCCAAATATTTACATATATTTAAGGCTTTTCAATTTTTGACAGGTTTCAATGAGATTCTCCTCATTCTTCTGGACTCCAGCGAGTATAGGCCCTAAGCCATCAAACGCTCCTCATATGTTATCACTTTCATTCCTGGAATCATTCTTGTGTACCTCTTCTGGGCCTTCTCCAACATTCCCTCTAATTTTTTTTTACAGCTGTGTGGACCAACTATTGTTTTGAGCAGAAAATCTTTACGTGGCTTTAAAACTGTGTGAGACTTTAAATCCTTTTTCTTGTAATATGCATAATATAAGTATTTAGAATGTAAATTGAAAAATCATATATTTTTGATTTTATTTATTAATTGAAGGGCATAATGAAATACATCAAACAAATACAAACTATGATGCACAACACAAGTAAATGATGTCAGTCAGTCAAAGCAATTTTCAGGAACAATGACTAAAGTAAAATGTTTTGACAAGATTGCATTGGAGTTCAGCAGGCCAGTAGCTTATTTACAATGAGCTACTGGCTTCCATTCTGTGTTTATTGTTACAATTTGTAAGAGTTTTGTAACTTGAAACACTGACAATGTAAGTATGTTGAAGTTTTAAAATATTTCAAAGTAAAGGTTGCAGTATGTTTATTATTTAGAAAAGCTATGGATTATATTCCTTAACACATAATTAATTACAGGGTGTTTCACAATTATATTAACAAAGATTTCTAAATAATACTAACATTATATAAAAGAAAATTCAGCTGTGGGGCAACAAAGGCTATGAGTGCAGGAGCAGTTTAGTTACTGCATGGCCACTCACACACGCAGAATGGAGCGATCAGTGATCCTCTCCAATGCTAGCATATCCTTTCTTAGATGTGATATTTGTTGCAGAGAAGTTCCTAATTGTTAATATATAAGGTCCACCTGTACCAGGTGTCATGCAATCCTCAAAGAAGAAGCAATTACGTTGATGGGACTTTGCTTAATATCTTTGATCCTATAAATACAGGGCTTACATGTGATGACTGGAAAATTGTCCAGGTTGTGCTGTTATTCATAACAGGACTGACTTTAGAATCTGCTAATTATAGACTTGATAGTTTGGCATCTGTAAGTTGAAAAATGTTTGGACAGAATTTACAAGGTGCTATGAATATTTGTCATTGCAGCTTTAAAGCTACTGGGAAGCTAACATGGATTTAGAAGCGATAAATTATGCCTCATAAATCTTCTAGAATTCATTGAAGTGGAAAATCAATTAATGGTTTTTAGAATTCCTGTGTATGTATATTTTCAGAAGGTGTGCAATACAATCTGTATTTTAGACTTTTAAAGAAAATAAAAACAGGTAGAATGATTGAACAAAAACTAAATGGAAGGAAGGATCTTGCAGGTCTAGAGGATGAAGTAGTTTCTTGAAGTGAAGGCACAATCATTTGGAGACAGACGTGATCTCACTCCTTGGTGGAGCACACTCTCTCAGCTTTACCATATTCCTCAGGATATTCAAACACTCAGTGGCCACTTTATTAGGTACACCTGCTTGTTAATTCAAATATCTAAACAGCCAATCATGTGGCAGCAACTCAAGGCATAAAAGCATGCAGACATGGTCAAGAGGTTCAGTTATTTTTCAGACCAAACATCAGAATGGGGAAGGAGTGTGATCTGAGTGACTTTGACTGCGGAATGATTGTTGGTGCGAGACTGGGTGGTTTGAGTATTTCTGAAGTTGCTGATCTCCTGGGATTTTCACGCAAAACGGTCTCAAGGGTTTACAGAGATTCGTGTGGAAAACAGAAGACATCCAGTGAGGGGCAATTCTGTGGGTGAGAATGCCCTGTTAATGAGAGAGGTCAGAGGAGATTGGCCAGACTGCTTCAAGCTGACAGGAAGGTGACAGTAACCCAAATAAACATGCATTACAACAGTGATGTGCAGAAGATGTGTTATTCATTTAGTTATGTATGTGTGTATTTATCTATCCATTTATTTATTTATTTATGTATTTATGTTTAAGGGCTTGGGGCAGAGGTTCCCAGACAGGGGTCCACAGACCCTTTACTTAATAGTATTCGTCCATGGCATAAAAATGGCTGGGAACCCCTGATTTAGAGATATATTGCATGATAGGCCATACTAGGCCTTTGAGCCATGCCACCCAGTAACCCCTGATTTAACTCTAGCCTGATCACGTGACAATTTACAATGACCAATTAACCTACTAGCTGGTACGTCTTCGGACTGTGGGAGGAAAACGAAGCACCTGGAAAATTGGACGGGTTACACCTGCAGAAGATCACAAGCATACACTTTTTAGGTACCTAATAAAGTGGCTACTGATTGTATAGCAGCAAATTTATTTCTGTGGCCACTTTTGATTACTTTGATCATAGATATGGATGCTTTGAATGTCTTAAAGTAAATTAGCAGGGGTGCAAGATCGACTGGTACTTTCAAAATAAACATGGAAAATTTAAATAGACAAGCTCTGGGCTACAAAGGAAAGTTTAGTATTTTCATAATTGATCTGCAGATTAGGAGACTATTGGCTCATTGTGAAAATAGTGAAAGTCTTAGCTTTAATTATTAAGATAAAACTCAGGTTTCTATTAACTAGGTAAATCAATTGTAGGGATGAACCCCAAGATCATTTGATTATGACACTACAAGACCAAAAGACATAGGAGTAGAATTTTCCACCATGGCTGATTTATTTTCATTCTCATGGAACATAAAACCTTACAGCACAGTACAGGCTCTTGGCTCACAATGTCATGCTGACCTTTTACTCTACGATTAATATAACCTTCCCTACGACTTACCCTCCATATATCTATCATCCATGTGAACAGAAACCCAACCCCTGCCTTCTCCCTATAACTTTTGATGCCTTTACTAATCAAGAGCCTATCAAACTCCACTTTAAATATACCCAATGACTTCCGGGCATTGTGGTTCCTGCACAACACTCCTTTGGTCGACCTCTTCTGGATAGATAATGAAAGCATCTTTTTCGCTTCTTTTGTGTCTTTTACATTTGTTTCTTGTTTTGAAAATAGTTCTGGAACTGTTGGAGCCTGTTTTGCCATTTGGAGATCTTTGGGTGCTTCCGGGAAGCAGAGTCAGTGTGAGCGAACCTCGTGGCAAGAAGCCTACAGGATGGTGTGTGAGCCACTGTTTGACTCCATTTCACTGATTATACCCTCCATTGTTCGCTGATTAAAGCAACAAAGGTGATTGAAACATCAAGGCAAGTGCGTTAAGTTTGGAGATCGTTTGGGTGTTCCAGCGCTCTGCAGTCTCCGAGAGGCAGAGGCAGTGTGCACGATCCTCGTAGTGGACAGGCTGCAGGATGGAGCGCAGGCTGGTGTTTGACGCCATTTCACCGATTAAAGCTCCATTGTTCCCTGATTAAAGTGATGGGGGAGATTGAAGCATTGCAGAGAGTTGCAGAGGGTAAGCACTGGCTGCCTGTCTTTTGATCGGTTGCTCCGTACTGGAGAGGGGAGAGCCTGCCGCTGCAGGTTGTGGACTTTGGATTATAAACTATTTTTCAGTCTTACAGTTTTTATATTCAGTGTTTTTCCACCTAATCTTCTCATTTTTTTTTGAGTGAGGAGGGGGATTTGGGATTGATATGGCTGAGCTGCTTTTGTTTTATTTTTATACGGGGGGGGGAGGGATTTGGTGGTTGATGTGCCTGTTCCATTTTTATGTTTTAGTGCCTTTTATATATTGGTGAGACCCGATGCAGACTGGGAGACCGCTTTGCTGAACATCTACGCTCTGTCCGCCAGAGAAAGCAGGATCTCCCAGTGGCCACACATTTTAATTCCACATCCCATTCCCATTCTGACATGTCTATCCACGGCCTCCTCTACTGTAAAGATGAAGCCACACTCAGGTTGGAGGAACAACACCTTATATTCCGTCTGGGTAGCCTCCAACCTGATGGCATGAACATTGACTTCTCTAACTTCCGCTAGGCCCCACCTCCCCCTCGTACCCCATCTGTTACTCATTTTTATGCACACATTCTTTCTCTCACTCTCCTTTTTCTCCCTCTGTCCCTCTGAATATACCTCTTGCCCATCCTCTGGGTCACCCCCCCCCTTGTCTTTCTTCCCGGACCTCCTGTCCCATGATCCTCTCGTATCCCCTTTTGCCAATCACCTGTCCAGCTCTCGGCTCCATCCCTCCCCCTCCTGTCTTCTCCTATCATTTTGCATCTCCCCCTCCCCCTCCAGCTTTCAAATCCCTTACTCACTCTTCCTTCAGTTAGTCCTGACGAAGGGTCTCGGCCTGAAACGTCGACTGCGCCTCTTCCTAGAGATGCTGCCTGGCCTGCTGCGTTCACCAGCAACTTTGATGTGTGTTGCTTGAATTTCCAGCATCTGCAGAATTCCTGTTGTTTCTGTTCCATTTTTGTTTGTTTGTTTGTGTGGGTGAGGAAGATTTGGGGGATAATGTCCCTGATCTATTTTGCTTGGTTTTTGTGTGGGCTGAGGATTTGATGGTTGAGGTACCTGCTCCCTCTTTTTCTTCTTTTTTTTTGCAGGTAGGTGGGATTTGGGGTTGATGACCAGGCTGCTTTTCTTTCCTTTTCTTTCCTTTCTTGGTTTCATGGCTGCCTGGAGAATTGAAGGCTTTCTGAGTTCACCCGTATGTCCGGAAAACAGCCTGCAACTTCCATTGAGTGTAGTGCATCTACGATATCTAGGAGAAGCATTAGCATGGAAGTTACTTTTTTTTTATCAGTTTGGAAACTGGTGAGCGTCAGGTTGACGTTGGTGTCTCTTTGAATTTTGCAATGTTCATCGATAATGATCCTGACTGGGAGAACTGCTTCATGAGAAGAAACTTAAGAAAAGCCAGACAGATCTCACCGCCCACTTGAAGAAGAAACTGAAGTTAGAGGAGGACCCACAGCCTCCGCAGCAGCTGCGATGTGTTGCTGCTCCATTGATGTTCAGGTGAGACCTTATTTGCTCCACGCACTACTGTGTACACATAAAATATTATATCAGAAATCTCGGGTTTGAGTTTTCTTATCAGGCACACATGTCCATTCACGTAATGTTATAATGAGCCCGCACAGTGTTGATTTACACAGTGGTCCACCCTCCGAGGAACGAGTCCTCTGCGTTAAGCGTGGTCTGAGCGTAATATGTTTGAGGCTGAATTTCAAATGGAAAATCAGAAGAATAAGTAGTGAGCTTTTAGAACCCTCCTGTCAACGTAACGTGAGATGCAACGACGTCAAAACGGTGAGCTCCTGACCTTACGGTCTACCTCGTTACGATCTTGCACTTTATTGTTTTCCTGCGCTGCACTTTCTCCATAACTGTAACACTATTCTGCTTTCTGCTAACTGTGCTACCCCCGTGCAGTGCGTAATGTATCGATCCGCATGAGCAGTACACCGGACAAGCTTTTCACTGTACTTGTGTCAACAGTAGGTCAATTCCCACTCCAATTCCAAAATCAGAGTCGAGTTTATTGTCCTCTGCACGAGGACATGTATGGACAGGTGCAAAGGATAAGTTATCTGCAGCAACATCATAGACACGTGACATCAGATGCACAGCACTCACAAGAAATGAAACAAATTATTTGAAATTATACAAGTAAGGATGCAATTGGATAAAATAAGCCCACTGTAGCAGCAGGAGCTGGATGGGTGGTGGAGTGGAATTGCGTCTCTCCCAAAGAAATAGAAATAGAATTAGATTTATTATCACCGGCATGTGTCATGAAATTTGTTAACTTAGCAGCAGCAGTTCAATGCAATATAGAAGAAGAAGAAGAAAAATAAAAATAAATATAAAAATAAATAAATAAATAAGTAACACACATAATAAAGAAGTAAATCAATTTACAATATATGTATATTGAATAGATTAACATCTTGCAAAAACAGAAATAATTGTATATTAAAAAAGTGAGGTAGCGTTCATGGGTTCAATGTCCATTCAGGAATCGGATGGCAGAGGGGAAGAAGCTGTTTCTGAATCGCTGAGTGTGTGCCTTCAGGCTTCTGTACCTCCTACCTGGTGGTAATAGGAGGTGTAAGGCACTCCTTCCCTCCGCTAGCCTGCAGGTCACCCTCGGGTAAGGTGTAACACCTGCTTAGCCCCCGATCCGGGTCACATGAAGCCTTGGGAGCAGGTGGTCATATAAGAAGCCGGTGCATATCACAAGTCCTGGTTATGTGACCACTGACACCAGACAGACAGTCTCTTTAGAGTATTGATAATGGTTGGGGTCACCCGTCTTGTAAAGACACTGCCCCGAAGGTGGCAATGGCAAAACACTGCTGTAGAAAAATTCGCCAAGAAGACTCATGGCCATGGAAAGACCCTGACTGCCTACGTCGTATGACGTGGCACATAATGATGATGGTAAGGAGTAGTTGTGCAATCATTCGAGTTTTACATGATGTTCTCACAAGGAGTTACTCCCTTAGTGAAGAACACCAGTGTGTGACTTCGTTTAACGTACTTTGTGACCAGGCTGATGCACAAACAGTGTCCACATAGTCCTTGACAGATTGGAGTCAGGGTTCAATGGAACCTCATGGAAGACGACTGGGGATGTTTCATTGCTGCAGCCTTTCTCTGCCATCACTGCCATTGTGATGTGACATCACCTACCACCAGCTCCACCATTGATAGTCTTTGTTGAATCACTCCTTGTCTGGATCTTCCCCCTTGACCTTCCCGACATGGGGCACCCTACCAGGAGCTAAGTGCCAAATGCCTTCACTGTTGGGAGCTCAGGAACTCACAAACGTGTCCACCATGACAAGATGACGATCCTTGGAGAAGTCATTGCAGAGCAAAGTGGTCAGAACTTAAAAAGAGGTCGTGATTAGGGTCAGTTGGTTCAAGAACCGAATGGTTGAGGGAAAGTAGCTGTTCCTGAAGCTAGTGGTGTGGGACTTCAGGCTTCTGTACCTCCTGCCCGATGGTAGCTGTGAGAGGAAGGCATGGCCTGGATGGTCGGGGTCTTTTATGATGATGCTGCCTTCTTGAGGCAGACAGTGCCTCACATACACAGTTCTGACGGGGAGGCTGGAGAAGCACGTCCCCGTGATGTATTAGGTCACCAGCTTCTTACATTTCTGCAGATTTGAACTGATGTACCAGACCACGTACAACAGTATCATTGGGTAGCAGATAAAATTTAATTTGGAAGATTAATATTTACTCCAGTGGTTGCTTTGGCCACATTCTTTCTTCTGATTAACAGTACAAAATAATTAGTAACAAAGGAAACAAAACTGAGATTACCTTTCCTCACACTGCTTAATTTGGATTCCACCGAAAACTAAAAGCACATCAAAACTCTACAGGGTGTTCTCTGTCTCTGCCACTGCCGAGCCTGTTCATTTTTCTCAATTAAGTTGCTATAATACCATTGACTCTGGCACCCAAGTCTTCATGGATAGCTTTGGTTCTTCAGCACAGCTTGGTGTTTTTAATAATATAGGTGAATATCAGAGGGCACAGCCTCCAAGAGGGCCCCAAACTTGTTGTGGTTTGGAGGCTTGCGTGCTTCAATGACCTGCAGAGCTATGCTGGCTGGAGTCAGGGCTTTATGCTTTGGCTCTTGGACTCTTCATCTCATGTTCTCAATATTTATGCCTAATTTATTTATTATTATTATACTTTTCTTTTTTGTATTTGCACAGTTTGTTGTCTTCTGCACTCTAGTTGAACGCCCAACTAGGGAGGTCTTTCTTCCTGATTCTGCTATGGCTATTATTCTATAGACTTTTTTTTGAGTATGCCTGCAAGAAAATGAATGTCAGGGTTGTATATGGTGACATACAAGTACTTTGATAATAAATTTATTTTGAACATTGAATCTTAATACTTAAAACGGAGGTTGATCGCTTTTTGATTAGGTTGTTAAAGGTTATGGGGAGAAGGCATGAGAATAGGGTTGAGAGGGATAATAAATCAGCCATGATAGAATGGTGTAACAGACTTGATGGACTGAATGGCCTAATTCTGGTTCTATGCCTTACGGTCCTATGGTCTATCTCTGTTTTTCATTCCAGTACTTGGGTGTTCAGTACCGACCCCAAGGCTATTGCATTGTTGAAGGTTCTATCAAAGTTAAGCCCTGGCCTGATGGTGGTAAAATTCCCTAGAGAAGGAAGCAATCACTTAGCCTGCCAATGAGGCAAAAATTCGTCCCACAATCAATTTGCAAGCATGTCCTACAATTACTTGCAGTGAAGGAGGATGAAAGGTGACTTGATAGAGGCGTACAAGATGATAAGAGGCAACCCAATGGTGGAGCATGATGGAGCAGACGATGGGCAGAATGGCCTAATTGTGCTCCTACGTCTTATGGTCTTAAGCACTGAATTTCAGTTGTCTGGTAAAATAGAGCAATCTGCTGGAGATGGTAAAACCATCAAATGTCTCGCTGTTGGCTCAAGCCTATGTAACTAAACACATTTTGATTTGCATTAGAGTTAGCATGTGTATTTATGTTTATCCTTAATATGTGTCTCCTTATTCCTAGCCGTGAGCATTGCTGGCAAACCCAACTTCAGTGTCTGAGCTAGATTAGCTTCATTTGAAACTGGCATGCTTCCTAGTTGCTTGGAGGATTGTCAAGGCACTCTGGGAAATCTCCTCTATAATTCTGTAAGAATCTGACAGGAAGATTTATTGACATTTTAAGGTTATTAGTTAAATAGCTCATGAGGCTAAGGGACTGTTAACCACTTTAGACAAAATGTTGGTATACCAACAGAACATTAAACTCGGTAATAAATGCCCAGGGCACCATCTCTCTGAATCTGAAATGCTGGATTGTCATTCTGGATAACAATGATTTCAAATCAACCAAAATGCTACTACTAACCACAATTCCCTTCCCCTCCCCCACCACCTTCTCTGCTCTCCATAGCAATTGTTCTCTACATGACTTCCTTGACCATGTCCCTCCCCACTGATCTCTTTCCCGGCATTTCTCCCTGTAAGCAGGACAAATGCTACACCTGCCCCTAAGCCTCCTCCATCATCACCACTCAGGGCCTCAAAAGTCCTTCCAGGTGAGGCGACTCTTCTCCTGTGAGTCTGTCAAGGTCATCTACTATATCCAATGTTCCTGCTATGGCCTCCTCTATATTGGTGAGACCAGATGTTGATCGGTAGGCACTTTGTTGAGTATTTTTGCTCTGCCACAAAAGGCGGGATCCTTCCAGTGGCTACCAACTTCTATCAGGGTCCCCATTCCCATTCTGAAAAGTCTGTCCATGACCTCCTCTACCACCACGATGAGGACAAGCTCAGGTTGGAGGAGCAACACCTCATGGTCTGTCTGGGTAGCCTTCAATCTGATGGCATGATCATTGATTTCTCCAACTTTCAGTAATTACTCCCCCCAACCTCTTTCACTCTTAAGCAACACACATTGCCTCATGATCCTCTCATATCCCTTTTGCCCCTCCTGCCCCATGATCCTCTCATATTCCTTTTGCCAATCAACTGTCCAGCTCTTGGCTCCATCCCTCCCCCTCCTGTCTTCTCCTATCATTTTGGATCTCCTCCTCCCCCTCCCACTTTCAAATCTCTTACTAGCTCTTCTTTCAGTTAGTCCTGACGAAGGGTCTTGGCCTGAAACGTCGACTGTACCTCTTCCTAGAGATGCTGCCTGGCCTGCTGCGTTCACCAGCAACTTTGATGTGTGTTGCTTGAATTTCCAGCATCTGCAGAATTCCTCGTGTTTACTCTTTCACCCTTATACCATCCTCCATCCTGGTGACTCTCTCAACCTCTTTCTTTTTGCAATACTTATTTAAATTAATTTTTTAATATCCACATCATTGTAATTTATAATCCTTTTTTATGTATTGCACTGTACTGCTGCTGCAAAGTAGCAAATTCCACAACATATCCAGTGATAATTCACCACATTCTGACTCTGATTTTGAACATTCAGCAGGTCGGGCAGCATCTGCGGAGAGAGAAATTGAGTTAATGTTCAGGTCATTGGATCTGGTGAAAGATCTTCAACTTGAAATATTAAGTCTGTTTCTCCTTCCGCAGATGCTTCCTGACTTATCAAGTGTGCCTAGCGTTTTATGGTGCTATTTCAAAGTTTCAGTATATGCAGTTTTTGACATTAAGCACGCTAAGAAAAAAAATTGTTTAAATTTGCATTTTTAAAATTGAGTTCCAATTGTAAACTGTGTAATGGTATTGCCCAGAAACAAATCAGGCAGACATGATTTAGTTCTATCATTACTGACTTACACTCAGTAGGTACTTTATTAGGTGCAATCTGTACACATGCTTGCTAATACAGATACCTAAACAGCCAATCATGTGGCAGCAACTCAATGCAGAAAAACATGCAGAAGACATGGTCAAGAGGTTCAGTTGCTGTTCAGACCAAACATCAGAATGGAGAAGAAATGTGATCCGAGTAACTTTGGTTGTGGTATGATCGTTGGTGCCAGATGGGGTGGTTGGAGTATCTCACCTCCTGGGATGCTGACCACCTGGGATTTTCATGCACAGTAATCTCTAGAGTTTACAGAGAATGGTGTGAGATACAGAAAAACATCCAGTCAGCGGCAGTTCTGTGGGCTAAAATGCCTTGTTAATGAGAATAGTCAGAGGAGAATGGCCAGGCAGTTTCAAGCTGATAGGAAGGTGACAGTAACTCAAATAACCACACAACACCTTGAATCTTGAAGTGGTTGGGCTACAGCAGCAGAAGACCATGAACATACACTGAGTAGCACTTTCTTAGGTACAGGAGGTTCCTAATAAAGTGGCCACTGAGTGTACTTAATATGTTTCTGACTACTGGCACCAGCTCCAATAGTTGTCATTCCTAACAGGAATGTACGGCTGCAGTATATTTCAGCACTGCATTTCCTTCTAGCGATTACTCTCAATGTAATGATTTAATTATCTGTTTCAAGACTAGAGCTCTGCTAGTTATTATCTAGGCAGCAGGCCAAACCCCACGCACTTCCACATCATCCATAAATATAGCCTCCTCCCTGCATCTTCACAGCCGAGATTTGCACAAGTAACGCAAATTAATTGTGTTTGTGTCCTAGCAGGGAGGCTAACGGCTCGACATTCACTGCTGTAGCTATAACACTGATAAATATTTGGCCCTGTCTAAAATTAGAAAAGTCATTCTTAAAGAAGAAATTCTTATTATAATAAGGAAAAGATTGAACCATCACAATTGCATGGGAAGAAACTTCCATGTTTTTAATGACTCCTGTTATTGGGTCGACCTATGGTTCAAGTGTAAACTGTTACAGTAACAGATTTGACATGATTTCAGTGTAAGTGTAACACAATTTTACACTCAGTCACGAGTTTATTAGCTGCTTCCTGTGCCTAATAAAGTGGCCACTGAGTGTGTGTTCATGATCTCCTGCTGCTGGAGCCGGTCCACTTCAACATGTTGTGCTTTCAGAGATGCTCTCCTGCACACCACTGTGGTTATTTGAGTTACTGTCACCTTCCTGTCAGCTTGAACCGGTCTGGCCGTTCTCCTCTGACCTCTCTCATTAACAAGGCGCTTTCACCCACAGAACTGCCACTCACTGGATGTCTTCTTTTGTTTTTTGCACCATTCTTTTTAAATTCTAGAGACTATTGTGCATGAAAATCCCAGGAGATCAGTAGCTTCTGAGATACTCAAATCAGCTGTCTGGCACCAACAATCATTCCATAGTCAAAGTAATTTCTTCCCCATCTTGATGTTTGGTCTGAACAACAACTGAACCTCTTGACCATGTCGGCATGCTTTTATGCATTGAGTTGCTGCCACATGATTGGCTGATTAGATATTTGTATTAATGAGCAGGTATAGAGGTGTACCTAATAAAGTGGCCACTTAGTGAATGTGGAATGATTTCTGCCATGCATAATCTAGGAAACGTAAACAATTGCTACGCGTCCACTTTTCAGGTGATCTGTGGCCTTCCCAAGTCTCCACAATTTCTGACGAAGCCTTTGGTATGTTTTCCATTTGTCAGTTCTGCTGGTACGCAGATGATTGAGCAACAACTGTGAAAGAAAAGGGATTGTGATGTTTTAGGTCCTGATGCAAGACTTGAACCCAAAATATTGTCAGTTCATTCACCCTACGTTGGTACTGGTATTGGATTAGTACCGTCACATGTTCCAAGATACAATGAAGAGTTTGTCTTGCATACCATTTATACAGATCAAAACATCACAGAATTTATTGAGCTAGAATAAGGTAAATGAACAACAATGTAGAATAAACCATAAAAGTTACTGAAAAAGTGGAGTGAAGGGAAATGATAAAGTACAAGATTATAACAAGGTAGATTGTGGGGCGAAGAGTCCATCTTATCATGGAGGAGCCTGATAACAGAGGGATAGAAGCTGTCCTTGAGCCTGGTGGTAGGTGATTTCAGGCTTTTGTATCTCCTGCGCGATGGGAGAGAGGAGAAGAGAGAATGTGCAGGGTACGTGGGGACTTGGATTATGCAGTCTGCTTTATTGATGCTGTGACAAGTGTAGACAGAGTCCGTGGAGGAGAGGCTGGTCCCTGTGACGTGCTGAGCTGTGTCCACAACTCTCTGTGATATATTGCCTTCACGTGCAGAGCAGTTGCTGTACTGAGCTGTTGTGCATCCAAACAGAATGCTTTCTATGGTGCATCAGTAAGAACTGGTACAAGCTGATGAATTTCTCTAGCCTCCTGAGGATTGAGAGTGTTGGTCAGCTCTCTTGGCCATGATGTCATCATGGTTGGACCAGGAGAGGCTAGTTGTGTTCTTCACACCAAAGAATTTGAAGCACACAACCTTCTCAGCCTCAACACCACTGATGTAGACAGGATCATGTGCCCCGTCTCTCCCCCCTCCCATTGATGTAGACAGGATCATGTGACCTGTCTCCCCCCACCATCATTGATGCAGACAGGATCATGTGACTCGTCTCCCCCCTCCCCATTGATGTAGACAGGATCATGTGACTCATCTCCCCCCTCCCCATTGATGTAGACAGGATCATGTGATCTGTCTCCCCCCTCCCCATTGATGTGGACAGGATCATGTGACCCGTCTCCCCCCAATGTTGTAGACAGGATCATGTGACCCATCTCCCCCCCCCCCCAATGTTGTAGACAGGATCATGTACATCGCCTCCCCCCCCCCAATGTTGTAGACAGGATCATGTACATCGTCTCCCCTCAACCTCTGATAGAAACAGGATCATGTGACCCGTCTCCCCCTACCCTCCATTTCTCAAGTCAATCACCAACTCTTTTGCTTTGCTGATATTGAGGGGGCATTCGCTGGTTGATCTGTTGAATTCCTCCAGCGGAATGTTTGTTGATCCAGACTCCAGTCTCTTCAGTGGCTGCACTCAGGATGGAGGAGCAACACTTAATACTCCACTCCATCCTCCAAAAGTGGAACTTGCCTGTGGCCAAGCATTTTAATACTTATCCCCATTCCAGTTCTGAAATGTCCGTCCATGGCCTCCTCATGCCAAGATGAGGCCACCCTCAGGGTGGAGGAGAACACCCTCTCTGGGTAGCCTCCAACCTGAAGGCATGAATATTGATTTCTCCTTCTGGTAAAATAAAACTCCCTCCTCCTCCCCTCTTCTATTCCCCACTCCGGCCTCTTAACTTGTCTCACATGCCTATCACCTCCCACTGGCTTCCCTCCTTCTCCCCTTTCTCCTATGGTCCACTCTCCTCTCGAATCAGATCCCTTTCTCTCCAGGCCTTGACCTTTCCTACCCACCTGGCTTCACCTGTCACTTTCTAGTTATTCTCCTTCCCACCCCCACCCCCATCCTTTTATTCTGGCATCTTCCTCTATTCTTTCCAGTCCTGATGAAAGGTCTCCGTCCAAAATGTCGACTCTTTATTCATTTCCATAGGTGTTGCCAAACCTGCTGAGTTCCTTCAGTATTTTGTGTGTGTTGCTCTGGATTTCCAGCACCTGCAGACTTCTTCAGCTTTTATTATCTCCAGTGTGGATGAACTTTTTTCTGTTAAAGATGGCGCCGGTAACTGGCGGCTCTGCGTGTGCTCTCCTGAGCAAACTGCCCTCTCCACTATCCTATACCCGAGAAACCCTTCTAAACCTCCAATCTAGCAAGATCAAGATCAACAACACCCTGGTGAAGCTACTGACCCAACTGGAGACCACCATGCCAGAACTGCTTCTTAAACTCCGGACCGCACCTGGACCCAGACGCCTCCCCGGAGTGACCACAGTAAAGCCCCTATGGTGGCCATCCACAGGTGCCAGAAGTGAGGCCTCCACCGCCGACCTAGGCCCAAGGCTTGGCTGGAGTGCAGGCCGCCGCAACCATGACTTGGCTTAAGGATTGTTTCAGCAAGGCGCCCGGCCATCCGGGATTAAGTGTCGGCTTCAGGACCCGACCCAATCGACAGCCCGGGCCCCCAGCAGCTGGAGGTGGCAGCGGAGCCTCCCCCGTTACCTGGCCCGACCCGGAGCGCATGACGACGCGACCCGCCGATCGATTCCCATGGGACGTGTCCACCTACCTCAAAGAGCTGACAATAACACACTGCACCGATGGAAACCTGGAAAGATGCACTACTTACCGAGGAAGCGTGGGAAAAGAGCTGGGCTGCTGGTCAGATTGAAGCTGAGAGGCTTCAGGGTCCCTATGCCCACCATCCTACTAGCTAATGTGCAAGCCATAGAGAACAAGGTGGATGATCTTAAAGGGAGACTCACCTACTGCAGGGAGATGCAGAACTGCTGTGTATTCTGTTTCACCGAGACCTGGCTCTCCCCTGCCACCCCCGACTGTGCCATCTGACCGGAGGGATTTTCGATCCATCGGATGGACCGCATGGCGTCTTCGGGCAAGACGAGGGAAAGTGGTGTCTGCCTACTGATCAACACTGCGTGGTGCTCGGACACAGTAGCACTGACAAGCTCCTGCAGCTTGGACCTGGAACACCTGTCGGTGAAGTGTCGTCCCTACTATCTGCCACGGGAATTCACCTCGGTCATACTGACAGCGGTCTACATTCCCCCCCAGGCGGACATGGAGTGTGCTCTGAACATACTGTATGCCAACATCAGTGAACTTGAGACCAGGTATCCGGAGGCTTTGCTCATTATAGCCGGGGACTTTAACCAGGCCAACCTCAGAAAGGTGCTGTCAAAGTTATACCAACATGTCTCCTGCCCCACTAGAGGCCCGAATATACTTGACCACTGCTACACAGCAGTCAAAGATGCCTACTGTTCCGTCCCACGACCTCACTTCGGAAAATCGGACCATTAGGCCGTACTCCTCTTCCCGGCTTACAAACAGAAACTGAAGCGGGAGGTCACGGTGTCAAAAGTAGTGTCGCGTTGGACGGAGGGACGTGATGAGGTCCTCCGTGACTGCTTTGAATCGGTGGACTGGTTAGTATTCAAGGACTCAGCAGCTAACCTCGATGAGTATGCCTCAGCTGTCATGGACTTAATTTGGAAATGCACAGAGGACTGTGTGTCTCGCAAGACGATCCGGGTATTCCCTAACCAGAAACCTTGGATGAATTATGAGGTCGTCCCTTTTAAAGGCTAGAGCTGCGGCTTTTAGGTCTGGGGATACCAGTCGCTACACAGAATCCAGGCGTGAACTCTGGAAAGCCATTAAGGGCCCCAAGAGGCAATATCAAGCCAAGTTGGAAGCCCAGGCTAACCAGAGGGATGTCAGTAGACTATGGCAGGGTCTAAGTGAGATCACTGGGTGCAAAGAAAAGGCTGGGAATATCAATAACTGTGGCGCTTCTCTTCCTGATGAACTTAACATATTCTACGCAAGATTCGAACAGAAGAGGAGCATCCCGCTCCCTCCGGATGAACCGGACCTGGTGGCATCGAGGTTCATCGTCACCGAGGAGGACGTTAGAAGGGCCTTCCTGAAGATAAATCCAAGGAAGGCAACGGGCCCAGATGGCGTCCCAGGACGGGTTCTCCGGGCCTGTGCAAGCAAGCTAGCTGGAGTGTTTGCTGACATCTTCAACTGCTCCTTGCTTCAGTCTAAGATCCCCTCGTGTTTTAAGAAGGCAACGATAATCCCAGTGCGGAAGAAGAGCAAGGTGGCATGCCTGAATGACTATCGACCTGTGGCTCTGACATCAATTGCTATGAAGTGCTTCGAGAGATTGGTTATGGCACACATCAACCACAGCCTACCGGTCAACCTCGACGCTTTGCAATTCACCTACTGGAGCAACAGGTCAACAGCAGATGCCATCTCTCTGGCCCTACATTCCTCCTTAGAACACTTGGAGAATAAAGATGCATACGTAAGGCTCCTTTTCATTGACTACAGCTCTGCCTTTAATACCATCATTCCAAATAAACTGATTCCTAAGCTCCGGAACCTGGGCCTTAGCACTCAGATCTGCAGCTGGATCTTCAACTTCCTCATAGACAGGACCCAGGCTGTAAAAATAGGGGACAAGCTCTCCTCTACAATCACTCTGAGCACCGGTGCCCCACAAGGCTGTGTACTCAGCCCCCTGCTGTACTCACTGTACACCCATGATTGTGTAGCCAAGTTTCCATCAAACTCAATATATAAGTTTGCTGATGACACAACAATTGTAGGCCGTATCTTGGGTAATGATGAGTTTGAGTACAGAGAGGAAATTAAGAACCTGGTGGCATGGTGCGAAGATAATAACCTATCCCTCAACGTCAGCAAGACAAAGGAATTGGTTGTTGACTTCAGAAAGAGTAGCGGACCACACGACCCAATTTACATCGGTGGTGCGCAATTGGAACAGGTCAAAAGCTTTAAGTTCCTCGGGGTCAATATCACAAATGACCTGACTTGGTCCAACCAAGCAGAGTCCACTGCCAAGAAGGCCCACGAGAGCCTTTACTTCCTGAGAAAACTAAAGAAATTTGGCCTGTTCCCTAAAACCCTCACTAATTTTTATAGATGCACCGTAGAAAGCATTCTTCTAGGGTGCATCACAACCTGGTATGGAAGTTGTCCTGTCCAAGACCGAAAGAAGCTGCAGAAGATCGTGAACACGGCGCAGCACATCACACAAACCAATCTTCTGTCCGTGGACTCACTTTACACCGCAAGCTGTCGGAGCAGTGCTGCCAGGATAATCAAGGACACGACCCACCCAGCCAACACACTTTCCGTCCCTCTTCCCTCCGGGAGAAGGCTCAGGAGCTTGAAGACTCGTATGGCCAGATTTGGGAACAGCTTCTTTCCAACTGTGATAAGACTGCTGAACGGATCCTGACCTGGATCTGGGCTGTACCCTCCAAATATCCGGACCTGCCTCTCAGTTTTTTTGCACTATCTTACTTTCCATTTTTATATTTTCTATTTATGATTTATAATTTAAATTTTTAATATATACTAATTTTAACTATTTTTAATATTTTCAATATTTAATATTTGTAATTCAGGGAGTGGGAAGTGCAGAATCAAATACCGCTGTGATGATTGTACGTTCTAGTACCAATTGTTTGGCAACAATAAAGTATAAAGTATAAAGTATCTTCATGCTATTGGTGCAGGAGAGCCAATCTCTAGTCCTGGAGATGAGAATTATCATTTGGTTCCATTCCTCCCTCTCTGGAGTGTGATGGTGCAACAGTCTGAGTTACTGCTTCAAACACCTGTTTGTGGTAAACCACAGATACTGTTAGAAAATAGAGATGTAAAAAACATAATGGGCTTTTAACATTCTGTCTGCCACCAACTACTCCAGAGCCCCTTGGAAAATGGCCAGTTGTCACCCTCAAACAACTAAACAACACTGAAACTATTTCAGTAATGCACACAAAATGTTGGAGGAACTCAGCAGGTCAGGCAGCATCCATGGAGGGAAACAAATAGTCGATGTTTTGGGCCTGGACCCTTCATCAGGACTGGATAGGAAGACCATCGAGTTGGATTTTGCACTCTGCATTCTGGTACAATGAAGTCACATTATTCTAGAACATAGAACACTACAGCACAGGACAGGCTCTTCTGGGCACGATGTTGTGCTGACCTTTTAACCTACTCTAAGATCAACTTAACTCTTCCCTCCCACGTAGTCCTCCATTTTTTTCTATTGTCCATTTGCCCATCTAAGTCTCTAAAATGCCCCTAGTGTATCTGCCTCTACCATCACCCCTGGCAGACCGTTCCATGCACCTAGCACTCCTGTAAAAATCCTGGTGTGTATTTAATATTTCAATAATATTTGAGCAATCTTGTATATATATTGTTTGATTAAGCATTCTTGTCTGCTTAAATAATTCATTATGGGTCATATGTAAAATTACATTAACTTTGTACATTATCACACTTCCATATGATGATGTAAACGCAAAGTTAGGCCCACATTTCGAACTCCTGCGTCTTCCTTTCAATTAGTTTAATATTTTGAAGTTACAAAACATTACAAAACCTACAACTGGCAATGCTCCCTATACTTTCCTCCAATCACCTTAAAAGTATGCCCCATTGGGAGGAAGTCTCTGGCTGTCCACTTGATCTATGCCTTTTACTATCTTGTACCCCTCATCCTCCTTCCCTTCAATGAGAAAGACCCTCACTTGCTCAACCTCTCCTCATAAGGCATGCTCCCCATCCAGGCAGCATGCTGTTAAATCTCCTTTGCACCTTCTCTCATACTTCCATATCCTTCCTACAATGAAGTGACCAGAACTGAACACAATCCTCCAGGTGTGGTCAAACCAGGGTTTTAAAGAGCTGCAACAATACTCTCACAGGAAGGTTTTGAAGTGAAGAGTCACAAGAAGAGGCTGAATCAGTATAGGAGGAAGGGATTGAGTTGGAGGAGGACAGAGAGGAAGAGACATACACCCAGCGGCCACCTCATAAGGTACCTCCTGTACCTGTTAAATGATTGGCTGACTAGATGTTTGCACTAATGGGCAAGTGTACAGGTGTACCTCATAAAGAGGTCACTGGGTGAACATGGAGCTCAAATGTTGACAGGCACTAGGTGGGCCAACTGGCCGGTGTTGTTTCCTGTATTTGTGTAGTCCATCAGAGATATGGGATTGAACCCTGAATCTTCTGATCAATCTCATTTTCAATAATGAACTTAATGCTATAGAATGGTATTTCCTTTCTAAGAGTGGTAATAAGAGAGGAAAACCACGTTACAAAAAGACCTCACTTGCTTCCTTAATATCTCTTTCCTGAACAAGAAGATGCAGCAGTGTCTCCACTTCCTACGGAGATTGAGGAAAGCAAGGCTCTCCACCTCCATCTTAACTGTGTTTTACCAGAGCACCACTGAGAACCTCTTGACAAGTTGCATCTCCACTGGGTATGGGAGCTGCCGAGCTTCAGACCAGAAGTCCCTGCAAAGGACTGTGAGAATGGCTGAGAGGATCATAGGGGTCTCCCTACCATCCATCGGGGACATTTATCAGGAATGCTGAATAGGCAGGGCCCTTAGTATTATCAAGGATCCCACCCATCCATCCAGCATCCTCTGACTTTCTACCATCAGGCAGGAGACTCCGATGCATAAAGACAAGAACGGTCAGGATGGGAGCCAGTTTCTTCCCCCAGGACACTCCCTGACACATCACATTCAAGGTGTCGCCAGTTAATCTGTTCTGTCTCTTACAATATTTAATTTATGCACTTTAGTTTGTTTATTTATGTGAAATCCATCTGTAGATTTCATCCTTACTTTCATAAGTTATTATGTGTGTTATATACACTACTGTGCTTTACACCCTGGTTTGGAGAAACGTCTCGTCTGTCGGTATACGTGTATATAGTTAAATGACAATAAACTTGACTTGACTTGAGCACCAAAGACAAATTGCTGAGTGAATCAGGGTATCAGGCGATTTTATTTTTACAATGTAATCAAATATCCAAATTGAAAATTTGTTCTTTTTATCGCTTACAGCTTTGTGGCAACAAACAGAAATGCAATTTGTTTTTTTTTAAAGAAAGAGAGCATTTCCTAGTTATACCTGCACAAGCAACTGTAAAGTTGTGGTTTTTGGGTCTCACCGATTCAGCTGCTGATAAGAGAGGAGGGAGTATTGATGCCTGCACTGAAAGGGAGACAGAGAAAACACTGCACAGCGGAGACCAGGCAAGATCACTCATTCTCTACACAACAGCTGTGAAGTATACAACAGCATGCCACCAATATTAATCAGAAGTGCGGAATGTTTTGTCACCACAGAGTGCTCTGCTTGACAGCTTTAAAGTCTGGAAGATGTCACACAGCTGCACTAACATTATACACCAATGTTTCTGAATGGTTTGCACTGAATACAATCCGAGACTAGGTGTCGATGCAATACCGTGGCGTATAAACCACACACTTACCAAACTGCCCTGGCTCCTGTATGACAATTCATTATTTTTCTTGGCTTAGTTTTGCTTTTCGGATTGTTCTGTTCCTTGGTGTTGGGGGGGGTGGGGGTGCAGTGGTAAGTGCCAGATGTTCTCAGAGTCCCTGATAATATCAAGTTCAGACAGGAAGAAATTATGATCTAGAAAGGGTGATCTTATCGGCCTAATCCCAGAATCCCACCTTCCTCTCCTGCCACTCTGATGATCCAGAATCAGATTTTAGATTCAGATTCAGATTCAGATTTAGGTTTATTTATCACTGGTGCTTTGAACATATAGTGAAATGCATTGTTGCATTAACAAGCCACACACACAAGGATGTGCTGGAGCAGGCTGCAAGTGTCATCATCCATTCCAGTGCCAACATGGCACTCCCACAGTGCTCCTCAGACCCCAGCTTCAGCCGTCGAGTCTGGACTTCTGGTTGACCTTCGGATCTGTGCAAACTTTGGACTTCAATCCAGACTTCTGTTCCAACTTCAGGCTTCGATCTGACCTTCTGATTGACCTTTGGGCTTTGATCTGGAATATTCCAAGCGGCCTTCAGCCTCCAGTCTTTAGCATTGACCCGGGTCTGGCGGGTGATGACGAACAAGGACCCAGAATCCAGGCCTCCAACATCAGATGTATGTGTGATGAACACTGATTGTTCTCTCTGGTCTGCCGGCCCCCGACATCTGACCTCATCCTGGCTGCTTGCCTTCGATTTGTTTGTATTTCCACAGTTTGTCTTTTGCATCTTCGTTGTTTGTCATTTTTGTTCGTGCGTAGTTTTCATTGACTGTATTGTGTTTCTTTGTTCTAGTAGTATCTGCTGGCATGTACATACTTTGATAATAAATTTACTTTGAACCTTGAACACTAAATGGAGGCTTTGACTCTCGTTCCCCAAAATCCCTTTCACTAAATCCTAATCTGACCCCTAACTCCCCCCTCTGTCCACAGAACATCTCTACAAACTTAATAAAACCCTAAAAATTAGCTATGCTTGAGCTATGATCTCAATGGAGGCCACAACCTGACGCCATCTTGAAACGTAAAAGAACAGATCCGTGGTGTGGAAGGGTGTGTTGCAGTCTTGAGCGAGGTGCCGTATCAGCAGAGGGAGGTAAATCAGAATCATGTTTCCTATCGCTGGCATACGTTGTGCATTTTGCTGACTTTGTGGCAGCAATTCAGTGCAATACAAAAGAATAGAGAAAGAACTGTGAATTGCAGTAAGTATATAGGATATTTAATTTAATTTAAAAAGTAGTGTTCACGGGTTCAATGTCCATCAGAAAGCTGATGGCAGAGGGGAAGAAGCTGTTCCTGAATCGTTGGGTGTGTGCCTCCTCCTTGATGGTAGCAATGAGACCAAGGCAGACCTGGGTGGTGGGGGTCCTTAATGATGGACGCTGTCTGTTTTGAGGCATCGCTCCTTGAAGATGTCCTGGATACTACAGAGGCTGGTGTTCATGATGGAGCTGACTAAGTTTACAACTCTCTGCAGCTTATTTTAATCCTGTGCAGTAGCAACCCCCCTCCCACCAACACCAGACGATGATGCAGCCAGTCAGACTACTCCGCACGGTACATATAGAGAAATTTTCAAGCGTCTTTGGTGACATACCAAATCTTCTCAAACCTCCAATGAAATATAGCTGCTGTCGTGCCTTCTTTATAGCTGCATCAATATGTTGGGTCCAGGTTAGATCCGGGAACTAGAAATTGCTCACACTTTCCACTTCTGATCCCTGTATGAGGACTGGTGTGCATTCCCTCATCTTACCTTTTCCGAAGTGGTATAGTAACAGGGGTGGGTTTCTACTAAGGGATTTGCAGAGCGTATAAGCTCCTTCTTATACACAAAGCACCTGACAAGTTTTTAAAGCCTAAGTGGGGGTTTAAAGCATGAAATGTGATCAGGAAGATCCGGGCCAGGGTTGTGCTACTAATTCATGTTGCCAGAAACACGTTTTATGCAGTGAAAGATACCCACGGAGCACAAGTCAAGAGTGTGATGAAATGCCTACCACTTGTCTGGATATCAGAAACACAACAGCATCAGAGCAAGCAAGCCAATCGCTTTGTCATCCTAAACCAGCTTAAATATGAACCCGATAAAGAGAGTCCTGAAAAAGGTCTTGGCCCGAAACTTTGATGCTTTATTCCTCTCCATAGATGCTACCTGACTTGCCGAGTTCCTCCAGTGTTTTATGTGTGTGTTCACCAGCTTAAATATTCCTTCTTAAGGACTCCTAACACCTATTACATGCCCTCTTCTCATTACTACTATAACAGAAGAGCTACAGGAGCCTGAAGACACACACTCATTTCACACCATTTCAGGAACAGGTTCTTCCCCTCCGCCACTGGATTTCAGAATGGACAATGAACCCACGTACAGTATGCTACTGCACAATTTTTTTGCTTTGTGCATTACTTATGTAATCAACTTTATATATATATATATATATATATATATATATATATATACACACACACACACACATACGTACATAGTACTGTGTAAAAGCTTTTGGCACATATAACTAGGGTACCTAAGACTTTTGCGCAGTACTGTATTTATCAACATGGAGCGGAGAGCGGGTTTGTAGATCTGGCGGGAGCAAAGGACGTTGGGAATTGCGAAGGTGGAGCACCGCGGTAAGGGTGTGGGACAGGTGGCAGAGGAGGAAGGAGAACCAAGGGCGGAGGGAGTGGGTGCCACGGGTGCAGACACGCCCAGCCTTCAGACACCTGGCAAAGTCATTTGATTCCAAACAATTGGTTTATTGATCATTACAGAATGTCTCTCTGGTGCTTCCCGCTCCCTCCCCTCTCCCTTCCCCCTTTCCCAACCATGATTCCCCTCTCCCTGCCCCCTTCCTACTCCCAGTCCGCAATAGAGACCCAGATCAGAATCAGGCTTATCATCACTTGCAGATGCCATTAAAATTAGTTTTTTTATAACATATGCCAGTGATATTAAACCTGATTCTGTGGTTGCAGTGTGAACCGGCTGTGAAGTGCACTGTAGTTGCCTGCCTTGGCTAAATGCGGAGTCACAAGAGACTGCATGTGCTGCTGAGCCAGCAGCAGACTATCTGCTGGCGGATCTCAGCGGGTCAGGCAGCATCTGTGGGAGGAAAGGAACTGTTAGTGTTTTGGGTCGAAAGCCTCCATCATGACTCAGGTTTTCCTTGCACTATCTCTGTTAAAAACATGTGCTGTGACCTTTAACTCTGCCGAAGAGAAAATGGCCAAAGTTGCTTAGCACTTCAGTGTAACGGTGTTTGTTAGGTGTGTCAAAAATCAAACTTAAATTTATGAAAATAGTGAAAAATATACCAATATTGTGCTGAAACTGGAGAAGGTTCAAAGGAGGTTCATGAAAATGATTCCAGGATTGAATGGCTTGTCATATGAAGAGTGTTTGATGGCTCTGGGCCTGTACTCACTAGAATTCAGAAGAATGAGGGGGGACCTCATTGAAACCTATCGAATGGAGAAAGGCTGTGACAGAGTGGATGTGGAGAGAGTGGTGGGAGAGTCTAAACCCAAAGGACACAGCCTCAGAACAGAGGGGCGTCCTTTTAGAATGGAGATGAGGAGGAATTTCTTTAGCCAGAGAGTGGAGAATCAGTGGAATTCATTGCCACAGGCAGCTGTGGAGGCCAAGTCTTTATGTATATTTAAGGCAGGGGTTGAGAGAGGTTGAGGGATACAGGGGAAAGGCAGGAGATTGGAACTGAGAGGAAAAATGGATCAGCCATGATGAAATGGTACAGCAGACTCGATGGGCCAAATGGCCCAATTCTGCTCCTATACCTTATGAGCTTATGGAATTAGAATGTGATGCACCCAAAAATGTAATTATAATCAAACTACAAAATAAACTGAAGTAACTACCTTAAATATGGTATACAAACAGTATATACACATTTACACATCCCCACTACTCAAGAAATAGAATATTCGTCTGCGCGTGGTGGGAAATGCACCATAAAGGGCATCAGCTCGGTTTGGGACCCAGCGGACATCACGAACTGCTGGGAGACAACAGCATGGTACAACAGAGAGCTCAACGCAGTCGCACACCTACAGTTAAGTACAAGTTGACAATGAAATCAAACTAAACTTTGGCGTCTGACTCCGAACGTATGCAGCAATGGGGGTGGGGGGTGGAAACAGTGGGCTAATTATGAAGATATACCAGGGGAAGGCATCGAAGTTTGTACACTCACCTTTTTACATCTTTTTATTGAATAAGTATACAAAAAGGTAAGCCATATAGGCACTAATACACTGTTAGAATATAATAAAATTACAGGAGATATTAATACAAAAAAAAAGATACAAACAATGTAATTTAAACATAACATACTAAGGTAACATAATAGTATACTAATTTTTATATATATATACCAATAGAGAAAAGGAAAATAAAAACCCAAAAAAACCCACCGTGCAACTAACTAAAAGCAAAGCAAAGCAATGGGCTAACTTGGAACCAAGCAGAGTTAAAAAACTTAAAATCACGTCCTCAATCCCGACTTCCATTAAAAACAGTAAAAAAAAACAAGAAGAGTATATAAATATGGAGTAAAAAAAAGAGGAGAAAAAAAATTACATTAAATGAAAATATTGAATAAAAGATCTCTAGGTCTGTTCAAATTTAAGTGAGGAATCATAAAGATTGCTTCTAATTTTCTCCAAATTCAAGCGTAATATCGTCTGAGAAAACCAAAAAAAGATAGTTGGAGCATTAAGCTCTTTCCAATATTGTAAGATACATCTTTTCGCCATTAAAATAAGAAATGCAATCATTCTATGGGCTGAAGGGGAGAGATTACTGGAAATTTTAGGTAGTCCAAAGGTAGCAGTAATAGGGTGAGGAGAGATATCTATATTCAATACCTTGGAGATAATATTAAAAATGTCTCTCCAAAAAGTTTCCAGAGTAGGACAAGACCAAAACATATGAGTTAAAGAGGCTATCTGCCCCGGACATCTATCACAAAAAGGATTAATATGAGAATAAAAGCGAGCTAATTTATCTTTGGACATATGTGCTCTATGAACAACTTTAAATTGAATTAGGGAATGTTTAGCACAGATAGAGGAAGTATTGACTAATTGTAAAATCTGCCCCCAGTCATCCACGGAAATGATAGACCCCAATTCCTGTTCCCAATCTACCCTAATCTTATCAAATGGAGCTTTCCTAAGTTTCATAATAATATTATAAATCATAGCCGATGCACCTTTCTGACATGGATTAAGGTTAATTATAGTATCTAAAATGTATGTAGGAGGAAGCATAGGAAAAGAAGAAAGTATAGTACTTAGGAAATTTCTAACTTGTAGATATCTAAAAAAATGTATTCTTGATAAATTATATTTATTAGATAATTGTTCAAAAGACATAAGGGAACCATCTAAAAATAAATCCAAAAACCGTGAAATACCCTTAGTCTTCCAAATTTGAAAAGCACGATCCGTAAAAGAGGGAGGAAAAAATATATTACCTAAAATAGGAATCGCTAGCCCAAATTGGTTAAGATCAAAAAATTTTCTGAATTGAAACCAAATACGTAAGGTATATTTAACTATCGGGTTAGATACCTGTTTGAGGCGTTTCAAATCAAAAGGAAGAGAGGAAACTAAAATAGAGCCAAGTGTATAGCCCTGAACAGATTGTAATTCCAATGCTACCCATTTAGGAATGGATAGTATATCCTGGTCAAGTAACCAAAATTTCATATGTCGAATATTAATTGCCCAATAATAAAATCTAAAGTTGGGTAATGCTAAACCTCCATCTCTCTTAGCTTTCTGTAAATGTATTTTACCCAGCCTCAGGTTTTTATTTTGCCAAATAAATGAAGACATTTTTGAGTCAACTTTATCAAAAAAAAGATTTTGGGACAAAGATTGGTAATGCCTGAAATATATATAGAAATTTTGGCAAAAAAAACCATCTTAACTGCATTAATGTGACCAATCAAAGTTAAATATAAAGGAAACCATTTAGATGAAAGTTGAATAATATGGTCAATTAAGGGTAAAAAGTTAATCTTAAATAAATCTTTGTATTTACAAGTAATTTTAATCCCATGATATGAAAAATAATTATTAATCAATTTAAATGGGAAGTTATGATATAAGGGAAGTTGTTTATTAATCGGGAAAAGTTCACTCTTACTAAGATTTAATTTATAACCTGAAAAGAGACTAAATTGTGCTAATAACTCTAAAACAGCAGGGATGGATTTTTGAGGATTAGAAATATATAAAAGTAAGTCATCAGTATAGAGTGATATTTTATGGGACTTTAAGCCCCGAGTTATCCCAGTGATATTTGGAGATTCTCGAATGGCAATTGCAAGAGGTTCTAATGCAATAGCAAATAATAAAGGACTAAGAGGACAACCTTGTCGAGTACCTCGAAAAAGAGGGAAAAAAGGTGAGCTTAGAGAGTTAGTAAGGACCGAGGTCACAGGAGAATGATATAACAGTTTGATCCAGGATATAAATTTCGAGCTAAAATTAAACATTTCAAGCACCTTAACTAAGTAAGGCCATTCTACTCTATCAAAAGCTTTCTCAGCATCTAAAGAGATAACACATTCAGGAACATTTTCTGAGGGGGTATAAACAATATTTAACAGTGTGCGAATGTTATAAAAAGAGTAACGACCTTTAATAAAACCCGTTTGGTCTTCCGAAATAATAAAAGGAAGTACTTTTTCTAATCTGTTTGCTAATAACTTAGAAAACACTTTAGAATCAACATTTAATAAAGATATTGGTCTATAAGATGCACATTGAGCAGGATCTTTATCCTTCTTTAATATTAGAGAAATTGACGCTCTATTGAAAGATTTGGGAAGTTTACCAAGTTTTAATGAAGCCTCAAAAACCCTACAGAACCAAGGGATTAATGAAGGTGCAAAACATTTATAAAATTCTACGGTAAACCCATCAGGGCCAGGAGCTTTCCCCAAATTCATAGAGGAAATAACATTCTTAATCTCATCAGTGGTAATGGGAGTATCTAGCATAGAAGACATATCCTGTGAAATCTCAGGGAAATCTAGGTCATCTAAAAAATCATTCATATATTTAGAGTCTCAAGGAGACTCTGATTGATGTAAGGAAGAATAAAAATCACAGAAGGTTTGGTTGATCCCCGCATGATCAAGTATCAGTCGGTCATTTTGGTTATAAATCTGATTAATTTGAGATTTAGCATAATTAGACTTCAATTGATTAGCCAGCAGTTTGCCAATTTTGTCACTGTGTACATAAAATTCACTTCTTGTTTTCTTTAATTGGTTTAAAGTTTGTACACTCACCGCAACAACAGCAGAAAGTTATGGGGGTGTGTGTGTGTGTGTGTGTGTGTGTGTAAGGAGTGCGATTATCAAGTGCTCTCCTTCACAACCTTAATGCTCTGTTGTAATGAATTAATCTGCGAGGCATATTTTTCACTGACTTCAGTACGTGGGGCATGTGTTGAAACGACCTGTATGATTGGAGTACATAACAAAGTTTTGCACTGTACATTGGTACAGGTGACAATAATAAACCAATTTACAGCAAAATATATTTAAAATGCATTAATGTAAAACACATAGATTAGTAACATAGCATGTGACAGGCCCTTCAGTCCAACAAGCCTGAACCAGCCAATAACAAACAGCAGCGGAGTGGACCCAGCACTGATGTCTGTGGCCTCCAGTCGAAGGGAAACACCACCTACAAATGCTACATTTGACCCAGTGACCCAGGTTCAATACTGACTGTGTAGATTTTGCATCTTTTCTTTGTGAGTGTATGGATTACCTCCGGGTACTCTGGTTTTATCCCACATGCATAACGCTTAATCAGAATCTGGTTTAATATCACCAGCATATGTTGTGAAATTTGTTGTCTTTGCCTCAGCGGCACATTGCCATACATAATAACAGAAAAACGTACGTGAATTGCAGTAAGTGTATATATGTATATTAAATATTGCCTCAGTGCTGGGTGAGTCTGCACCCACACCACCCCCTGCCCGTCACACTCCTTCTCTGCCACCTGTCCCACACCCTTTCTGCGCCACTCCACCCTCGCCATTCCCCACATTCTTTGCTCCTGCCAGATCTGCACACTTGCTCTCTGCTCCACGTTGGCAACATGGTATTGTGCAAAGGCTTTAGGTGCCCTATCTATATACCGTATACGTGCCTACAACTTCTGCACAGTACTGTATCACCTATCTATTGTTAGAGAGCACATGGCAGTATCGGGCCCATCTGCCCCAATGACCCTGTGTCACATAATTACCTCCACGTGACTAATTGACCCACTAATCGGTATGTCCTTGGAATGCGAGAAGGAAACGGAGCACTCAGAGGAGAATGGACCAGCTCTTTGCAGACCGTGGCGGGAGCTGAACTTGGGTTGCTGGCTACGACACTGTTGTGCCACCATAACAGGGAGAATAAAATAGGATTAGTGTAAATGGCTGCTTGATGTTCAGCATGGCCTCGATGGGCCAAAGTGTCGGCTGATCCCGACTTTATCAACTTTAAGCTGTAAACTTTACACCATGGATAGCGCAATGCTACTACAGCTCACACTGTTAAAGATCCGGTTCCCTCTGTAAGAAATTTTGTACGTTCTTCCTGTCTGTATGTGGGTTTCCTCTGGGTGATCTGGTTTCCTCCCACAGTCCAAAGACGTACCAGTTAGTGGGTTAATTGGTCACTGTAAATTGTCTTGTGATTAGGCTAGCGTTAAACAGGTGGGTTGCTGGGTGGTGTGGCTCATTGGGCCGGAAAGGCCTGTTCCCCACTGTATTTCTAAATAAATAAATCAATCAATAATCGATAAGCAGAGCTAAATTCTCTAGAGTTAGTTAAGTGTGGACCTATAGAGAATGTGTTCAGCTGAAAAGGCGAACTTGCCCAGTTATTCTCTTTGGCAGCCCTGAAACGTGGTGGCATGTTTCCAACTCGGCTCGATGCCAGCTGACCAAAATAAAGTGGGTAACCTGAGCACTGGAGCCATTGAGGGAGGCGGTAATCTGTTCTGGCTAGCTATCTGAGTTATGAAGTCACCTCCTGCATTCCACAGGATAGTCACATAAGCTGGCAGGTAAACTGAGGTCATGGAATTGTTTGCTGAAACCGAGGGAAAGAACTGATTTAGTATCAAATGATCGTCATGGTAACATATCCAGTGGTTGGGATACTAAGAGTGGACCTCAGGCTGATATTCTTGAACTCGGGATCTCTGAAGCTTGCAGTGCCAAAAACAAGATGTGAAATTTGTTATATTGTGGCCACAGTACAGTGCAAATACAAAAAAATTACTATATGTTACAAAAATGAGTAAACCGTGCAAATTTATGTATTTATATATATTTTATTCCATATTGGTACTTTTACCTTTGACTTTATTCTTTATATAATTATTTATTCTTTTTAATTGTTGAACATTGTTTCCTGTTGCATGCCACACCAGCTTTGATAAACTTCTATAGAGGTGTGGAACAGAGCGCATTGACAGGTTGTATCATGGCCTGGCATGGAAACACCAATGCCCTTGATGGGAAAATTCTCTGAAAAGTAATGGATGCAGACCAGTCCATTGTGTCCTAACCACCAATGAGCACATCTACATGGAGTGCTGTTGCAGAAAAGCAGCATCCATCATCAGGGACCTCACCACCCAGTCCATGCTCTCTTCTTGCTGCTGCCATCAGGTACAAGAGCCTCAGGACCCACACCACCAGGTTTAGGAATAATTATTACCCCTCAACCATTGGGGTCTTGAACCAAAGGGGATAACGTCACTCAACTTCACTCACCCCATCACTGAACTGCTCCCCCAACCTATCGACTCACTTTCGAGAAGTCATGTTATTGATATTTATTTATTTATTATTATTATAATTATTTTCTTTTGTCTGTACACGTTTTCCTGCTGTTTGCACATTGCTTGTTTGCCAGTCTTGTTGTCTGCAGTCTTTCATTGATTCTATTGTGCTTCTTGGATTTACTGTGATTGACCGCAAGAAAATGATTCTCAGGTATATATAAGGTGACATATATGTACATTGATAATAAATTTACTTTGAACACACCTCAGCAAATTCCTAACACATTCAAATGCATATGACGAGTAAAGCTGATCTTTGATAAAAAAAGGATTAACAAAATAGTGTTCAAAGGTTCATGGACTGTTTGGAAATCTGATGGTGCAGGGAAAAATCTGTTTCTGAAACACTGAGTGTTAGTCTTCAGGCTCCTGGACTTCCTCAGTGGTGGTAGCAATAAGAAGAGGACATGTCCCAGATGTGAGGGTCCTTAGTGGGGGATGCTGTCTTCTTGAAGCACCGCATCTTCAAAGATTCAAAGTACATTTATTATCAAAGTGTGTATACAGTATACAATCCTGAGATTCATCTTCCTACAGACAGCCACAAAACAAAGAAACACAATCGAACCCATACAAAGAAAACATCAAACACTCATTGCGCAAAAAAAAGAACAAATCATGCAAGTGGCAATAAACGAGTGAAAAACACAGAATATAAAACATGAAACCACAGAGTCATTGAATGTTCAGTTTGGTTCAGTTCAGTTCAGTTTAGTGCTGTGCAGTTTGTCACCAGCAGTCTGCATGCCAGGCATCTTGAAGATGTCCTCAATGCTGGTAGGGTTATACATGTGCAAGCCATGGTTTTGAGGAAATATTAAGGACAAATCTGAAGGGAACTGTAGTTATCATGGGAGATTTTGATCTATATAATGACTGGGCAATAAACGAGCAAAGGCATTGCAAAGGATAATTTGCAGAATGAATCAGGCACTGCTTTCTTGAGCGGTATATTGTAGAGTCTAATGGGGATGAGATATTTTTGTTTGGAGCTTATATAATGAGGAAAGTTTAATAAAAGATCTTGTGGTTGAAAAGTCCCCGAAGTTGTTGTGACCACATACTGGAACACGTTATCTACAAAATGCTTTTTTTATTAGGCTGCTTCATAGAAATGGTACAATACTGAGGTTCTCAAACATTTTTTGTTCTGCCTGAATTAGACTGATTTTCCCGGGATCCCCACCATTTTCCACTCATTCTGAGTTTAAAAAAATATCCATGTTTTTAATGATTACACCTCTCCTTTTACTTCATCTCTGAAGGCCTGTTTTCCCTCCCTTCTGAAAACTTGCAGTGTATGATATTTTGTCATAAACACAAGAGATTCTGCAGATTCTGGAAATCCAGAGCAACACACACACACACACACACACACACACACACACACACACACACACACACACAAAATGCTGGAGGAACTCAGCAGGTCTGGCAGCATCTCCGGATCAGGAATAAACAGTTGAGGTTTTAGGCCTAGACCCTTCATCAGGACTGGAAAGGAAAGGGGAAGAAGCCAGAGTAAAGAAGGTAAGGGGAGGGGAGGGGAAGGAGTACAAGCCTGAGGGATGGGGGATGGGGGATGGGGGATGAAGTGGATGACGCGCGCTGAAGAAGAAGGGATCTGATAGGAGAGGAGAGGGCACCTTTGGAGAAAGGGAAGGACAAGGGCATCTTGGGAAGGTGATGGGCAGGTGAGGAGAAAGGAAGAGGTAAGGGGCGAGCTCCAGTGGCAAATAAATGCAGAGAGAAGGGGACGGGGGAAAATTACCAGAAGCTGGAGAAATCGATGCTCATGCCATTAGGTTGGAGGCAGGCCAAACAAAATATGAGATGTCGCTCCTCCACTCACTGTGACAGCAGAGGAGATCACAGACTGACGTATTGGAATGGGAATGGGAATGGAAAGTGAAATTCAAAGTAATGGCTCCTGGGGAATTTGTTGTGGATGGAGCGAAAATATTCGAAAGAGCGGTCCCCCAATCTATGTTGTGTGACGTTAATGTAGAGGAGGCCACATCAGGAGTACCAGATACAGTAGATAACCCTGACAGATTTGCAAGTGAGGTCTTGCCTCACCTGGAAAGAATGTTTGGGGCCCTGAATTGAGGTGAATGGGCAGGTGGAACTCTTTTCCCGCTTGCAGGGATCTGAGCAAGGTGGGAGATTAGTGGGGAAGGATGAATGACATATTTTGGCATTTTGTCTCACCAGCCTAAAACTTCATCTGAGATGTTCAACAAAACCCAGGTGACAGATCTGAGTCTTTGTATATTCTGGGTAATCTAAAGTGCATGGAGTTATGTTGAATCCAAATCTCAGAAACAAACCACTTGGTATAATTAGCCAACTCCAGAATTTTTGCCTAACGTGTGTCCTCTTCCAATCTTTTATCTGTAAACCAGTTAATTTTTCTCACTTTCAGCTCATCCAGCATCCCCTTGAATCAATCTATCTTATTCATCAAGGATGCTGCTGTGACTGGAGGACCCAAGTTATAAGGAAAGATTGAATAGGTTCGGACTTTATTCCTTGGAACGTAGAAGATTAAGAGGAGATTTGAGGGCCGGCTGGTGGCGAAATGACTTCAGCGCTGGACCTAGGAGCGGAGGTTCCCAGGTTGAAACCTGTCGGGTCCGCTTCCAAGTACACTTTCCATCCGTGCCGGGTTGAGTGTCGAGATCGCAACTCAACCTTGTAAAATAAAAGGGAAAAATACTGCGAAAATGTCCGTGTGAGGAGTGGCGAGCCACTCAGTCTCTCTCTCTCTCGCTCTGCGCCTTGTAAAAAGCCATGAAAAAGATATCATCGTGGTCGCATTAACGCAGACGCACAGACCCGCACGCACGCAAGCACATGCCAGAGAAAAAAGAGGAGATTTGATAGAGGTATACAAAATTATGAGGGGTATAGATAGGGTAAATGCAAGCAGGCTTTTTCAACTGAGGTTGGGTGGGACTACAACCAGAGGTCATGGGTTAAGGATGAAAGGTGATAAGTTTAAGGGGAAACTTCTTCATTCAAAAGCCATTGAGCATGTTGGACAACTGCTAGCACAAGTGGTGCATGCGAGCTCGACTTCAAAATTTACGAGAAGTTTTGGATAGGTACATGGATGGTAGGGGTATGGAGGACTATGTTTCCAGTGCACGTTGATGGGAGTAGGTAGTTTAAATAGTTCAGCACGGAATAGATAGGTGGAAGGGCCAGTTTTTGTGACTCTATGATAGAAAGGTCATAGAGTTTTGAATGGCTCATTGTGCAAGTGAGTTCCACGTTCATTTAAGAAGTTTCTCTTCTCTATATTCTATTTTAAAAAAAAGCATTACATGCAAACTATTGCAGGGAAATTTGTTGCCCTTTCAAGATTTCAGCGCGTGAAAATCTGGTTCAAAGCTCGTACCCACTTTCGATCAAGTGGTCAGCAACAACATTTGCTTTCTTCAGGTTCACATCTAATACTTGATATGCAAAGCTGCAGTTCTGGTATCCCACCTACAAGCAAGATATTAATGAGGTTGAAAGACTGAAGAGAAAATTGACAAGGATATTGCCAGGACTTGAGGACCTGAGTTTTAGAGAAAGGTTGAAAAGGTTAGGAATTTATTCCACAGGGTGTTAGGAGAATGAGGGGAGATTTGATAGAGGTATACAAAATTATGAAGGGTATAGATAAGGTAAATGCAGGCAGGCTTTTTCCACTGAGGTTGGGTAAGACTACAACGAGAGGTTATAGACTAAGGGTGAAAGGTGAAATATTTAAGGGGAACGTGAGGACGACTTCTTCACTCAGAGGGTGGTGAGATTGTGGAAAGAGCTGTCAGTAGAAGTGGTGGAAGCATGTTCGAATTCAAAATTTGAGAGACATTTGGATAGGTACATGAATGAGAGGGGTGTGAAGGGTAATGTTCTAGGTGCAGGTCGATGGGGGTAGACAGATTAATAGTTCAGCATGAACTAGATGGATTGAAGAGCTTGTTTCTATGTTGTAGCGTTCTACAACTCTATCACTCTATAGAGTTATAGAGTCATGAAGCTGAATTACTTGCTTAAAATATCCCTGCAACATTCTCAGATTAAAGTGGAAAATATTTTGGCTCTTGGACAGTGCAGAAATGAGCTGTACGTTGAGCAGTGGAAGTGCTACAGAATGGATAATGTTTCTCTGTAGCTGTTACTCATATCTGAAGTTTCACGGCAATCCACTTTAAGTTAGTGTAGACATGCCTATCTCAGAAATGAAGAGGCTCATGTTATGCAATGCCCTACAAAGGATTGGAAAAAGCGGCAGAGTGTTCTAAACTCAGCCAGCTCCATCACGGGCACTAGCCTCCCCAGCATCGAGGACGTCTTCAAAACGCGATGCCTCAGAAAGGAGGCATCCACCATTAAGGACCCTCATAACCCAGGGCTTGCCATCTTCTCATTATTAGCATTAGGAGGAGGTACAGGAGCCTGAAGACACCCGCTCAATGTTTTAGGAACAGCTTCTTCCCATCCTCCATCAGATTTCTGAACGGACCATGAATGCAACCTCACTTTTGCATTACTTATTAATTCCTTATTGTAACTCCTAGTAATTTTTTATATATTGTAATGTACTGCTGCCACAAAACAAGGAATATTATGACATATGCCGGTGATATTAAACATGATTCTGATGCTGAATCTGACTGGGCTGTGAAAATTTTGGAACCCATAATGTTCTTTTCAAACCATCCTCTGGCTTGTCAAATGCTGAACCTGGTATGTCTGACTCCAATTCTCTGGATTTTTTGTGGTCTGTCTATTTAAATCATGTTTAGATCCTGCCTTGGGTAATTCTGAAGAGCATACAGGGAAGGTCACTTAAGCTGCAGAATGTATCATCAAGAGGTTCTTCCATATAAATAGAACAATAATGATACCTTCATCCACTAATGTGTGAATGTTTCCTTCTCTCCAATTTTCTGAATATATTAATTAATATTACCCAGAGCTTCATGGCAGCAGTAACAATATTCCCACAGTTTGTGCCTGCATTGTGAGCCCACTGTACGCTTAAATGTTGTAAATTATTAATTTCACCAGAAAAACCTGTTAGTTATTTAATCTTTCATGTAGATTTCTTCTTCCAAATCACTCCAATGTCAAAAGGATACTGCACGATGACAGGACATTCCTCACATTTTTAATCTTCAACTCCAATAATATTCATCAGTATGCATCGCCATACTCCCTTCAAACTAATAATATATTATAATGGAAAAATCCTCTGGAGATTTGCTGCTTAATTACAACATTATTTGCATTTTTGCATATTAATGATTGCGCATTTGCTGCAGTAATTAAGCAGAATGAATTGAAAATCCTAATGTTTAAAGCAATGGTGAAAAACCACGATGCAGAACAGATCCCTGTGGTTTTTTGCCAGAATTTAACCCTTTGGTTGCCGAGCACCAGCATTGAAAACATGCTTATTTTTCCTAAACCACCACCACCATAATAATTCTTTGTGTTTTTAAGATTCCACCTAAGAAAGTATTTAGCCATATCAATAGAACAAAATACTTCAAGGTTACAAGTGCAACGTCCAGCCTTCTTCTCCTTAGGCCCATATACCCCTACTGGGACAGAGGCTGCCGACAGAAGTTCACCAGAGTCCTCTGCCCTGGGCGGATAGAAAGTTGATCGGCACTGTGGCTTCGGCTTTCATTTCACTACTTCATACGTCTTCTAGGCAAGGATCCTTCCTCTCCCTGGGATGTGGTCTTTGGAGCTTCTGCTGGCATTCTATAGCCCTGGGATTTTACAGGATGGGGTTTCTAGTCCTGTGCTCAGTCCTCCTCCTTTCGCAGCCGGGCTTGGGACCGTCCATGGCGGAGTTCTATCTACCTCCGCCTCTCATGATAACTACACGTGTTTCCTCCTGTGCTCTGGTTTCCTACTACATTCCAGAGATGTACTGGTCGGCAATGAATTCCACAGGTTCACCACCTTCCTGGCTAAATAAATTCCTCCTCATCTCTGTTCACCAGGGACATCCTTGGGATTCTGTGGCTGTGCCCTCTGGTCTTGAATCTACTTAGTACTTAAATCTTTAATCAAGACTGCAAAATTCTTTACTTATGAATGGAAAACTAAGGATTAAGTCATGGAAGACAATTCTGAGGTGTGCAGCTTTCAAATCTGTAAGAGAAGAACCCATGAGACAAAATGCAGAATTACACACCACATTGCTTACACCACATTACACGAGAATCAAGACACTAAACCACAGCCCTACTATACATACTACAAATTATTAATCTTCAAGCTTGACCCTGCTCCGCAGGTGTAGCCCTCCCCAACACTGAGCACATCCACATGGAGTGCTGTCATAGGATCATAAAAGCAGCATCCATCATCAGGGATCCCCACCATCCCAGCCAGACTCTCTTCTGGCTGCTGCCATCAGGAAGAAGGTACAGGAGCCTCAAGGCCCACACCACCAGTTTCAGGATCAGTTATTATCCCTCAACCATCAGCCTCTTGAACCAGAGGGGCTAACTTCAGTTGCCTGGGCACTGAATGATTCCACAACCTATGGACTCACTTTCAAGGGCTCTTCACGATATTTATTGCTTGCTTATCTTATTATTATTTTACTTTTCTTTTGTTTCTTTGTATTTATTGTGAATGCCCACAATAAAATGAATCTCAGAGTCATATATGCTGACATATATGAAGTTAGATAATAAATTTATTTTGAACTTTGAATTTTGAACAGCCACCAAACCCCAATTTGATACCTAGTCCTATTCTGATCCTTTCCAATCTCCCCACATTCCCATTGACAACTCCCATTAAAATTCTCTCATTCATCAATACAGCAGAGACAATTTAATGGCTGCTTTGAGAAAATGCACATACTGAACTAGTAAGGAAGAGAATATATAATATCGCCTGCAAAATGCCATGACAAGTCCCTTGCTATTTATAAACAAGAAATCAGTCAATTTATTTTGAAAGAGAGAGTGAGTTTCTCCCCTGTGTTTGTACATTTCAGGAATCATTTTAACTTTATCCGCACTGTGAGCCTGTGACCTAGAGCGGCTTAGGATCTCAAACGGGGTGGTCATATGTCACCAATTTGCAAATATTTGCAGCAGCAAGCCTCTTAAAAATAGGCTGCGCAACTTGCCAGCAGAGTGTGCTTGAGAGTGACATTGCTGATCAATGGTGGAACTGCGCGTGTCGAGAGACTTCTGGAATGAGCACTGCTCGTTCCGTTCACCACTGGTGGCAGTGCTGATGTGCAGCAGGTGTACTGGAAGCTGGCTGCAGGAAGAAGAGTCTCCAAATGTGAAAAGATCCCCGGAGCGAGGACGAGGAATGTTTGTAAATGCAGAATGCGTGAAAAGCAAGAGGTGGGGAAAATTTTTGATCGAAGATTTCCCAGCCCTCTTAACGAATCAATGATTTCAGTAATTTTGTTTCTCAGAAGGAGACTATTCACCCCTTAAGTCAATGCTAGCTCAAAGAGCAATCCTTCCCTCCCACTCCCTCCCCCTATCTTTCCCTGTGACTTATTCTCCTTTCATTTCTATCTGTAACCTACAACAATGTTTATATTGGACAATTAACTGATTAGCCCACTGGACATTGAAAATGCAGAACATAGATCAGCGCAATACAATACAGGCCCTTCGGCCCACAATGTTGTGGTGATTGTTTAACCTACTCTAATAACAATCTAACCTTTCCCTCCCACATAACCCTCCATTTTGCTTTCAATCATGATGTTATCTAAGAGTTTCTTAAATGTCCCTAACGTATCTGCCTCTACTGCCACTCCAAGCAGCACATTCGGAACACTCTCTGTGTAAAACATTTACCTCTAAATTCCCCCTATACTTTCCTCCAATCACAATAAAATGATGCACCCTCATATCAGCCATTTCTGCCCTGGGAAAAAATGACTGACTGTCCATTTTATCTTTGTCTCTTATCTTATCCACCTCTGTCAAGTCACCTGTCATCCTCCTTTGCTCCAAAGAGAAAAGCTCTAACTCAGTCAGCCCATCCTCATAAGCCATGCTCTCTAATCCAGGCAGCATCCTGGTAAATCTCCTCAGCACCCTGTCTAAAGCTTCCACATCCTTCCTGTAATGAGGTGACCAGAACTGAACACAATATTCCAAGTGAGGTCTAACCAGAGTTTTTTTTAAGAGTTACAACATTAGCTTGCAACTCTAAAACTCAATCACCAGTCTAATGAAGACTGACACACCAAATGCCTTTCTAACTATCCTATTAACTTGCGTGGCATCTTTGAGGGATCTATGGCCAGAGGGGGATAACTTCACTCAATTTCACTTGCCCATCACTGAAATGTTCCCACAACCAATGGACTCACTTTCAAGGACTCTTCATCTCATGTTCTCGATATGTATCGCTTATTTATTTACTATTATTATTTCTCCTTTTTCCACTTGCACAGTTTGTTGTCTTCTGCACTCTGGTTGAACACTCTAGTTGAGCCGTCTTTCATCGATTCCGTTATGGTTATTATTCTATAGATTTATTGGGTACGCTTGCAAGAAAATGAATCTCAGCATTGTATATGGGGATATATATATGTACTTTGATAATAAATGCACTTCGAACTTTGAACTTTCACATGTACCCAAGATCCCTCTGTTACTCAACACTGCTGAGAATCCCGTTCCAGGACACCTTTCTGTTGTGTCTTTGTTAAGACAAAAGACCCATTTCACTGTTTCAACGAACATGTGATAAATAACTGAATCTGAATCCAAGTTAACCTTGCGGCCTTACAAAGTGCATCACTCTGCACTGTTCTAGATTGAACAGAAAATCCAACGGCCTCTTCTCAACCCAGCTCGGTGTCCTATTAACGTCCCACTGTAAAGTCTTGTGGAAGCTGCATAAAGCAAGGATTAAACGGCCCAGGTAAGAAAGGTCTTTGAGGAGTAGAGCTTCCCTTTGTGCAGCAGGGAACTGGAGCTTGGCATACGGAGACAAGATACGGATGTAACGGAAGGATCCAATCCACACACTCCAACTAGGGGACAATTACCTTACTGTTAATTATCATCAGCTGCTAGCTCGTAGTCTCTATTTACTTTTAACACCTGTACTGTGAATAGTGATTAATCTTGCAAATGAGGAATTCGAATATACATAGTTTACCATGAATATACATAGTTCATTGCAAAGAAGAAAGAAAAACAGAAATGCAAAATGAAAATTGGGAACAAAACAATTAAACAAACATGGAAGTTCAATTACTTAGGGAGCACGATAACATCTGACGGTAGGCCTAATGTTGAAATTAGAAGAAGAATTGGGATTGCTTAATGCACGTTCAAGGGTTTGAGAAAGATACTAAAGAATAACATTATTTCTATGGGTATAAAACTCAGGGTGTTATGGTGCTATGTTTATTCCACACTATCACATGGAAGCAAATGTTGGACAATATCAGAGCAAAATGGGGGAAGACTTGAAGCTGCAGAAATGTGGTTTCCAAGAAGAATGATGAAAATATCGTGGAAGGACAGAGTAACACGCGAGGAAGTGTTGTGAAAAGCTGGAATAAGAAGAGAGCTGAAATCTTCAATCGGGAAACAGCAGCTGGAATTTCTGGGACATGTACTGAGGAAAGAGAAACTCGAACATCCTGCAGTGACAGGAAAAACTGATGGAAGAAAAAGTCACAGTTGGCAGTGTATGATGTTCATGAGTTACATCAAGGGATGGACAGGCAAAAGTTTTGAAGAGCTTATTAGAACTTGTCAGATTAAAGACAGATGGAAAACCATGATCACCCACATCATAGGACACAGCACGTCATGATGATGATGACCAAATGATTGATATCCGAAACTGCTAGTCAATTCTGTATAAAAATGGCATTTCTTTGTTCAGACCAGAACCGTTTTGGTGAGCTATTCTTCAGCGCTGAAGTGACTCAGCAGCTCTGGCCGGCAGACATCGGCGCTCACCTCAGTGCTGAACCTGGCTCCCTGGCTGTGGCCTGCAGCCGTCGGGCCCCTGGACCAGCTGCGGCGCCGAACTGGCTCTGTGCCCGAGGACTTAATTTCTCTGCGGTTCACATTCTGTGGATTATTTGTTTGCTTTTTAAAAATCCTTTGCATGATTTATTTTCTTTTTCACACATTGGATGTACGGCCATCTTTGTTGTGAGGGGATTTTCGTGAACTCTATTGTATTCCTTCGTTTTGTGGCTGCCTGCAAGAAGATGAATCCCAAGGTTGTATATGGTACTCATACTTTGATAATAAGTTTACTTTGAACTTTGTGCACAAGTAAGTAAAGTGCGATTGAGGAATGAAATCACGTTTTCAGAGTCTGGTTAGTAAACGATGTGAAAAGCAGCGGTGATGACGCATCTTGTGCACTCCAGTGCGTAGTGTGCTGAACAGAGCATCGACGTTTGTCAGGCACAGCTGGTTATAAGGTCACATGAGCCTTCATGGTCATGGAGGGGGAGGAGTTGTAGATCGATCTATTTTTCCCTTAATGATGTCACAGCACCTTTTGACTCAGTCTGGTCTCCTCCTTCGCCTCTCTCATCAAGCTAGCACACGGAGGATTTCTCATTGGGGGTCCCCACTGCTCGGTGCATCCTCCCCTGGGTGGAAGGCTCACTGATTTCAAGGTTCAAGGTTCAACGTCATTCACCAACTACACTCAGTGGCCACTTTATGAAGTACAGGAATGGAAGCTGGTGTGGCCTTCTGCTGCTGTAGCCCATCCATTCAGAGATGCTCATCTGCACACCACTGTTGTAATCCGCTCTTTGAATGTTTTTTTTTTGTTTTCCACACCATCCTCTGTAAACTCTAGAGCAATGTTTCCCAACCTGGGGTCCACGGAGCCCTCAGTATTAATGATAAGGGTCCATGGCATAAAAAAGGTTGGGAACCCCCTGCTTTGGAGACTGTTGTGCATGAAAATCCCAGGAGATTGGCTGTTTCTGAGATATTCAACTCACCCCATCTGGCACCAACTATCATTCCACTGGCAAAGTCACTTCGATCACAATTCTTCCCCATTCTGATATTTTCTCTGAAGAACAACTGAACCTCTTACCATGTCCGCATGCCTTAATACATTAAGTTGCTGTCACAAGATTGGCTGGCTAGATATTTTCATACGAACAGATGTACCTAATAAAATGGCCACCTAGTGTACAATTATATGTACTAGGAATTTGCAGTAGTGTGTTGGCACAACATACAACAATAAATAACATTCGACAATGCTAAAGAATAAAGAATTAAAAATAAGTTAGAGGTTAGAGTACAGAAATGGAATAAAATCTGTGTAAGTACAGTACTGTGTAAAAGTCTTAGGCACATGTAAAAATATTCTGTAAAGCAAAGATGCTTCCAAAAGTAAGGAAATGAAAAGTTTCTAAATATCAGAAAAATACTATAGACAGTAAAAAGATGAAACCAAATCAATATTTGATGTGACCTCCCTTTGCTTTTAAAACTGCATCAATTCTCTTAGGTACACTGTCGTGCGGCTTTATAAAAAAATTGGCTAGTAGGTTGTTCCAAACATCTTGGAGAACTTGCCACTGTTCTCTGTCAGCCTTTGACTGTCTCGCTTGCTTCTGTGTCTCCAGGTAATCCCAGACAGTCTCGATGATGTTATGATCAGGGCTTTGTGGAGGCCATAACATCTGAAAGCACATTAAAAATCCAGGGTGCCTAGGATTTTTGCAAAGTAATCTATGTAAATACAAAAATGTTTATATTTATAAAAATAGATAATTATATATTTTTATAATATTTTAAATTCATATATTTTTATAATGTAAACAGCATAATAAAAAGTATTTTACAGTACAGTGCAGTGACTCAGGTTAATAGACAGAGGGGCAGACACACAAAATACTGGAGAAACTCAGCAGGTCTGACAGAATCTATGGAAAAGAATTAAGATCTTCTCCCTTCCTTCCTAGTCTTGAAGAAGGGTCTTGGCCCAAGATGTTGACTGTTTATTCTTTTCCATAGATGCTGCCTGACCTGCTGAGTTCCTCCAGCATTTTGTGCTTGTTGCTCTCAAATTCCAGCATCTGCAGACTTCCTCGTGTTTCAGAATACCTAGTAGTTTTGTGAGCTGCTCGCAAAAGTTTGCCATATATTGTCTGCACCATATTCGATCCATCCAAGTCAGGCCACTTCATAAACTATATTTTTTCTCTAACCGCTATGGGAGACTGCATTTACAGAATGTTTCAAGAGCTTCTTGCTCCCCAAGCTCTTGTGAAAGCTGATATTGGAAGAGGTCTTTTATATCCCCGTTCTGTTGATCTGTTTTAAGTGCTTCATTTAAACTTATTTTCAGAGAGCAACTCTGGATTATTTTGCCCCTGAGTAGTTAAAATTGATTGAAATGGATTTTTCCCTGATTAAGCTCCTTAGTCAGGCTTTTGCAAATGTTCAAAGGCAAACTAAATTTATTATCAAAGTGCATATATGAAACAATGAACAACCTTGAAATTCATTTTCTTCTGGGCATTTACAGAAAAATAAAGAAAAAAACAATTCATTATAGTTTGTTGTTTATGTATAGCTTTTCATAAATTGTTAATTTGTTCATAAAAACAATTTATGAAAACCTATACATAAAGACTGACAATCTATGTGCATGTTCTCAGTATTATTTATTTATCTATCTATTAATTTAATTACCTTTATTTATTTATCTATCTTTCTTACTTGCTCGGGCCTTTAGCTTCCAGAGGAGCATAAGCCATTGATGGCCTCCAGTCTCCATCGTCCTCTGAAGTTGATGGTCTGGTTGGAGTTCATCAACACTTCTACCATCCGTTGCGTGCACTGTACAGGAGATTGGCTTGTATAGCTTCACCAGAATCCTGTTGGACGGCCTTACCTGTTACCACTCTCATGACGTGGACGTAGGGTTGGACTTTGAGAAGCATCTATCTATCTATTGATTATTTATTTATTTATTTTATTTTTTTTTGTATTTGTACAGTTTGTCTTCTTTAGCACATTGGTTGCTTGTCAGTCTTTGTGTGTGGTTTTTCATTGATTCTATTCGATTTCCCTGTTCTATTGCAAATGCATGTAAGAAAGTGAATCCCAGAGTAGTTTATGGCGACATTTATATTCTTTGATAAAAAATTTACTTTGACCTTTGAAAGTTGAACTTAGTAATTGTCGAATTGTCCATTAATGGCAAGACAATGATAGAAAAATATTGCAGAAGTTGAAAAGAAAAGTGTCCACATTCTATTCCTTTGGCAGGGTGGGGAAAGATAAGCGCTATGATTGTGGTTAATGTTGGGAATGCATAATAATCAGTTCCACCAAGAGTCTGTCCTTAAAGACACGACTGCAGGATTTCCTTGCGGCCCTTTAAGATGCTTCCTGGACAAGCCTGCTTTGGCTGACTGATTCCGTCAGGATCCTCAGCAGGCATCCTCCGTGATGGACCTGGTTGATTAAAGACCTTTTAAGGCTGCAGTGAAACACCTGTTTGCTGCTCTAGCTTGTGAGCAGAATCCAGATGGGGCCTTTGTACCCTAAAATGCCCTGGGCATCTTAAGCCTGGCTGGGGGAAACTCTGCTGATATCATGCCTAGATTGTGTCTGTTTTTAACGCTGGTTGATAGCCATCACTGACATCTCTTTCTCTCAAAGACAACAAACTGATGTTCTCGAAGGTTTCTTTGTAATTTAAGTTTCCCATGGGCCAGACTGTCAGTGTTACTCATTTTCATTCCTTCTCTTGGACAGTAATAAATTCTTCAGTCTATAGTATCCAGGACATCTTCAAGGAGCTTTGCCTCAAAAGAGCGACATCCTTCATTAAGGACCCCCATCACCCAGGTATGCCCTCTCCTGGGCAACGGACACAATGCCCTCTTCTCATTGCTACCATCAGGGAGGAGGTACAGCAGCCTGAAGACACACACTCAATAGTTCAGCAACAGCTGCAAAGACAACAAATCTCATGACATATGCCGGTGATATTAAACCTGATTCTGATTCTGATTCTGATTCTTATCTGGGATCTTCTAGAAACATAGAAACATAGAAAATAGGTGCAGGAGTAGGCCATTCGGCCCTTCGAGCCTGCACTGCCATTCAGTATGATCCTGGATGATCATCCAACTCAGAACCCTGTACCTGCCTTCTCTCCATACCCCCTGATCCCTTTAGCCACAAGGGCCATATCTAACCCCCTCTTAAATATAGCCAATGAACTGGCCTCAACTGTTTCCTGTGGCAGAGAATTCCACAGATTCACCACTCTCTGTGTGAAGAAGTTTTTCCTAATCTCGGTCCTAAAAGGCTTCCCCTTTATCCTCAAACTGTGACCCCTCATTCTGGACTTCCCCAACATCGGGAACATCTTTCCTCTAGTCTTTGAATGCTTGTCTGTTTCCCACTGCAATGTGATTTCATGAAGTTGACTGACAGAGTCATAGACAGAAAAGATTCTGCAGTTGTTGGAAATCCAGAGTAGCACACACGAAATGCTCCTGATGAAGGGTCTTTGTCCGAAATGTCCACCGTTTACTTCTCTCCATAGATACTGTCTGACCTGCTGAGTTCCTCCAGTATTTTGAGTATGTTGATAGAGTCATAGAGTTGTAGAGAAATACGGTATCAAAACAGGTCCTTCAGCTCACCTGAGAGCAAAGAATTCTGGAAGGTCATGACAGATGAAGCATCTTGACTTTCAATCAAGGTGGCACATCCTCGCTGAGACCGTGGTTCTGAATTAGTTGTTTTATAAGTTCATGGGGATGGTTTGGAGATAGAGAGATGAGTTAGGGGGCATTCTGGGGTTTACAGTCAGGGATATGGGGGAGCTAGATAGAAGTCAGGCTGCAGTCTAGGCCTTCGCTCAGCACTCAAAGGCCAGCAATGAAAACAGGTGACGAAGGAGATCTGTGGGTGTCACGCTGTCCAGGTTGGTGGCATTGAAGTTGGATGTACGTGTGAGTAGGAGACATGAGAGCCTGGAATTCGGGGTCCTGTCATCAGCTAATCCAGGGGTCAATACCGAAGACTGAAGTCCATAGTTCGATCGGGAGTTTGGAAGTTGAAATGAGATAGCTGAAGCCTGGATACTGGAGGCCCGGAGGCCTATGCTGGAGACTGGAGGCCCGGAGGCCTATGCTGGAGACTGGAGGCCTGGAGGCCTGTGCTGGAGACTGGAAGCCTGGAGGGTTGTGCTGGAGATTGGAGACCCAGAGGCTTGTGCTGGAGATTGGAGACCCAGAGGCTTGTGCTGGAGATTGGAGGCCTGGTGGCCTGTCCTGCAGCTGGAGAGCTGTCTGTGTGTATGGGTGGGAGGGAGGGAGAAAAGGGGCTTATTTTGCTGTATTCTGTTCTGTGTTGTAATATAACATAATTTACATCTTGATTCTGATTGGTGAGTGCTTAGGAAAATAAGAACCTTGTGAAAAGGAAATGACTGTATGTAAATATGGGCTTCTTCAGGGTAAAGGGAAAATGGACCCTGAAGTCGCCAGGTTAAAATCTAGAGAGGGGAAAGTCTTGCTGCTGAGGTTGGACAAATGCTCACACAAAAAGTTGCTGCACAATCTGTCATGCTTAATATTTCTGTCCTTTCAATTTACTAATAACACTTGCTGTCTGTAAAGAATTTGTTTATGTGTTCTCCCTGTGAACTGCCTGGGTTTCCTCCGACTGCTTTGATTTCCTCTCATAGTCCAAAGCTGTACTGTTTAGCAGGTTTACGGTCATTGTAAACTGTCCTGTGACTAGGCTAGGGTTAAATTCGTTGGTTGCTGAGGGGCATGGCTTGTTGGGCCATGTTTATTTCTAAATAAATTAGTAAAAGGTTGACAAAATGAAAAATAAAAAAGCTGATATATATATATATATTCCAATATTTTCCTGATTTTTCTCATTTCCTTCATTATTTTTCTAGTTTTCTCACTCTGAATAGTTTTACAAACAGGTCTCTGGGGTATTTTTTGAGAATCACAGTCATTAATTATCAATGATTTAATTACTAAACTGAAAATTAAAACGCTGCCCTGGTAAATCTGAAAAGATTGTGTTTATTGTGATTTCTTTATTCCTTGATAAAGAATGGACTGTTATAACATTAATAATTTTGATTATCTGTAATTCATTTAGGCCGTTCAACCCATTGGGTCTCTGCTATTCCATCATAGCTATTTTATTATTCTGACCCCCCCCAACCCCACCCTCTACCTGTAATTTTTGACACCCTTACTAACCCATCAACCTTTGCTTTCAAATATACTCAATGAATTCCACAGATTCACCATACTCTGGCTAAAGTTCAAAGTTCAGAGTTCAAAGAAATTTATTATCAAAGTACATACACAATGCTGAGATTTGTTTTCTTGCGGGCATACTCAGTAAATCAAGAACCATAATAGAATCAATGAAAGACTGCACCCAACAGGATGGGCAAACAACCAGTGTATAAACGACAAAAAACTACAAATACTGTACAAAAGAGAGAAAATAATAATAAATAAATAAGCAATAAACATCAAGAACATGCGATGAAAAGTCCTTGAAAATGAGTCCATTTGGTTGTGGGAATAGTTCAGAGATTGGGCAAGTGAAGTTGAATGAAATTATCCCCTCTGGTTCAAGTGTCTCATGGTTGATGGGTTTTTCCTGAACTTGGCTGTGTGGGTCCTAAGGCTCCTGTACCTTCTTGTTGGCAGCAATGAGAAGAAAGCATTTCCTAGGTGGTGGGAGTCCCTGGTGATGGATGCTGCCTTTTTACAACAGTGTTCTGTGTAGATGTGCTCAATGGAGGGAAGGGACTGGGTTGTATCCACCTACTTTTTGTAGGATTTTCCATTCAAGTGGGTGTTTCTATTCCAGCCTGTGGTACAATATACTATCCACCACACACCTGTAGAAGTCTGTCAAAGTATTAGAGGTCATGACAAATTTTCGCAAACTTCTGAGGAAGTAAAGGCTCTGCTGTGCTTTCTTCACAGTTACACTTAGATGCTGGTCCAGGACAAATCCTCTGAAATGGTAACGCTGAGGAATGCTTATCTGTTCTAACGGACATCCCCCAATCCTGTGCCCACTGGTCCTAGACTCCCCCACTATAAGAAGCATTCACTCCGCATCCACTCCACTTCCACTCTATCTAGGCCTTTTGATATTTGGTAGGTTCCAGTGAGATCCCCCTTCATTCTTCTAAACTCCAGCAAGGACAGAAGCGGAGCTGTCAAACACATCCCAGAAGTTAACCCTTTAATTCCCAGGATAATTCTCCCGAATCTCCTCTGGATCCTCCCGAATGCCTGCACACTCTTTCTTAGATAAGGGGCCCAAAACTGCTCACAATACTCCAAGTGTGGTCTGAATGATACCTTATAAAGCCTCAATTCCATTGACCTTATCTAAGGCCTAATGGTCCTGCCTTTCAGGGGTGAATGATATGTATGAATACAGTGCCAGTATACACCATAGGTTTGAAGAATGAGACATGATCTCATCAAAATGTCATATTTCTTAAAGGCAAGAGATTCTGCAGATGCTGGAGACCCAGGGCGACACACACAAAATTCTGGAGGAACTCAGCAGGTCAGGCAGCATCTGTGGAAATGAATAAACAGGTGACGTTTGGGCCAAGACCTTTTGTCAAGACTAGACAGGAAGGGGGAAGATGCCAGAATAAAAAGGTGGGGGGAGGGGAAGGAGGACAAGCTGGCAGGTGATAGGTGAGACCAGCTGAGGGGTGATGAAATTTAAGGGGAGCATGTGGAAACTTCTTCACAGAAGGTTGTGAAAGTGTGCAACGAGCTACCAGCACACCTGGCAGCACTTTATTGCAATGTTTAAGAGGCTTGGATAGGTAGATAGATAGTAGGGATATGGAGGGCTATGGTCCCGGTTCAGGTTGATGGGAGTAGGCAGTTTAACTGGTTTTGGCATGGACTTGATGGGCCGAAGGGCCTGTTTCTGTTCTGTACTTCTCTATGACTCTAAGTAAGAAGCTGGGAAGTGTTAGGCAGAACATGTAAAAGGCTGAAGAAGAAGGAATCTGATAGGAGAGAAGAGTAGATCATGGGAGAAAGGGAAGAAGGAGGGGAACTAGGGGGACGTGATAGGCAGGTGAGGAGAAGAGAAGGAGCAAGGCGGGGGGAGGAGCTAGAATGGGGAATGAAAATTAGAGAAGGGGGATGGAGGAGAAACTGGAGAAATTGGAGAAGTTGAAGTTCATGCCATTGTGTTGGAGGCTACCCATGTAGAATGAGCCATGTCATAGTTGTAATTAAAATAGCATTAATGGGCGATGTCTATCGGACACAACACTTATCATCTAGATTTAGCTCCATGCTGCATTACCCTGTTCTATCAGATTTCACCATTTTCCTGTCTTTGTCACTTCCACCTATCACTTTCCAGCTTCAGATACCATTCCCACTCACTCTCTTCCCTGATCCATCTATCAACTCCCCCTCCTACCTATCACCTATCTCCACCCTTCCCTCCAAGCTCTTGTACTGACTCTCTCCTCTCTACCTTTCAGTCCAGATGAAGTGTCTTGGAACGAAATATTGACTGTCTCTTCCTCTCCATAGATACTGCCTGACCCACTGAGTTCCTCCAGCATTTTTGTATTGCACATTTACAATAAATAAATAATACATTTGAATAAATTAAAGTTATAATAAATAAAATAAAAGATGAAGCTGATTTGTAGCAGGTCCACATGGCTTGTGTTTTACAGAGCAGAGGAGAGGGGACGGCTTGGGGTACAAGTCAATGCGGGAACGTTTAAAGTTGAGGAATTTTTCAGCATGGGGTCAGAACGCATACATGAGAGGCATGGATAGAATGGACAGGCAGTTCCTTTCTCCCAGGACAGAAACTGCTAATACAAGGGGCATAACCTTATGGTATTTGGAGAGAAGTATAGGGGAAATGTCAAGAGGTAGGATTTTGGTAGCTGCCGGGGTATGGTGGAGACAGGTGCATTAGGGACATTTAAGAGAATCTTGGGTAGGAAGTAAAGTGGAGAGCTATGTGTTAAGGAAGGGTCAGATTGCTCTTGGAGTAGGTTAAAAAGTGGCATGGTATTGTGGGCCGAAGGGCCTGCGCTGTATATTATGTGCTAGGTTCAATGATAGATGAATAAGACCGATACTGACTTAAAGACAGCAGAAATTTGGGTGAATAAAATATTTTGTTAGTCAAGGATGGGAGACAGACATCGAAATCAAGAACCTTCATCATCCAGCACATGGCCTCCTCTCGTTGCTACCAACAGGGAGGAGCTGTTGGAGACTGAAGATCCACTCTTGGTGATTCAGAAACAGTTTCTCCCCCTCTGCCATCGCATTGAAACCAGAGGTGAGAAAGTGTGGATCAGAGTTTCAAAAGCGGATCAGCTCGTGGGGAGCGACTTCGAGTAGCGTTTCAGAGATGGATGAGGGGAATTCAAGTAACAAGTGGATATGTTCTTTGTTAAACAGATCAAGGTTGCAAATTTTTGGCTTGGCTTCAGAAGTGTCCTTGGATTAGGTTGGTGGTTAGGGAGTTAATTGTTAACTGAATCAAAGAAGTTGCTTCATTCTCTTGAAATCTAATCATAAGAAATTGCTGTTCAACTCCTATCAAATGTTAATTGAACTTTGTAAAAACTGATAGAAAGCTGGAAGGGGAAGAATGTAGGTGGGGAGCTTGGTTCTGTGCCTCTGGTGGTGATCAATGACGAACGTCTTTTGGCTGAGAAATGGAGTGGGAGCAGCAAAGGTGGTTCTCCAATGCAGGACTGGGCAAAGTAAAATGGAATTAGCTAAGCAGGAACATCAAACAGCACAGCACAGTACAGGCCCTTCAGCCCTCGAGGTGTGCCAACTTTTCAACCTACTCTGCAATTAATCTAAAGCTATTTTGTTTACATCTATGCACCTGTCTAAGAGCCTCTTCAATGTTCCTGTTTTAATAGTCTCCACCATCACCCCCAGCAGTGCATTCCAGGCATCCACTGCTCTCTGTGTAAAATATGTACCTCTGACAATGCCCCCTTTACTTTCCTGCAATCACCTTAAAATGATGCCCCCCCCCCGCTCATTATTAGCCATTCCTGCTTGGGAAAAGAGCTGCTGTCTATCCACTCGATCTATGCCTCATAGCATCCCATACACTTCCATCAAGTCAGCTCGTTTCTCTTCATTTCAAACTGAAAAGTCAAAGTTTAAAGTTCAACATAACTTTATTATCAAAGTACATATATATCACCATATACAACCCTGAGATCCATTTTCTAGTGGGCATACGCAGTAAATCTATAGAATAATAACCATAACAGAATCAATGAAAGACCGCCCCATCTTGGGTGTTCTACCAGAGTGCAGAAGACAACATACTGCAAAGATACAAAAAGAAGAAATAATAATAATAATAAAAAAATCAATAAATATTGAGAAGATGAGATGAAGAGTCTTTGAAAGTGAGTCCAGAGTTGTGGAAACATTTCACTGATGAGGTAAATGAAGTTGAGTAAAATTATGCCCTTCAGTTCAGGAGCCAGATGGTTGAGAGGCAATAACTGTTCCTGAACCTGGTGGTGTGAGTCTTGAGGCTCCTGTACCTCCTTCCTGACAACAGCAGCTAGAAGAGAGCATGTCCTGGATGGTGTGGGTCCCTGAAGATGGATGCTGCTTTCCTGTGACAGTGTTTCATGTAGATGTGCTCAATGGTGGGGAGGGGTTTACCTATGATGGATTGGGCCGTGTCCATTACCTTTGGTAGGATTAGTCCAACCTGTCCTCAAGCTGCACGCTCTCTACTGCTGGTAGCACCCTATTAAATCTCCTCTGCAACTTCTGTAAAGCTTCCACATCCTTCCTATAATGAGGTGAATGGAACAGAACACAATGTTCCAAATGTGGTCTAGCCAGGGTCTTACAGAGCTGCAACACTACCTTACATCTCTTGAACCCAATCCCCTAACTAATGAAGACTACAAGTAATGAACAAGTTCAGGTAAGGTTAGAAATGGATTAATCATTTTTGAGATCAAAGACTGCAAAGAATGTATGATTTTTGTCATCTCTGAATTATTCCATAATTCATTTAAATATAATCTCTGAACTTGAAACTAACTAATGGAAAAACCTTCATAGATATATCAGAATCAAAGTTCAAAGGAAATTTATTATCAAAGTACGTATACGTCACCAGACGCAACCCTGAGATTCATTTTCCTGTAGGCATTTGCAGGAAAATAATGAAATGAAGGGTGGGAGGAGAAGATGGCGGCATGCCTGCGTGCGCGCAGCCCTCCGGTGAAAAATGATATCGTATCTGTTAAATAGGGGCCGTGGACAATTCTGATTTGATGGAGAATGGATGAGAAAGCACAGAGGAATATCTGGAGAAATTTCTGAAACGCCCGTTCGCTGCTGTCGTTACTGTGTGATTGGGAATCTTTCGGAGGGTAGGCCTCAAAATCCCCGGCCTTGCCTGCTTTTGGCGACCGAGAAGGAGGTTGAATCATTCGGACAGAGATGGCGCTCAGTACTCGGTGTCGGAGAGCTGATCAGAGCTCAAAGTTTTCGGATGACTCAGAATCGGATTGTGGTTGGCATGGCAGGGAGAGTTTTCCTTCCTTCCCCCGTCTGTGTGAGATGTGGGACATTTGAGAAACTTTGAACTTTATTGTGCTCATGGACTTCTTCACCAAGTTGTGGTATTGTTGCACTGTTGTAACTATATGTTATAATTATGTGGTTTTGTCAGTTTTTTCAGTCTTGGTCTGTCCTGTGTTTTGTGATATCACACCGGAGGAAATAATGTATCATTTCTTAATGCATGCATTACTAAATGACAACAAAAGAGGACTGCGTGTCTTCATAATCTAAAAAAAATACAAATGAACTTATGACTGACAAACATCCATCATGCAAAAGAGAGCAAGTCGTTCAAATAACAAATAAAAATATTAAATAATATTGAGCTGTCATATTAGAATTATAAACACAAGAGATTCTGCAGATGCTGGAAATCCAGAGCAACACACACAAAATGCTGGAGGACGGCAGGAGAGCATAATGGATAGGACAACGCCTTACAGTTCCAGTGACCTGGGTTCAATTCTCGTCACTGTCTGTAAGGAGTTTGTACGCTCTCCCTGTGACTGTGTGGGTTTCCTCCGGGTGCTCCAGTTTCCTCCCACAGTCCAAAGACGTACCAGCTGGCAGGTGAATTGGTCATTGTGAATTGTCCCGTGATAAGGCAAGGGTTAAATTGGGAGATTGCTGGGTGTTGCGGCTCGAAAGGCCGGAAGGGTCTGTTCTGTGCTGTATCTCAATAAATAAGTAATAAACTCAGAAAGTCAGACAACATGTATGGAGAGGAATGGAGTTGACATTTCAGGCCAAGACTACACTACTGGAAGATGCCAGAATAGCGAAGGGTCTCGGCCCGAAACCGAATCAAGTGTATTATCACACTGTTACAAACCAAATCAAGTGTATTATCACACTGTTACATGCTCAGGAAGTTATTGTTTTGAGGCAGTGTTTCAGTTATTAACATTCTCCGTCTTCTGAGTGCAAATCCAAATGCAGCCTAACGCAAAATCTTGGTGAACGACAGGGAGAAATTCCAGAAGAAACAGAGTGATAGGAAAAGAATGATCAAGGACAAGTCGTGTGTGGATAAGAGCATTTTGCTTTTCCTCCAACAATGGGCTTCATTATCTGGGCACAGTCGTCAGCCAGGGGAGGCAATCGCCTCAAAAAGGAACCTATGTTGTCGTGTTGTGTCAGTCTGAGATTAAATTTGCAGTTTAGTTAAGGTCAAACGGAAGTTTCAGTGCTGGGAGTATACTGAGAAGGACACCACATTCACTGGTATCTTCTATTTTCTATGCTTCTAATATTATGAGGTTAAGAGTAACTAATATGCGCTGAACTATTGCAGGGTATGCATAGAACATAAAGTTTAAGGGGGTATCTGTATCAATCTTTAATGGTATGAGGTGCCAGCGATCTGACTTTGATTTCCACCACTGTCTGTAAAATGCTTGTACATTCTCCCTGTAACCATAGGACCATCAGATCCAGGAGCAGGATTAGGCTATTTGGGCCATCGAGTCTGCTCTGCCATTTCATTATGGCTGCTCCATTTCTCTCTCAGCCCCAATCTCCTGCTTTCTCCCCTTATGACCTCTGCCTTAAATATATCCAATGACTTGCCTCCACAGCCGCCTGTGGCAATGAATTCTACAGATTCATCACTCTCTGGTTTAAGAAATTGCTCCTCATCTCTGTTCTAAATGGATGTCCCTCTATTTGAAGGCTGTGTCCTCTGGTCTTAGAATCCCCCACCATACGAAGCATCCTCTCCACATCCATTCTATCGAGACGTTTCAACGTTTGATAGGTTTCACTGAGATGCCCCCTTCATTCTTCTGAATTCCAGCGTGTACAGGCCCAGAGCCATCAAACCCTTCTCATACCTCCTCATTAGTCTTTCAATCCCAGAATTATTTCTTTTATATTCCAGTCAAATTCGCATGGGTTTCCTCCAGGTGCTCTGGTTTCCTCCCACATTGCAAAGATGTACACGTTAGTAGGTTAATTGGTCACGTGGGTGTAACCACTGAATTAACTCTACAACCTATAGACTCATTTTCAAGGACTCTCCAACTCAAGTTCTTGGTGTTAGTTACTCATTTTTTATTATTATTTGCATTTGCACGTTGGTTATTTGTCAGTCTTTGTTACTGAGAGGTTTTCATAAATTCCATTATATTTCCTTATTTTCCTGTGAATGCCTGCAAGAAAATGAATCTCAAGGTAGTATGTGGTGACATATATGGACTTTGATAATAAATTTTGCTTTGACTTTGACTTTGAATTAAACAGCATGGTCTCGTTGGGCTGGAAGGACCTGTTACCTCTAAATAAAATAAATAAATATATGTCATACCCCTTGGACTTCATGTACTTTGTGGATATTTAGGAACGTGGGCTATTTTATATTTTTTGTGAGACTGTACGTATACTGCTATCCTATATATGCTGTACGTATGTGTGTTTTGTGCTGTGGATGATTGTTGGTATTATGTTTTGCACCTTGGTCCTGGAGGAACAATGTTTTGTTTGGCTGTATTCAAGGGCCTTCATGCAAGTCATGCTTGAATGACAATGGTCTTGAACATTATTGAAGTGAAGTCTGGGTTCTGTTGCTGTCTGCATATCACAACCTCTGCGTATGTCCTTCCACCAAAGCTCCCTTCTACAACAGCGGTATAAGACCATAAGAGATAGCAGCAGAATTAGACCATTCAACCCATTGAATCTACTCCACATTTCATCATGGCTGATTGATTATCCACTCAACTCCATTCTCCTTCCTTTTCCCTGTAAAGTTTGATGCCCTGATTAATGAAGAACCTATCAAACTCTGTTTGCTCTCCACCCCACACTGACAAATACAGTACCATACAAAAGTCTTTGGCACATATATATAGCTAGGGTGCCTAAGACTTTGTCATAGTACTGTACTTGTCAACGTGGAGCGGATAGTGAGTTTGTAAATCTGGTGGGAGGAAAAGCAGGATGTTGGGAATGGCAAGGGAGCTGTGCTGTGGAGGGATGCAGGACAAGTGGCAGAGGAGGAGTTCCAGGGGCAGGGGGTAGTGTGGGTGCAGACATACCCAGCTGTGATACTCCAGGCAAGGTCATTTGATTCCAAACAATTGGTTTATTGATCATTAAGGAATGTCTCTCTGGTGCTTCCCGCTCCCTCCCCTCTCCCTTCCTCTTTTCCCAATCATGATCCCCTTCTCCCTGTCCTCTTCCCACTCTCAGTCCACAATAGACACCCATATCAGAATCAGTTGTATCATCACTCACATACGTCAAGAAATTTGTTTATTTTGTGTCAGCAGCACAATGCAGTACATAAAATTACAACAGTACTGTGCAAAGGTCTTAGGCACCCTAGCTATGTGTATGTGCCCAAGACCTTTACATAGTACTGTTCTCAATGACTTGGCCTCCACAGTTATCTGTGGCAACGAATTCCACAGATTCACCACCCTCTGGCTAAATAAATTCCTCCTCATTTCTGTTCTAAAGGGCCCTTTCATTTCCTTTGGTACCTGGGCAGCATGGTAGAGAAGTGGTTAGCACAAAGCTTTACAATACCAGAGACTGGGGTTCAGCTCCTGCCACTGCCTGTAAGGAGTTTGTACGCTCTCCCCGTGACCGCGTGGGTTTCCTCCGGGTGCTCCCGTTTCCTCCCACAGTCCAAAGCCGTACGGTTGCTATGTTAATTGGTCATTGTAAATTGTTCCGTGATTAAGTGAGGATTAAATTGAGCGGTGTGGCCTGAAGAGTCAGAGGGCCTGTTCCTCAAACTATAAAAAGAAATTACAGTGCAAGTATATAATTCCAATTTTAATTCACAATATTATTGATTACTTTCGACTGGTTAGCCTCTTAATAGTCAGCATAATTGATTATTTTGTGCAATTAAGCATTATGCCTTTGCTAAATTAATAATGCGAAATTGAAGGTAGAAATAATTGCACCATGTTAAAAAGTAGGAAAAATACTCACTTCATTATGGATGCTAAATAGGAGATCAGTGTGATTTTTTTTTCACACCAAGTTGCTACAATGCTTCATAATGGACTGCTAATGTATTTGGCACACTTTATGGAATGGTAGTAATGACATCAAGGATTTATTCTTTTACTTTATTTAGCGATACTACACTGAACAGGCCTTTCCAGTTCCACCGAGCCGCACTACCCAGCCACCCACCTATTTAACACTATATATACAGCTCTTACTGAAATTTAGTTTTTATTATTATATATTGCATCGAGGGATTATATATTTTGGGCATCGAGGGAGAGAGGAAGAGGAGAGCCATCTGCAGTACCACCGATGCGGTAGAGAGGGCCTCAAGATGGCTGTGGCTCAAAAGAGGGGAGCCATGGAGTCATAAGTAGCTCGTCATCTGGACACAAGCTGGGGTCTGATCAGCCCCGGCTGGGTCACCTGAAGGAGGGTGTATGATGTTGAAAGACCCGAAACACCCGATGATTCCAGGAACATCACTGAAGATGTGTCCAGAAGCATCAGTAGATGTATGTACACGGCGGTGTACTGCTGCTGCATAACAACAAGTGAGCTGGTGTTCATGAGTTCAATGTCTATTCAGAGATCTGATGGGAGAGGGGAAGAAGCTGTCCCTGAATCATTGAGTGTGTGTCTCCAGGCTCACGTACCTGCTCTCTGAGGGTAGCAATGAGAAGAGAGCGTGTCCTGAGCGATTGGGGTCCTTAATGGTCGATGCCGCCTTAATGGTGAATTAATTCTATACCAGATTTTTTTTTGGGTACATTGTCAATAGCTGCACGGTGCAGAGTGTCCTAGCTGGTTGCATCATGGCCTGATATGGAAACACCAATGCCCAGGAGGTGGACACAGCCCGGTCCATCACAGGAAAAGCCCTCCCCTCCACTGAGAACATTTAAAAGACGCAATGCCCCAAGAAAGCAGCATCCATCGTCAAGGACCCCCACCACGTCCTCATGTTGCTATGACCATCAGGAAGGAGGAACAGGAGCCTCAGGACCCACATCACCAGGTTCAGGAACAGTTATTACTCCTCAACCAAAGGGGATAACTTCCCTCACCTCAACACTCATCTGATTCCACGACTTACGGACTCACTCTCAAGGACTTGACAACTCATGTTCTCAGTATTAGTTATTATTAGTTGTACAATTTGTCTACTTTTGCACATTAGTTGTTTGTCAGTCTTTGTTTACGTATATTCATAAATTCTATTGTATCTCTTTATTGTTTAGTAAATGCCTTCAAGAAAATGAATCTCAGGGTAATATATGGTGACTTCGATAATAAATTTACTTTGACCTTTGATTTTGACTTTGAATCATCCTAGGAGTGTGTCCATTATCAGCAATCATGTCCCATTAACCACTGCCCTTCTGTGCTGCCCTGATGAAGAAAAACTGCATTTGGCGGAAACGACTGGTTGTACCTGGGCCACTGAGGGGGAATTTACGAATGAATATTCTTGAAGAATGAAATAGTCTGCTTTCATTCTGATTTCTCATTTTATCCTTCCTGACATATATACAGAAAGGTGCAAGGAAAAGACCCGTAATATCATGAAGGATCCCACCCACCCTGCTCATGGACCCTTCCCTTCAGGGTAGCATCCACGCCAGGACTATCAGACTAAATAATAATGAGCATCTGTTAGTCTCGTGAGACCATGGATTTGCATGGACCATGGAGTCTCCTAAGACCATGAAGGTTTTTCCAGGGCACAGGCCTGGGCAAGGTTGTATGGAAGACCGGCAGTTGCCCCTGCTGCAAGTCTCCCCTCTCCATGCCACCAATATTGTCCAAGGGAAGGGCATTAGGACCCATACAGCTTGGCACTGATGTCGTCGCAGAGCAATGAGTGGTTAAGTGCCTTGCTCAAGGCCACAACATGCAGCTTCAGCTGAGGCTCAAACTAGTGACCTTCAGATCACTAGACCGACGCCTTAACCACTTGGCCACGCGCCAATGGTAGGCTCTGTGGCACAATGGATAGCGTATTGGACTTCTAGTGATATGTCATGAAGACTAAATAATAGTTACTTACTTGAAGCAGTAAGGCTGATAAACACCTCCACCCACAAACCCACTCCTTCATCACCACTTCTTTATAATTTCAAAGATTCAAAAATTCAGAGTACATGTAGCATACAACCCTGACTTTGCACAGGCAGCCACAAAACTACAAAGTACCATGGAACCCATTCAAAGAACACATCAAAGATCCAACGCGCAAAAAAAAGCACAAATTGTGCAAACGGCAAAGACGAGCAAAAATCACAGAATATAATCGAACCACAGAGTCATTGAAACAGTCTAGAAATGTTCAGCTTAGTTCAGTTTAATTTTTTGTTAGAGTCACTTTATATACAGAGACTCCTATGTCTAGCATCACTTTACAGACATACAATCAATCTATGTACATAAGCTATCACAATCAAGAGAAAATCTGCAGATTTTGGAAATCTGAGAAACGCACACAAAATGCTGGAGGAACTCAGCAGGCCAGGCAGCACCTATGGAAAAGAGTACAGTCGATGAAGGCAGGACCGTGGAAGAGTCTCGGTCTGAAGCATCAACCGTACTCCTTTCCTAGGTTCTTCCTGGCCTGCTGAGTTCCTCCAGCATTTTGTGTGTGTTGCTATGTAAGCCATCTTGTGAATTTATATATTTATTTTATTATTATTATTATTGTGTTCCTTATCTCATTTTTTGTGCTACATCGGATCCAGAGTGACAATTATTTTGTTCTCCTTTACATTTGTGTACTGCAAATGATCTTAAACAATTCTGAATCTTTAATCTGATGTTTTCCTTCTGAAAGTGGAGGCTCTGGGCCTCTCCCCACTGGAATTCAGAAGAATGAGGGGTGACCTCATTGAAACCTATCAAATGATAGAGTGGATGAGAAGAGAGGATGTTTTCTATGGGGGGGGGGGTAATCTAAAACCAGAGGACGTAGCCTCAGAATAGAGGGGTGTCCTTTTTGAATGGAGATGAGGAGGAATTTCTTCAGCCAGAGAGTGGTAAATCTGTGGAATTTGTTGCCTCGGATGACCGTGGAGACCAAGTCATTGGATATTTTTAAGGCAGAGGTTGATAGATTCTCAATTAGACAGGACATGAAGGTATATGGGGAGAAGGCAGGACACTGGGGCTGAGAGGGAAATAACAGAGCAACTGAATGGGCCAGATGGCCTTATTCAGCTCATATATCTTATGGTTTTATGTTCTTATCTCAACAGTGAAATCAATTCTGTCATCTGACTGTATCACTAATGTCAAATAAGGACAAGAGGCTTTTTGCCTCACTAATATTTTGGCATCAAATTCTGAGTGTCTAGTAGTAATTACGAATTTCAGAATGACTGTAGTCTCTGTGAGAAGATGGAAATCACACACCAAGCTCTCCTTGAGCAGTTTGATGAGGACAGTTGTTTAATATTACACCCAGTTGCTCTTCTTGATATACTGACATAAATCAGACTGAAAGAAGTTAGAGTATGACTCAGTTGTTGTTGTCACCACTCTCATTACATGTTTTTGTGTGGCTGTATTTTACTAATATCTTATATGTGTTTGCTCTCTTGTATGTGCTCTCTGTGAGCAAAAAAGAATATATCCCTTCAGTCAGTCAGACTCAAGCACATGTATCCCTTCAACCAACCAGAATTAGGGTAAGAACATATTCAACCAATCAGATTCGGGGCAAGAAAACATGTATCCATTAAACCAATCAGATTCAAGGACTGAAAATATATACTGATAAAAGAAAGACAAAATTAAATGTGAGAAGATAATTATTTATCACATATACATTGAAACATAACAGTGAAATGCTTTGTTTGCATCAGATCAAATCAGTGAGGTTTGTGCTGGGCAGCCTGCAAGTGTCGCCATTCTCCTGGTGACAATATAGCATGTCCACAACTTCCTAACCTAACTTGTATGACTTTGAACTGTGAGAAGGAACTGGAGCACCCAGAGGATACTTACGCCGCCATCAGGAGAACAGATAAATCATTACAGACAGCAGTGGGAATTGAACCCTGATCTTACAGCTGGTGCCGTAAAGTGATGCACTACACTACCGTACCGTGAGAAATATCGAGACAGGAAAAAAAATCTGGATTAAGAGAGAGTTAGTGTTAAAACATTTGTTAAATGTTAAGTGTGACATTTATAAACAGCTAACAATAGTTCATTCCTGCAATTAACAATATAGGTTTCAGTGCTGGTGAGGTTTATCGGCAATAAATGGCTTAATATGTTTAATCCTATTTAAATGATACTAATATGATTTCCCAGTGCCCACCCATTTTGATTCTACTTCCCGTTCCCATTCAATATGTCAGTCTGGGGCCTCCTCTACTGTCATGATGAGGCCAAACTCAGGGTGAAGGAGCAACACCTCGTATTCCATCTGGGTAACTTTCAACCCAATGGCATGAACATCAATTTATCTCACTTCCAGTAATTCCTCTCCCCTTCCCCTTCTCTCTTTTCCATTCCCCATTCTGACCGCCTTCTTACTCCTTCTTTTCTCCTCACCCGCCTATCACCTCCTCCTGGGTCCCTTCCTCCTTCCCTTTATTTCCCATGGTCCGCTCTCCTCTTCTATCAGAGCAGGAATCTGTTAGGAGAGGGAAGTGGACCATAGGAGAACGATAAGGAGGAGGGGTGGCTTCTCCTACGGTGATAAGAGGCAAGAGACCAGGATGGGGAGTAGAAGATAGGGGAGGGGGAGGGAATTTTTTTTACCAGATGGAGAAATGGATATTCATGCCAGCTGGTTGGAGGGCACCCAGGCGGAATATAAGGTGTTTCTCCTGCGCCTTGAGAGCACTGTCAGTGTGGCACAAGAGGAGTCCAGGGACCGATGTGTCAGAACGGGAATGGGAATCAGAATTAAAATGTTTGGCCGCTGGGAATTTGTGTTTTTGGAGGATGGAGCAGAGGTGCCCAGTAAAGCAGCCTGTTGTTCTGGGTTTCCAGCATCTGCGGAATCTTTTGTGTTTAGACTAATACTTGAAATGATTAGATTGAAATTTCTGTGGCAAATTTAGCTTACCAGGCTGCAAGCACAAGTAACAGAATGTAATGTACTTCAAAAGAGAGGCAGGCAGATGAATGCCACTGTTATTAAGACAACACCAGTAACTCGGTCAGTGTGTAATTTTTGGGTATTCGTATTTAATCATGCTTCTACACCATCTAACGAGGCTTTTACGTTGATTTTAAAGAAAATGTTATCGTAGCTGTTAGTACAACGCTATTATATCCTCTGTAAGCAAGATTATATATTCCTTTCTGTGTGTGTGTGGGTTTCCTCTGGGTGCTCTGGTTTCCTCCCACAGTCTATAGCTGTACCGGTTGGTAGGTGAGCTGGTCACTGTCAATTGTCCTGTGATTAGGTTAGGGTTAAATCGGTGGGTTGCTGGGCAGTGGGGCTCTTTGGCCTGGAACGGCCTGTTCCATGCTGTGTCTCTAAATAAATAATCGCAAACAGCAAACAGAAGTATCGATTTCACGTTGCATTTCACAGGAAAATCACAAAGATGGAAACTTACTACATGTAAACTTTTTGAAGACTGGAGATCAATCATTAAAGTGACAGCTGAAAAGTGATGAAACCGAGGTAATGTGACCTGTCTGAAAGGAGTGCAAGTGATCTCCAGTTCATGTTGCATGAACTTCCTTGTGAACTTTTAAATTAAGTAAGCCGGGTGTCCCTAATGAAGGATATAAAACACTCAGTAGCCACTTTATTAGGTACCAAATGAACTTAACAATAATAATAACCATAATAATAATAAAACTCAATCTGATAACTTACGCTGACATCATTCACCGAAATCTTGCTTTAAAGTACAAACTCATAAAAGACACCATACTTTACTATAAATACAAGCCTAATCCAGTTTTAGAGTCAGAAACCCACAAATTATATTATGACTGATCTGTTATTACAGACAGGACAATCCATTAAACAGTCCAGATATAATAATACAGGATAAGCAAGCAAGAACAATTTACCTAATAGATATAGTCATGCCATACACACACATAACATACAGAGATCAGCTGAATTAAAAGAGGAAACTGACAGACCGTGGAACATGAACAGGGTATACATTGTCCCGATAGTAATATCTACAATTAGTAGCATCCCAAAGTCACTACATAATAGAATTAAACAATTAGGCCTAGGCAGCAATATTTATGTACAGAGACAGCCACAATACTAAACACCACCAGAATAGTCCAAAAGTTCCTAGCAATTGATGGCACTTAGCTATGCCTGTACCTCAGATTTTACCATCCAGAGCTGGAAAAAAAAATAAAAATACAATTGGATGATTAGATATTTGCATTAATGTACAAGCATGCCTAATGAAATGGCCACTGAGTGTATGTTTAGAAGGGTAAAGCTTTCAGCCAGCTTCTGATTTTCAGACTTAGCATCATTAGACATCGGGTGTCGGTGTGGAGATACGTCTCTAACAAAGGAGGTGTAAGGCTCTTCTTCCCTCTGGCAGCCTGCAGGTCACCCTTGGACAAGGTGTAGCACCTGCTTAGCCCCCTGATCAGGACCACTTGAAGCCATGGGAGCTGGTGGTGGATGGTCGTATGAGTAGCCGGTGCACATCACAAGTCCTGGTTATGTGACCACTGACACCAGGCAGACAACCTCTGAAGAGTATTGATAATGGCTGGGGTCACCTGTCTTGGAAAGACACTGCCCAGGAGAAGGCAATGGCAAACCACTCCTGTAGAAATATTTGCCAAGAACAATCATGGAAAGACCATGGTTGTCCACGTCATATGACACGGCACATAATGATGATGTTGATGATTAGACAATAATTTCCAGGAAGGGGAAGGTGTCTGTTGCTACTGCCTCATCAGTGCAAGAGTTAGGATGCAATGCTACAGCTGTACAAGACATCGGTAGGACCACACCTGGAATATTGGCTGCAGTTCTGGTCATCTTGGAATACGAAAGACTTCATCTAAGACATCTTTGAAAGTAGTTGTCTCAAAAAGGTGGCATTCTTCATTACCATCTGGGACATGTCCTCCTCTCATTGATTCCATCAAGGAGGAGGCGCAGGAGCCTGAAGACACAGACACAATGTTTTAAGAACAGCTTCTTCCCCTCTGCCATCCGTCAATGAACCCATGACCACTACCTCACTATTTCCTCTCGTTGCACTTTTTCATTATTTTCATACATTTCTTATTGTAGCTAGAGTAATTTTTTTGTGTATTACACTGTGATGATGTGTCAGATGGTGGTGTAGTAGCACCAGCACCGGACTTCGAGGCGAGTGGCCCTGGATTCGAATCTGGCCGACTCCTTGCACTCTTTCCATCTGTGCTGGGTTGAGCGAAGAGCTAGCAACTTGGTCTCGTAAAAAACAGATAAGATGCTAAAGAAATGTCAAGTTTTCCACCTGATGCGGCTCAAGGCGCAGAGAGAATAACGAACTGTATTGTTGCCGTCAAACAATAAATTTCCAGACACACTGCACCTCAGCAATAATAAACCTGATTCTGATTCTAATTCTGATGTGCAGGACCAGTTCAGAGGAATATAGGCCAAACACGGGCACAAAGGACCTGCTCAAAAAGACAACTTGATTTTCTTGGAAAAATTAGGCCGAAGGACCGTTTTTCATCCTGAATAACTCCATGACTATATAATATTGAGATTTAAATATTCAGCTGATTCATAAAACGACAAAGAAAATTAGGAATTAAGGTTATAAACACAATAGAATATAGAACATAAATGGCAATGAAAATTAAGAATTAAAGTTTATACTTTATAGAACACAGAACATTACAGCACAGTACACGATCTTCAGCCCACAAATGGCACGCCGACCTTTTAACCTACTCTGAGATCAATCTAACCCTTCCCTCCCACACAGCCCTCCCTCTCTCTTTCATTCATGTACCTATCTAAGAGTCTCTTCAATGTCACTGATGTATCTTGGCTCTTTATGTTGTAGTTAATGGCACTGCACTGCTATTGAATGGTAATAATTTGTTTCAATGTGTACGGAAGGCAGTGGGTGACTTTCTGACAAATTGACACAGATTTCTGCTCTTTGTAAGTACAATTCCTGTACGAGAGAGAAGGCAATGGAAACTGTCACCTTCAAGATGCAAGTGACAAAACAATGCGATGTGAGTCGATGTGAATACACGGCAACATGCCTTCAACAGCTGCTGCAGAGCAGAAGACATCTTCAACACATTCACAATTAAATGTAGCTTTTATATACCACCATTAGTTTAATGGAGCAACCTGTGTCCTTATACAACGGTAATTTCATTGACTGTAGAATTTCCATGAACATAGAACATTGCATCCCGGTGCAGGCTATTTGTTCTCCAAAGTTGTGCCAAACTTTTAGCCTAGTCTAAGATCAGTCTAACTATTCCCTCCTACATAGCCCTCTATTTTTCTGTCATCCATGTGCCTATCTAAGAGTCTCTTAAACATTCCTAATGTATCTCCCTCTACCACCACTCCCGGCAGGGTAAGTATACTGTACCTACACTGACATCCCCACTTCAATCACCTTAAAGTTTTGTCCCTGGTATTAGTCTTTCCCGCTCTGGGTCTGTGAATCTCTGTGAGTCCACTGGGACAGTCGAAGGCCCAATATCTGCATGCTCGAGTCCCAATTCGAGTCTGCCGCAGGCTGGAGGCCTGAGAAGGCGGCCCATCTTCGGATAAGAGGGCTCTGTCCACGCGTGGGTGGGGCAGGACCGGGGCTTGTTTTGTTGTTTGTTGTGTTCGTGTTGTTCTGCTGTACCACGTGGCCATGCTATGTTGGTGCCAGAATGTGTGTGACACTTGCTCCGGACCAACCTCAGCTGTGTTGGTAGTGAACTCAAATGACTCATTTCATAGTGTGTTGCTACACACGTGAAAAATAAGTGTGAATCTTGAAACTTGGAAAAGGTCTCAAGTCATCCACTTGCTGTATGCCTCTTATCACCATGTACACCTCTACCAAGGCACCTTTCATTCTCCTCTCCAAAGTAAAACATCCCAGCTTGCTCAACCCTTCGTCACAAGACATGCCCTTTAATCCAGGCAGATATAATTCACTCACAAACAAGAGAAAATCTGCAGATACCGGAAATCCAAGCAACACACACACAATGCTGGAGGAACTCAGCAGGCCAGGCAGCATCTATGGAAAAGAGTGCAGTCGACGTTTCAGGCTGACACCCTTCAGACATACTTCACTTTGTACACGCAAGGGCCTCTTTACTTCGGTATCTTCTGTACCTATTGGAGTGGCCACTGAGTGTATATTTGTCGTCTTCTGCTGCTGTAGCCCATCCACTTCAAGGTTTGACATGTTGTGCGTTCAGAGATGCTCTTCTGCACGCCACTGTTGTAACGTGTGGTTATTTGAGTTACTGTCTCCTTCCTGTCAGCTTGAACCAGCCTGACCATTCTCCTCTGACCTCTCTCGTTAACAAGATGTTTTCAACTACCAAGCTGCCACTCACCAGATGTTTTTTTTTGTTTTTTGCACCATTCTCTAAACTTTGGAGACTGTTGTGTGTGCAAGTCCCAGGAGGTCTGTAATTCCTGAGATACTCAATCCACCCCATCTGGGACCAACAGTCATTCCATGGTCAAAGTCACTTAGGTCGCATTTCTTCCCCGTTCTGAAGTTTGGTCCGAACAACAAGTGAACCTCTTGACCAAGTCTGTATGCTTTTATACATTGAGTTGTTGCCACGTTATTGACTGATTAGATGGTTGTATTAGTGAGCAGTTGTACAGGTGTCCCTAATAAAGTGACCGTTGAGTGTACAGTGCACCCCTTTCACTCACTCTCAGTTGTTCAGCTTCTAATTTTCAAAATGGGGTTCGAAAATAGGATTGTCTGCTGGAGATTTTGGAGAATTTAATGCTGCCATCTTGTGGCCAATCCCATAATGCCTGCTTTTGTTGCATTTATTTATAATAAAACATCACACAGTGACTCTTCACACATTACTGTGCAAAAGTCTTAGGCACAGATATATATATCTAGGATGTCTAAGACTTTTGCACAGTCCTGTCGTAATTTTATATATTGCACTGTACTGCTGGCACGAAAAAAACAAATTTCATGACATACGCAAGTGATGATAAACCTGATTCTGATATGGGTCTCCATTGTGGACTGAGAAAGGGAAAGCGGCAGGGAGAGGAGAATCATCTGGGGAAAAGGGGAAGGGAGAGGGGAGGGAGTGGGAAACACCAGAGAGACATTCTGTAATGATCAATAAACCAATTGTTTGGAATCAAATGACCTTGCCTGGTGTCTCAGGGCTGGGGGTGTCTCCACCCACATTATCCCCCACTTCTGACACTCCTTCCCCGCCACCTGTCCTACACCACTTCCGCGGTTCTTCACTCTTGCCATTCCCTACATGCTTTGCTCCCAAGAGATTTACAAACTCGCTCTCCACTCCACATTGATAAATACAGTACTGTGCAAAAGTCTTAGGCACCCTAACTATATATATGTGTGCCTAAGACACAGTACTGTACATATAATAATTTTTGATGTGTTAACATTCTCACACAGAGATTTTATTTTTTTACAAGCAACTGCAAACTTCTCACGGTACTTTCAGTACTAGTAGGTACAAATGTCAAAAGTACCGTGAGAGGAAAGCAGCAGCTTAGCTTGGCAACCAGGCAAAAATTCTTCCTACAATCAACTTACAAGCCCTTCTACAGTTACTTGCAGAGAGGAGCACGAGAGGCAACTTGACAGAGGTATGCAGGACGATAAGTGGCATTGATCGAGTAGATCGCCAGAGACTTCTTTTCCCAGGGCAGTTGTGATTAATACAAGGGGGCATCATTTTAAGGTGATTGGAGGAAAATTTGGGGGGGGTACTTCAGGGGGTAAGTTTTTTACACAGAGAGTGGTAGATGTGTGGAATGCCTTGCCAGGGTGGTGGTGAAGGCAGGTACATTAGGGAAATTTAAGAAACTCTTAGATAGGCACATAGGTGATAGAAAAATGTAGGATTATGTGGAAGGAAAGGGTTAGATTGATTTGAGAGGAGGTTGAAAGGTTAGTACAACATCATGAGCCAGAGGATCTGTATTGCGCTGTAACGTTTGATGTTCAACCTCTCTCACTGAGGACTGGGGTTTTGTACTGTCCTGATTGCGTTAGTAAGAATCCCACTGGCTGAGGAGCAAGGTAATTCTCTGCAGTGTGAACATCCTGAGAGCTATGATAAGGAGTGACACCTCTCGTGTCCGTTAAACAATATCACGATGCTAATTAACTTGAAATACCCTGTACGTACACTGCAGCCAGTATCTTTACACAGTGCAAAGATTGTACACAACGTGTTAATATAGCTTCCTGTTAAAGTTTACAGTAACATTATCAATATCTAGTCTGCAAGTGATTATTTTGCTGATGTCATATCACAAGCGAATTTATAATTTGTTTCTATTACCAGTGCATTACAGAGTAAATGAATACAGGCAGAATCAGAATTGAGATCCCTGGTGTTGTTATGTACAGGAAGATTAGTGAGGAGGTGGATCCATCTGACACAGCTTCACCTTGGTTAATGTAGCCCTAGATGTACCAGGGCTGTGTTCTGTCCACAGTCTTGAATGGGCCAGAATGCTGGTGCGTAACAGAGAACAGTCTTGCCAAGCTGTCATCATTCCACACCATGAGCCTCCGGAATTTCCTCCATATCTTCTGGCCAAGGAATACCCCCTCCTCCTTCAGTGTCACCAAGCGGACATGGCACAATCTTCATGAGGAAACGTTGGTGATGAATTGAGCACGTGATGAGAAGAGAGGCTAACTCCACCATTAGGACAGCACTTCATGGGATCTCTGAAAAACGGAGGAAATGTGTGAGACCAAAGGCAACTTGACGCTGTACTGTAGAGGCAGAAACCACAGCTGGGGCTCAATAGAGAAGATGGCCAAGGACAAACAGAGATGCCCTAAGTGCCAGTGGTGTGTGTAACAGGGTAACAGGCAGTAGTGAACCATCTGACACACACACACACACGTCGTAAGAATGCTATATTGGTTTTCATGATAACACGCATGTTCATTTTCAAATTCAAATTCAAGTTCAGTTTATTGTCATTCAACCGTACACATGCTCGTTCATTTGTCATGTGTCATGTCGTATGACGTGGGCGATCATGGCCTTTCCATGACTATGATTGTTCTAGGTAATTTTTCTGCAGAAGTGGTTTGCCTTCTTCTGGGCAGTGTCTTTACAGGATGGGTGACCCCACTCATTATCAGTACTCTTCAGAAGTTGGTACATATGTATACCGCCAAATGAGATAATGTTCCTCTGGGCCAACGGGCACCAAACAGTACATATTACTCTCACACATGACAGATGAAGTGCAATTACAACAAATATATGAACAAATAATAAGGTGCTGTTATGACATAATTTAGCAAGTCTATGTATAATGCTACTGCCACTTCATGCATGATGAGACATGAGTCTCATGAGACGTGGGTGGTGGCAGGAAGATCAGGAGCCTTATAGCCTGAGGGAAGAGACTGTGTCCCACCCTAACAATTCTTGACCTAATACTATGTATTTGGAAGGAGATTGTTGGATGGATGGGAGGGATCATTGACAATGCTAAGGGCCCTGCATATGCAGTACTCCTGGTAATTATCTTGGATGGGTGAAAGAGACCCTGATGACCCCGTCAGTAGTTCTGGCAGTCCTTTCTAGGGACTTGCGGTCAAATGCCTTGCAATTCCCATATCAGATGTGATGTAGCTGGTCAGGACACTCTTGATGGTAAACTGAATTATACAGAACAGGAAGAATCCCATTATTTTCCAAAGCTTATCCTGAATTTGTGGAATTCTGGTCTTCCCCTGAACCATTTACTAGCTTTGGGAGATGAAGGAATTTGGAATTTCAGGAGTGGTGTAAAATTTGAGCTGAAAACGGAAGTGTTTTATTCTATTCTGGAACTGGTAAATATTCAGGTGAATACTGCCAAAAAACGCATATTCACGTTTTCTAGCTATGGTCGTTGTGATAGTTGTTTTTCTCATCTACCTAAACATAGGACCAGTAGCATTGTTTATGGGAAAGGAATTGCCAGTGTGGTCCTTAATGTTAATGCAATGTTACACTGCGATTTAAGAAGGGTGAGAGGCAGCAGAAAGGAAACTATACACCTGTTAGCTTGACATCAGTGGTTGGGAAGTTGTTGGATGAGATTACGGAGTACCTGGAGGCACATGACAAGATAGGCCAAAGCCAGCATGATTTCCTGAAGGGAAAATCCTGCCTGACTAACCTACTGCAACTCTTTGAGGAAATTACAAGCAGGGTAGACAAAGGAGATGCAGTAGATATGGTGTACTTGGATTTTCAGAAGGCCTTTGACAAGGTGCCACACATGAGGCTGCTTAGCAAGGTAAGAGCCCATGGAATTACAGGGAAGTTACTAGCGTGGGTGGAGCATTGTTGATCGGCAGAAAACAGAGAGTGGGAATAAAGGGATCCTATTCTGGCTGGCTACTGGTTACCAGTGGAGTTCCACAGGGGGTCGGTGTTGGGACCGCTGCTTTTTATGATGTATGTCAATGATTTAGACTATGTGATTAATGGATTTGTGGCTAAACTGCTGATGATAGTGTGTAATGTTGAGGAAACAGAGAGCCTGCAGAGAGACTTAGATAGTTTAGGGGAATGGGCAAAGAAATGGCAAATGAAATACAATGTTGGAGAGTGTATGGTCATGCACTTTGGTGGAAGAAATAAATGGGCAGACTATTATTTAGAAGGGAGAGAATTCACAATGCAGAGATACAAAGGGACTTGGGAGTCCTTGCGTAGGATACCCTAAAGTTTAACCTCCAGGTTGAGTCGGTGGTGAAGAGGTCGAATGCAATGTTGGCATTTATTTCGAGGTATAGAATATAAGAGCGGGGATGTGATGTTGAGGCTCTATAAGGCACTTGTGAGTCCACATTTGAAGTATTGTGTGCAATTTTGGCCTCCTTGTTTTAGAACGGATATACTGACATTGGAGAGGGTTCAGAGAAGATTCACGAGAATGATTCCAAGAATGAAAGGGTTAACGTCTGGCAGCTCTTGGGATGTAGTCCCTGGTGTTCAGGAGAATGAGGGGGGATCTCATAGAAACATTCTGAATGTTAAAAGCCTGAACAGATTAGATATGGCAAAGTTATTTCCCATGGTAGGGGATTCTAGGACAAGAGGGCATGACTTCAGGATTGAAGGACATCTATTTAGAACTGAGATGTGGAGAAATTACTTTAGTCAGAGGGTGGTAAATTTGTGGAATTTGTTGCCATGAGCGGCTGTGGAAGCAAAATCATTGGGTGTATTTAAGGCAGAGATAGATAGGTTCTTGATTAGCCAGGGCATCAAAGGGTATGGGGAGAAGGCAGGGAAGTGGGGATGACTGGAAGAATTGGATCAGCCCATGATTGAATGGTGGAGCAGACTCAATGGGCCAAATGGCCTACTTCTGCTCCTATATCTTATGGTCTTGATGAATAACTGTGTTCCTGTTCACAAGGGTTCCCTCGAACTGGAGTAGATGAGCTATAGAAGAGATCCTGATGGGTTGTATACAATCATAGTCATAGAAAAGTACAGCACATGGGCCAAACCATTTAAACTGCCTTCTCCCATCAACCTGCACTGGGACCATAGCCCTCCATACTTCTACATTCCACGTACCTATCCAAACTTCTTTTCAATTGTGAAATCGAGCTGACATGCACCACTTGGTCTGACAGCTCATTCCACACTCTCAATATCCTGGGAGTGAAGAAGCTTCCCCTCATGTTCCTCTTAAACTGTCTACCTTTGTCCCTTAACCCGTCACCTCTGGTTGCAGTCCCTCCTCACATCAGTGAGAGAAGCCTACACGTGTTTACCCTTTCTATACCCCTCGAGGTTTTGTCTATCTCTATTAAATCTTCCCTCAGTCGTCTACATTCCAGATCTCAGCCTGTACGGCAACTGCTCTGCTCTGGGCCAACGGAACCTGCAGAGACTGGTAAACACGTCGCAGTCCATCGCAGGCTCGTCACTTTCTTCCATTCCAACCAGACCATCTTCATGGTGCATTGCTTCCGAAAGGCTGACAGTACCGTCAAGGATGCCTGCCACCCTGGCCAATTCTTTCCCTCTCTTCTACTTTCTGGGAGAAGATAGAGGAGATTAAAAGCCCCGACAACCAGACTCATGAACGGCTTCTTCCCCAGTCCTATCAGATTTCAGAACCAATCCTTCCTTCCACACTCCCTTCCCGGTACTGCGGCCATGTTCTCAAACCCTTAGTTCTACCATAACTCCCCAGTTATTCTGTTCTTGTCAACTTAGCTTTTCGTTTGCATGATTTATTTTTTATTTATTTAGAGATACAGCACGGTGACCCCTTCTGGCCCAAAGAGCCCGCGCCGCCCAATTACAGCCATGTGACGAATTAACCCACTAACCCCTATGTCCTTGGAATGTGGGAGGCAAACAGAGCATCCAGAGGAAAGCCACGTGGTCGCGGGGTGAACGTACAAGCTCCTTACAGAGAGTGGCGGGATCCAGATACTTCAGACCGCACTACCATCTCTGCCCCATTCGGTTGTTTGCACTTGTCACTGTTATCATCGTAGTATTTATTATTTCCTGGTCTACTCTACCCCGTGAGCTTCATCTGAGCAAAGGATTTCATTGCGTCTGGTGTAGACGATAGGCCCATCTGAATCGGAATCTGAATGACCAATATCTCTCTTTTCCCCAAGTAAAAATAACTAGGATTTTGTGGTATCCCCAGACCACTTATCACTCTGCTTTCCGAGCTCGAAGAAGAAGCATCTCCCTACACGGCACTTGCTGCCTGACAGACCCGCCACTGGGGTCCACCATGGATGCTGCATCCGAGCTGCCCACGTCAGTCAGTACACAAGCCGGGGACATTTGCTGATAAATATACTATATTCCTTCAGGAAGAGTATTTCAGAAAGACTTAGCACTATCTTCACGGGGCATTTAAGAAGAGGAACTAACTGTGAACTTGCCCAAGGAGGAGGAAGTTTTTTTAAAAAAACTTACTGCAGGGAAGCAATGTTTTTGTGATTTGGAGGCTGGAATTTATAAAGTAACAAATGCCTGACTGATTAGACATAGACACAGAATTAGACCATTTGGCCCATCGAGTCTGCTCCACTATTCCATCATGGCTGAATTATTATCCCTCTCAATCCCATCCTCCCACCTTATCCCGTAACCTTTGACACCCTTACCAATCAAGAACCTATCAACCTTCACTTTAAATATACCCAATGACTTGACCTCCACAACCAGCAGTGGTAACAAGTTCCACAGATTCACCACCCTCTGTTTAAATAAATTCTTCATCATCTCTGTTCTAAAGAGGTGTCCCTCTAGTCCAGGGGGTTGTAAACCTTTCTTATGCCATGGAGCCTTACCACTAACTGAGGTCTCCATGGACCCTTGGTTGGGAACCCCTGCTCTAGACTCCCCCACTATTGGAAACATCGTCTCCACATCCACTTTATCTGGGCCTCTCAATATTTGATAAATTTGATCAATGACTTCTCCCCTCGTTCTCCTAAACTCCGTTGCGTACAGGCCCAGAGCCATCAAACACGCCTCACTCGTGATTGGGTGTTGATATACACTGCCATCTAGTGAGAAGAGCTGGAATTACTAGCCATGAGGAAAACTTTCATGCAGAAAGAATTTAATTGGATTTCACATATATTCCAAATGTTATTTTATGACAAAATCCTCCTATTTCAACAACTCTATAATAAATGAATTTAAGTCTCTGCTTACACCTAACTAATATTCTGCACATTAGTTATAAGGTTTTTATTTCCCATTTATAGCAATTTTATGTGCAATGAATACGTTCTTCATTTGAGTGTGTTTTTTCTTGTTGGATTAATTTACACCACAATAAAGTTTAATTATAGCAATAGATTTTAAAATAGCTAATAGTTAGTGACATTCCTTATCATGAATTGAAGAATATACTGCTTTATAAATACTAAGGTCTTAGATAACATGATGCAAGTACATTTTCTATCACTAAAGTAGATCTATTTTCTATTATGCTATGAAGTTACGTACCATCCTGAGGTCAATTAAAGATTAATACTTGTTATAGACACGCTGAGGTTAATTAAAAGGCAATTGATTGTTTTCAGATTGACAAGTGTTTTTAAATCCCTGTCTTGTCCCCAAGGTCAGTAAAGAAAACACCAAGTTATTGCCAACAACAGGAATTCTGCAGATGCTGGAAATTCAAGCAACACACATCAAAGTTGCTGGTGAACGCAGCAGGCCAAGCAGCACCTGTAGGAAGAGGTGCAGTCGACGTTTCAGGCCAAGACCCTTCGTCAGGACTAACTGAAGGAAGATTTATTACTTCCTTCAGTTAGTCCTGACGAAGGGTCTCGGCCTGAAACATCGACTGCACCTCTTCCTACAGATGCTGCTTGGCCTGCTGCGTTCACCAGCAACTTTGATGTGTGTTGCACCGTTATTGCCTCTCTCTTCATATTTTTTAGCAAGTGATAATTTTGCATCCGCCCCCTCTTGTTACCACTGCTGTGTGACGGACGTGCATGCTTGCAAATATACATGCGTGCATGAGTGCATCTTCCTCTCATTACAAACTCGGAATGAGAGGACTTGTTGTGTGCAAAAATAAGGTGTGTATGTCCCTTAGCGTTTACAATCAGAACCATCGCCCTCCTCAGATAACAGTTCTGTATCTACGTATGTTGTGAACAGGTGGGTCTAGACCTGTCCTGTCATCAGACGACACCTAAAGCAACACACACACAAAATGCTGGAGGAATTCTGCAGGTCAGACAGCATCTATGGAAATTATTAAACAGTCAACATTTCGAGCTGAGACCTGTTGAAAGGCCTTGGCCTGAAATGTCGAGTTTATTCATTTTCTTAGATGCTGCCTGACCTGTCGAGTTCCTCCAGTATTTTGTCTGTGTGTTGCTCTGGATTTCCAGCATCTGCAGAATCTCTTGTGTTTGCAGATAAGACCCTGTTTTGTTCTGAAATTCTCAATGTTGCTTTGTTATTTTGGGTATGGAGGTTGGGGCCTTGTTGGGCCTGGTATGTAGATTTTGGAACAGTTGGTCGATCTGGAGATGCGGAAGCTAAGTAAGGGTCTACAGTTTAAGACAATGAAGGAAAGGGTTGCATGGGAGCATCTAGAGGTCATGGTGGGTGAAGAATCAGCACGATGGGTAGGCGGTGAGGATCAATGATGTACAAACAAGAGAAAATCTGCAGGTTCTGGAAATCCAAGCAACACACGCAAAATTCTGGAGGAACTCAGCAGGCCAGGCAGCGTCTAGAAGAGAGTACAGTTGACGTTTCTGGCTGAAACCCTTTGGCAGGACCCATCCTGCTGAGTTCCTCCAGCATCTTGTGTCAATGATGTGCATGTTTGTTTAAGAAGTTAGAGTGGACTTCCTGGGGTGGGTTCCCTGTACTTTAAGCAGCACTGCTACAGGGGGCAGCTACATCCCAATTCCAATGAAGGGGCTCAGATTTGGACATAAACTGTTTCTCTCTCTTCAGGTGCTGCCTGACCTCCTGAGCATTACTAATGATTATTTTTTTGTTTTCAATTCAGATTTGTAGTAACTATATTTCTATTTTGCAAGGATGGCAAATTGGACTCTTGACCTCACAATCTACAACTTCACGATTTTGCACCCTATTATTGAGCTGCACTTCATATTTATTATTTATTCATTGAGGTGCAGTGCATAACAGGCCCTTCCAGCCCTTAAAGCCGCATTACCCAGCAACACCTGATTTAACCCTAGTCTAATTATGGGATAATTTACAATGATTTCTGTAGCTGTTGCAATTTGTTCTGCATTCCTGCCTGGGTAGTCTCCAACCTGACAGCACGGACGTCGATTTCTCTAACTTCTCCTCCTCTTCCTTCTCTCTTTTTCCATTCCCTATTCTGGATTCCCTCTTCTCCTCGTCTGCCCATCACCTCCCCCCGGCCCCCTCCTCCTTCACATTCTTCCCTTCCTTCTTTATTTTTTGAGATACAGTGTGGAACAGGCTGTCCTGGCACTTTGAGCCGGATCACCCAGCAATCACACGATTTAATTCCAGCCTAATCACCAGACAATTTGTAACAGCTAATGAAAACTGGTACGCCTTTGGACTGTGGGAGGAAACCAGAGCACCAGGAGGAAGCTCACACAGGCATGGAGAGAACGAATAAACTCCTTACAGGCAATTGTTTACCTGCACTGCACATTCTCTGTAAATGTTACACTTTTTTTGGCGTGTGCCTGCATGTGTGCGCGTCTGTGCGCCTGAATCTGCGTGTGCGTGTGTGCACATCTGTGTGTCCGTATGTGCGTCCGTGATGATGTCTTTTTCATGGGTTTTACAAGGCGCTGAGCGAGAGAGAGACTGTGTGGCGTGCCACTCCTCACATAGACATTTTTCCACAGTATTTTTCCCTTCATTTTACGAGGTTGAGTTGCGATCTCGACACTCAACCCGGCACAGATGGAAAGCGTACTCGGGGGTGGACCCGACTGGTTTCGAACCCGGGAACCTCCGCTCCCGGGTCCGGCGCTGATGTCGTTGCGCCACCAGCCGGCCCCTGATGTGACACTTTTTATCCGCACTGTTAATGCTTTAACTTATTCTGCTTCAATGCACTGTGTAATAATTTGATCTATGTGAATACTATGCATACAAGCTTTGCACTGGACCTCGGTACATGTGACCATTCTAATTCCAGTTCCAATTCCGGTTTGGATATTCGGTAACAGTGTTGAGAATCTCTATCGTATGCTTTCCTTGGTAAACATTTCCTGTGTAATAATCCAAAACCATACAATCATACATGTGCACACACATACAGCTCATTGTTCATACATTATACTTCGTATCACGTGGCGATCATGGTCTTTTCTTGACCACGTTGGCAAATTTTTCTGCAGAAGTGGTTTTCCATCGCCTTCTTCTGGGCAGTGTCTGACAGGAAGCCCAGCCATTACAAATACTCTTCAGAGATTGTCTGCCTGGGGTCAGTGGTCACATAACCAGGACTTGCGATATGCACCAGCTGCTCGTACGACCGTCCACCACCTGCTCCCATGGCTTCATGTGACCCTGATCGGGGGTGGGGGGGGGGAGGCTCACTAGGTGCTACACTCGATCACGGCCTCTGTAAAGCCACAATCAAACCTCCTCTCCACCCCCCACGTCACCATCATCACCTCTTCCCTTTCTCTTCACACGCTCGCCTAACCTTCCCTCAAGTGCTCCTCAAAACAGATGCTTCAAACGTTTCCAAATCCGAGTTCTCGCTGCCTGTCATCGTCGAGGGAAAGCCTCACTTTGTGGTCCTCACTTGACACCTCAGCTCTTACATCACGTGACCCTGATCCGGGGGGGGGGGGGGACTAAGCAGGTGCTACACCTTGCCCAAGGGTGACCCGCAGGCTAGCGGAGGGAAGGAGCACCTTACACCTCCTCTGGTAGAGACGTATCTCCACCCCACCAGTCAATGCTATAAACACATGTATAAAACACACACACACACATATAAAACATGAACACACATGCATCTCCCTGTCCTGTGTAATGTGGAATGAGAGGATTTGTTACTGTGAGCAACGAGGGAGCATCATCTGAGGGAATGTTGATTCAATGCAAATGTGCAAGGAACTTCAATTCTCTGAGCATTTACTGTTACTTTTGAGATTCCAAACTTGCTACTTTTGAGAATTACAGTCGGTACACAGTCCTTTGTTACATCACGCAATGTTGAACAATACATTCCAGCTCTTTAGCTGATCATTCACCCAGGGCAAACAGATACCACACTGCCTCAGGAGGAAATCGTCCTTTGGTATCCCGTGGGTGTCCAGAGCATCGTTGAAGAAGGTGTTGATTGTACGTTCACTCAATTCATCTTTCTGGATCCTGTACTGGGCTGGAGGCAGGCCCCCTCTGGGAGGTGCTGCCCTCTGGTGTTCGTAAGCTGGACTTGCGCTTGCACAAGGACCAGAATCAGAGAATGAAAATCGCAATCAGGTTTAATATCACGGGCATAGGTTGTGAAATTTGTTAACTTTGCAGCAGCAGCACAATGCAATACCTGATAATATAACTGAATTACAGTAAATATATAGTGTAAATAGTTAAAGTAAACAAGTAGTGTAAACAACAGAAATAAAAAAAAAGTTGTGAGGTAATGTTCATGGGTTCAATGTCCATTCAAAAATCGGATGGCAGAGGGGAAGAAGCTGTTCCTGAATCGCTGAGTGTGTGCCTTCAGGCTCCTGTACCTCCTTCCTGGTGGTAGCAATGAGAGTAAGGCATGACCTGGGTGATGGGGGTCCTTAATGATGGATGCCTCCTGTTTTGGATGCTACAGAGGCTACTGCCCATGATGGAGCTGGCTAAGTTTACAACTCTCTGCAGCTTACTTCAGTCCTGTGCTGTAGCCCCCTCCATACCACAAGCTGAGTAGCTGCTGTGGGCTTGTTCTTGTAGAAACATGGCTCCAGGCCAGCATCCATCCACCATCAATCTACAGGCCGTGACATCAGGGACTTGGAGTATATGATTATTATTCTATTTGTTTGGCAACTGTTTGTTTTTCTGTCGTCATAGTTATATATGCTATATGTGCTGTGTGCTGTGAGTGACTGTTGCTAATGTGTTTTGTACCTTGGCCTCAGAGGAAAGCTGTTTGATTGGCCATATTCACGTGTGTGGTTGAACGACAATTAAACTTGAGCTTGAACTTTGGTCTGCTGCCTCTGCTACTGGTGGAAATTGAGATGGGTATAGATAGATTAGGGTGCCGAGGTGCAGATACGTCACTACCAAGGGAGGTGTAAGGCACTCCTTCCCTCCGCTACCCTCGGGTCACCCTTGGGCGAGGTGTAGCACCTACTTAGCTCCCCACCCGATCAGGGTCATGAGCAGCTGGTGCTAGTTATGTGACCACTGACGCCAGGCAGACAATCTCTGAAGAGTTTTGATAATGGATGGAGTCACCCATCTTGTAAAGACAGAGCCCAGAAGAAGAAACCATTTCTGTAGAAAGATTTGCCGAGAAGAGTCACCGTCTTGAGACCATAATCTGTGGTGCAGTGCTAGCTGGAGCGAATGGCTGCTCTGAGGGTGAAAACATCTTGTTAAATCCACTCGCTGGATTTTTTTTTGTTTTTGGCACTATTCTTTGTAAACTCCAGAGTCTATTGTGCATAAAAATCCCAGGAGATCAGCAGTTTCTGAGATACTCAAATCATCCTGGGCGGCTCCTAATTAATTAGCTTGTTTATTTCGGCTTTTATCTTAAAGATGTGCCGGATACGCTCCAGTGCGCTCCAGCTAGCACTGCACCCCTGACCATGATCACCTACGTCATACGACACAGCACATGATGATGATGTCATACGACACAGCACATGATGATGATGTTGATGCTAGATAGATACGGGTGCCAGTAACCCACGGTGGTTCAGATAGAGGAGCTGAGGCCTTGCTTCCCCAGTGCATAGCTCAATCCTGATGTCCAGTGCCCTCTGTCAGCAGTCTGCATGGTCTTCCTGTGAACATGTCCCTTTGGGTGCTCTAGGTTCTTTGCACATTTGTGACTGATTTTGATCTGGATTGGATAACCAGTTAGTGTTATATGGTTTTGCTCCTGTGATAATGCCACATCCACTGCTTACCCAAATTCACGATCACTGAGAGAGTGGCATGACAGGGTATTGGTTAGCACAACACTTGAAAGTGCCAGTGACTACCAAGCAGGGTTCAATTCCCGCCGCTGCCTGCAAGGAGGTTGCACGCGTTACTGTGTAGTTTTTATCCGGTTGCTGAGATTTCCCTCCACATCCTCATTTTCCAAAGACATACGGTCAGCTTGAGTAAGTTGTGGACATGGCACACTAGCGCTAGAAACATCGTGAGACTGGCGGCCTGCTTAGCACAATGCTCGCTGACTGGATTTGACAGAAATGTCTGTCCGTTAAGATGACTGACAGGAAATGATAAAGTAGTGGTGGCTGGGGGTGTGGAGGGGTGGATTAGTGGGTGGAGGTGTTGATCAGCCTCACTGCTTGGGGCAAGTAACTGTTTTTATTTATTGAGAGACAGCATGGACTTTGAGCCGCACAACATAGCAGCCCACCAATTTAAAGCCATCCTAATCACGGGACAATTTACAACGATCAATTAACCTGTCAACCAGTACGTCTTTGGACTGTGGGAGGAGACTGGAGCACCCGGAGGAAACCCACACGTTCACGGGGAGAACGTACAGACTCCTTACAGGCAGCGCAGGAAATGCACCCGGGTCACCTGTACTGTAAAGCGATGCGCTAACCACTACGCTACTGTGCCGCCAATTTGAGCCTGGTGGTCCTGGCGCAGTTTCTACGTAACCTCATTCCAGATAGGAGTGGGACAAACCGTCCATGAGCAGGGTGTGTGGGGCCCCTCGTGATATTGCGGGCCTTTTCCCGACACCTTGCTGAATGTATATGATACATTCCTGTATGTATGAGATATCACTGTGTATAGGAGATATCTTTGGCCTGGGGTCTCAGTTTATTTAATTCCAGCTACAGCCCATTCACCCTCTGCCTTCACTACTCTGCTGTCAGCTCAGTCCTAAACCTAAAATTCACCTTCCCACCAAACCTGCCTGTAAAACGCCTCTCAATCATTTAAGCCAATCATTTCCAACTTACTGCTTCTGTTTACTTTCAGCTCTTGACTATGAACAAAATATTTTTAAATACTTTTATTTTTAAGTGACTCTAATCTCATCTTGTTATTACTGAATGTGTTAGGGGAGTTTTTGCATGATGTGGGATGGTGTTGAATGAACTTTATAAAACAGATTTGAAATTAATTTTTTTGCTAAGAATCTTGCTAAGCCCCAGGGGAAGGCTCTTAAATAGGATCTTTTTTCTTGAGAGACTTCCCTGGAGTATTTCTTTAATAGTGGATGCTTTTCCAGAAACATCAATTATTGATGTCTCAGCCTATGACAAGACTACAAGTGGCTTACCAAACCATACACTGTTTACCTAATTGGCATAATAGGTAACACCAACTCTCCTCTGTACCCAATTACTATTCATCCAATTACCAGACAAATAAGCAATCACTTGTACATTGTAACACACTCCAGGGGTTTAAATGGTCATAAAGCATGAAAGGAAGCATCCCAAAAGAGTACTTGATTCCGCCTTGCATGCACTCCTAGGCATCATTTGAGTGTTACACTCTTCTGCATTTTAAACAAACCTGAACATTTAGCAGAGAGGTGTAACATACAATTCAGAGCCTCCTTCACAGTGGGAAATATTCCCATGCTGTTCTCTACTGCTGCCTGAAGATACTGCTGTGTCGTTTGCCATTAGGGGTTAAATCTTTACTTTCATCTCAAGGGCAGCGAAATAGCAGAAAGAAAAAACTGATTCTTCGGAATGGTGAACCAGCCCACTGTAATTATTGCTCAGTCAGTGAAGGTGACAAGATTTACCTGCAGTTGACAATAAAAGCAACACTCACTGGTCACCTGGTCACTTTATCAGCTACCTCCTGTACCTAATATGGTGACCACTGAGTGTGTGTTCATGGTCTTCTGCTGCTGTAGCCCGTCCACTTAGAGGTTCAATGTGTTGTGCATTCAGAGATGCTCTTCTGCACACCACTGCTTATTTCAGTTAGTGTGTCAGCGTGAACCAATCTGGACCTTCTCTGATCTCTTCCATTAACAAGGCTTTTTTGCCCACAGAACTGCCACTCACTGGATATTTTTTGTTTTTCGCACCGTCCTCAGTAAACTCTAGAGACTGTTATGTGTGAAACTCCCAGGAAATCAGCAGTTTCCAAGATACTCAAGCCAAACTTGTCTGGCACCGACAATCATTCCATGGTCAAGGTCACTGATGTTTCGTCTGAACAACAACTGAACCTCTTGACCATGTCTGCATGCTTTCATGCATTCAGTTGCTGCCTCATGATTGGCTGATTAGATATTGGCATTAACGAGCGGGTGTATTAGTGTGCCTAAAAAAGTGACCTCTGAGTGTAGAACAGATGGATGACCCAATCCACTGTAATTATTGCTCAGACAGTGGAACAGACAAGATTTACTCGCGGTTAACAATAAAAGCTATTCTTCTCTCTTCTTCTCCTGAAGACAATGGAACCACCTAAATAAAGCCATTGTTATCTGTTTATAATCCTTAGGAAAGGCTATTGGCAGACATTTGGGGAGTTTTACAGCACCACTCATATGCTGTAAACAAGAGATGCTTGCTAGTAATCAAAATTATTTAATTATATATTTAGAACATAGAACATGGGAATCTACAGCATATTACAGGCCCTTCGGCCCCACAATGTTGTGCTGACCATGTAATCTACTGTAGAAACTGCCAAGAGTTACCCTACCGCACAGCCTTCTATTTTTCTAAGCTCCATGTACCTATCTAAAAGTCTCTTGAAAGACCCTGTTGTATCCACCTCCACCACCGTCACCAGCAGTGCATTCCATGCACACACCACTTTTTGTGAGAAAAACTTACCCCTGACATCCACTCTGTACCTACTTCAAAGCACCTTAAAAACTATGCCCCCTCGGGTTAGCCCTGGGAAAAAGCCTCTGGCTATCTACACGATCAATGCCTCTCATCATCTTATACACCTCTATCAGGTCACCTCTCATCTTCAGTCACTCCAAGGAGAAAAGTCCGAGTTCACTCAACCTATTTTTATAAGATATGCTCTTCAATCCGGGCAACTTCCTTTTAAATCTCCTCTGCACCCTTTCTATAGTATCCACATCCTTCCCGTGGTGAGGTGACCAGAACTGAACACAGTACTCCTAGTGGGGTCTGACCGGGATCCTATACAGTTGTAACTTTACTTCATGGCTCTTGAACTCAATCCCACGGTTGATGAATGCCAACACACTGTACACCTTCTTAACAACCTGCGCAGCAGCTTTGAGTGTCCTATGGATATGAACACCAACATCTCTCAGATCCTCCATACTGCCAAGAGTCTTACTATTAATATTATATTCTGTCTTCAAATTTGACATACCAAAATGCATCACTTTACACTTATCGGGTTGAAGTCCATCTGCCACTTCTCAGCCCAGTTCTTCATCCTATCCATGTCCCACTGTTACCTCTGACAACCCTCCAGACTATCCACAATCTTTGTGTCATCAGCAAACTTACTAACCCACCCTTCAATTTCTTCATCTAGGTCATTGACAAACATCACAAAGAGGAGGGGTCCCAGAGCAGATCCCGGAAGCACAACACTGGTCACCGACCTTCTTGCAGAATATGAACCATCTACAATCACCCTTTGCCTTCTGTGGGCAAGCCAATTCTGATCCACAAAGCAAGGTCTCCTTGGATCCCATGCCTCCTTACATTCTGAAGGAGCCTGGCATGGGGAACCTTATCAGATGCCTTACTGAAATCTATATACACTACATCTACTGCTCTACTTTCATCAATGTGTTTTGTTACTTCCTCAAAGAACTCAATTAGGCTTCTAAGGCATGACCTGCCCTTGACAAAGCCATGCTGACTTATCACTAATCTGATAATGTCTCTCCAAATGCTCATAAATCCTGCTTCTCAGGATCTTCTCCAACAACTTGCCCACCACTGAAGCAAGACTCATTGGTCAAAATTTTCCTGGTTATCTCTACTCCCTTTCTTGAACAAGAGAACAAGATTTACAACCCTCCAGTCCTCCAGTACTTCTCCTGTTCCTATTGATGATACAAAGATCATCACCAGCGCCTCATAATCTCCCCCCTCGCTTCCAGCAGTAGCCTAGGGTATATCTCGTCTGGTTTCAATGACTTATCTAATGTAATGCTTTTCAAAAACTCCAGCACATCCTCTTCCTTAATGTCTATATGCTCAAACTTTTCAGTTCACTGTAAGTCATCCCCACAATTGCCGAGGTCCTTTCACTGGTGAATACTGAAGCAAAGTATTCATTAAGTACCTTTGCTATCTCCTCCGACTCCTTGCACACGTTTCCACTATCACACCTGAGTTGTCCTATTCTCACACAGCTCATCCTCTTGTTCTTCACATACATAGTCATAGTTATACTTTATTGATCCCGGGGGAAATTGGTTTTCGTTACAGTTGCACCATGAATAATAAATAGTAATAGAACCATAAATAGTTAAATAGTAATGTGTAAATTATGCCAGTAAATTATGAAATAAGTCCAGGACCAGCCTATTGGCTCAGGGTGTCTGACCCTGCAAGGTAGGAGTTGTAAAGTTTGATGGCCACAGGCAGGAATGACTTCCTATGACGCTCCGTGCTGCATCTTGGTGGAATGAGTCTCTGGCTGAATGTACTCCTGTGCCCAACCAGTACATTATGTAGTGGATGGGAGACATTGACCAAGATGGCATACAACTTAGACAGCATCCTCTTTTCAGACACCACCGTCAGAGAGTCCAGTTCCATCCCTACAACATCACTGGCCTTACGAATGAGTTTGTTGCTTCTGTTGGTGTCTGCTACCCTCAGCCTGCTGCCCCAGCACACAACAGCAAACATGATCGCACTGGCCACCACAGACTCGTAGAACATCATAGAACGTGGATACATATAGAATGCCTTGGGGTTTTACTGAATCCTGTTTGCCAAGGCCTTCTCATGGCCCTTCTAGCTCTCCTAATTTCATTCTTAAACTCCTTCCTGCCAATCTTGTAATTTTATAGAATTCTGTCAGTACCTAGTTTCTTGAATCTTTTGTAAGCTTTTCTTTTCTTCTTAACTAGATTTTCTACATCCATTGTACACCATGGTTCTTTTACCCTACTATCCTTTCTCTACCAAGATGCGGTGGAAAGCTTGTCTTGCATACTGTAAGACCATAAGGTTTAGAAGCAGAATTAGGCCATTGACCCACTGAGGTTTCTCTGCTACTTCATCCATTTTCCCTCTCAGCCCCAAACTCCTGCCTTCTCTCCATAACCCTTCATGCTGTGACTAATCAAGAATCTATCAACCTCTGCCTTAACTATACATAAAGGCTTGGCCTTGACAGCAGCCTGTGATCATGAATTACACAGATTAAGATTTCTTAACTTCTATCTATCACATGTATATCAAAACTTTGAAGCATACAATAAAATTAATTGTTTTGTGTCAACGATCAATACAGTCCAAGGATTGTGCTGGGGGCAGCCTGCAAGTGTCACCACGTTTCTGACGCCAACATAGCGTGCCCACAACTCACTAACCCTAGCTCATATGGTACATCTTTGGAATGTGGGAGGAAACTGGACATAGAAACCTATCGAATATTGATAGGTCTGGATAAAGTGGATGCGTCAGAGTCCTAGATGTTTCCTACCGTGGGGAAGTCTAGGACCTCAGAATAGAGAACATCCATTTAGAACAGAGACGAGGAGGATTTTTTTTAGCCAGAGGGTGATTTATTGTGAAACTCATTGCCACAGACGGCTATGAAGGCCAAGACATTGAGTATATTTAAAGTGGAGGTTGATAGTTTCTTGATTAGTCAGGGGGTGGTCAATGGTTATGGGGAGAAGGCAGAAGAATGAGAGGGGTAATAAATTAGCCACAACGGAATAGCGAACCAGACTCTATGGGCAAAATGGCATAATTCTGCTCCTATGTCGCATGGTCTTGTGGAATAGGCCTTTCCAGTCCTACGAGCTCACCACCCAGCAACTCACCTAGCCCTAATACAGGCCAATTTACAAAGACCAATACTAAGTAGAATATCTTTGGAATGTGGGAGGAAACCAGGGCACCTGGAGGAAACTGGAGCACACGAAAGAAACCCACATGGTCACGGAGAGAACATACAAACCCTTTACAGACAGCAATGGAAGTTGGATTATAATCTTACAGCTAGCACTGTAATGCATAACCCTAAATAATATGCCATGGTACCGCGCTACAGATGAATTCATCACCTAGCGCACTTAACCAGAAAAAAGTAAAATCATAACATTGCGGATTAAAGTGTAAAAGCTACAGAAAAAATGCAGTGCAGGTAAATGATAAAATAGAAAATCATAACTAAGTAGATTGTGAGCTTACAAGTCCATCTCATCGTATGAAGTCAATCTTATCCTACAAGAATTAGAATCAGGCTTAAGAGTACATTGTGAAATTTGCTGTCTTTGCAACAGCGGTACAGTGCAATACATAATAATAAAGAAAAAAACATGAATCACAGTAAGAATGTACACAATAAATAGTTAAATTAAGTAGTGCAAAAATAGAAATTAAAAAGTTGTGAGGTAGTGTTCATGGGTTCATTGTCCACTCAGAAATCAGATGTCAGAGGGGAAGAAGCTGTCCCTGAATTGTCGAGTGTGTGTCTTCAGGCTTCTGTACATCCTTCCTGAGAACGAGGCATGTCCTGGGTGACAGGACTCTGGTCGCTGGCGTGGTTCCACTTTAAGACAGAGTATCACATGGTTGTGGGCTAATTACATGTTGACATCTCACATCTCAGTACCGGTTTCCCGGGTGAGGAACCGTCTCCTTGCCTCCATTATTGGAGATGAGAAGAAGAGAGCTCTGAGCAGACACCATGTGAGTGAATGATCTCAAAAGTCATGGACAGCTCAGTCACAGGGCTGTCTGGAGGTAGCTAATTCAATAACCCTGTACAGGAGACCCCTGTCCCTGCTCTCTGCTCTGTTGATGTGCTATCAAAATAACAGAATGACACATGGCCGTGAGCTGTTTCCAGGGGTGTGTCGGGTTCTCTATGTAGAAAGATGCTGTAAAGGGACCAGCAATATCCTGAAAGATCCCACCCGGCCTGCTCATGGTCTGTTTGCCCCAATCCCACTACGGAGGAGGTTACAGAACATCCATGCAAGGATTATCAGGCACTTTTCCCAAACATTAAGTCTGATCAACACCTCCACCCACTAACCCACCCCTCCACACCCCCTAACCACCACTAGTTTATCATTTCTTATCAGTCACCTCATGTACAGATGCTCTCGTGCTTAGCATCATTTTATGGACATATAATCACTTAATGTATATAATCTATCTGAAGTATTTATATTTATTGTGTTTTTACTATCATGTTCTTTATCTAGCTGAGTTTTTATTTGTGCTTCAATGGATCTGGAGTGCTCTGGAAATGACATTAAACAATCTTCAATCTTGCACGCAGGGTCACTTTGGGAAGATTCGTTTAGCTGCAGGCACCAAGGAGACAGAAAGAGGGCGCTATTACCTCACAATGTGAACTTGTGCCTGAATGACACTCCAAAGCCTGTTGTGGACTGTGTTATAAATCTAATTAGTTGTAAATTCATTTACAACGATGCTAAACTTGTAATGTCACACAGTGTCATTTTATAGAGAGCTGGATTTAAAAAGAGAGCAATTATATTTCAAAATTTTAGTGATTGTTTCTACGCGTAAAAAGACTGGCTCACTGTAGAATGCAGATCTTTGTTTAGCAGGGAGATCTGATTATGCATAGGCTAATTTCACCAAATACTTCAGTGGAAAAACCCAAGGATTAATTATTCAGACCAGGAGGAATAATCCAAATTTTGGCCCATGCTGCAAAGATTTTACTTTTCGATTACCAGAAAGACAATAAACAATGTATTGTAAATAATTGAATTGTTAGCCGTGTCCTGAAAATCCGCTGGGGCAAGTGATAATTAGGATTTTCCTGGGGAGATGGGGTTGAGTTTGTGTCATCAACCTTGTGGATTCCGAATCTACCATCTGTGGTCGCCAATTCCTTCTCCCAAGGGGATTGGAGGGCCGGTGTGAGTTCAAAGGTCATCTCGGACCACCACATTTCTCAGTCATCTGCTGTATCCCTACATGTGGAACTGAATTAAATTCATTGTTTTCTTGAGCTCTATGGGCCATTTAGAAAATTTGGATCTAAACAGGAGAATTTACCAATGAGTCAATCAGCAATGAAAACACAACAGACCAGCTCTTCCCTTTGCACAACCGTGAATGGATTGTGTCCATCTTTTGCATTAGTGCCTTGTTTTTGGATAGTCTTTTGTTTTTCCCCAATCTTTTGTTCTCCTCTCCTCGGTGTCTTTTATAATTAATGTATAATTTATGCCCAGTGCATTGTCTGTATCCATGTAACTTCAGTCAAATCCAAACTGATCCACAACCTTCAGACTTACTGTCAAGGACTTTATAACTCATGTCTCAGTATTATTTATTTTACTTCACAATTTGTCGTCTTTCTCATATTGGTTGTTGGTCAGTCTTTGTTCTAGATTTCCATAAATTCTATTTTTTTTTTACTTTCATGTAAATGACTGCAAAAAGTAAATCTCAACATGTACAGGCCATGCTCTCTTTTAGCTGCTGTCAGCAGGAAGAAGGTACGGAAGCCTCAGGACCCACACCACCAAGTTCAGGAACAGTTATTATCCCTCAGCCGTCAGGGTCTTGAACCAGAAAGGGGATAATTTCACTCAACTTCACTCGCCTCAACATTGAAATGTTCCTACAACCAATGGACTCACTTTCAAGGACTTTTCATCTCATGCTCTTGATTTTTATTGTTTATTTATTTATTGTTATTATTTTGTCTTCTTTTCTCTTTTTATGTTTGCAGTTTGCTGTCTTTTGTAAATTGTTTGTTTGTCAGTCTTGTTTCAAAGTTCAAAGTAAATTTTATTAACAAAGTATTGTATATGTCACCATATTCATTTTCTTGTGGGCATACTCAATAAACCTATTAAATAATAACCATAACAGAATCAATGCAAGATCGCCCAACTAGGACATTAGTGCTATTGCGTTTCATAGTATTTACTGTGATTGCCCGCAAGAAAATGAATCTCGGTTGTACTTCGATAATAAATTTACTTTGAACTTGGTGACATATATGTACTTTAATAATAATCTTACTTTGTCTTTGACTTTGATTATGTACCTGCGCTGGGGCTGTAAGCACACTTTCATTATACTTGTAACTCACCAAACTTGTGTACATGAGAAGAAATTTGCTAGAGTCTTTGGTGAGACACCAAGCCTCCTCAAAGTTCTTATCTTTAATGTTCTTCTGTTTATGTTTTTTCAAATTTCTACAGATGGGCCATGGAGAGCACTCTGACTGGTGTGGAGGCTCCCATGCACAGGATCACAGGAGGCTGCTGAGGGTTGTAGCCTCAGCCAGCTCCATCTGGGCACAACCCTCCCCACCATCGAGGTTGTCTTCGAGAGGTGATGCCTCACGAAGGTGGCATCCATCATTAAGGGTCCTCACCAGCCAGGACATGCTGTCTTCTCATTTCTACCATCTGCGAGGAGGTATGGCTGCTTGAAAATCCACACTCTGGCATCAAATTTCTGAACAGTTCATGAACCTATAGATGCAGCAAAGGGCCTGCTTCTGTACTTATTAATTCTACAACAAAACATAATTAATCATCAGTAATTTACATTGTGAAAACCAAATGCAGAGGTGTGCTTGATGGCCCTGGGTCTGTACTCACTGGAGTTTAGAAGAATGAGTGGGGAATCTCATTGAAACCTATTAAATATTGAAAGGCCCGGATAGAGTGGATATGGAGAGGATGTTTCCTGTAGTGGGGAAGTCTAGGACCAGAGGGCACAGTCTCAGAATAGAAAGATGTCCCTTTAGAACAGATAGAAAGTTTAATTTCTTCAGCCAGAGTGAGTTGAATCTGTGGAATTCATTGGCACAGACAGCTGTGGAGGCCAAGTCATTGGGTGTATTTAAAGTGGAAGTTGATAGATTCTTGATTAGTCAGACATCAAAGGTCTGGGGAGAAGGCAGGAGAATGGGGTTGAGAGGGATAATAAGTCAGCCAAAAGTTCAAAGTTCAAAGTAAATTTATTAACAAAGAAGATATATGTCACCATATACAACCCTGAGATTCATTTTCTTGCAGGCATACTCAATAAATCCTCAATAGAATAATAACCATTACAAAATCAATGAAAGATCAAACCAATGCGGGTGTTCAACCAGTATGCAAAAGACAACAGACTGTGCAAATACAAAAAGAAAGAAATAATAACAATAAAGAAAAAGCAATAAATTTCAAGAACATGAGATGAAGAGTCCTTGAAAGTGACTCCGGGGGCTTTGGGAATATTTCAATGATGGGACAAGTGAAGTTATCCCCTTTGGTTCAAGAGCCTGATGGTTGAGGGGTAATAACTGTTCCTGAACCTGGTGTTAAGAGTCTTGAGGCCCCTGTACCTCCTTCCTGATGGCAGCAGTGAGAAGGGAGCATGGCCTGGGAGGTGGGGTTCCCATATGATGGATGCCACTTTCCTGTGACAACGCTTTGTGTAGATGTGCTCAATGGTGGGCAGAGCTTTACCCGTGATGGGCTGGGCTGTATCCACTACTTTTTGTCGGATATTCTGTTCAAGGGCGTGATGAAATGGTGGAGCAGACTTGATGGGCTGAATTGCCTAATTCTGTTCCTATATCTTACAACTTACGTGGAGTTGTTTGCTTTGCAAATCATCGGCCCTGCTGAAGTTACAGAGTTACCGCTACACCGGACTGATTACTTTCAGGGAAACAAAGGGATTAACTTGGTTAAATAAGCATCTTATGTAGAGTGAAAGTTTCTCAGTGTCAGATCAATATAATTTTATTCTAGGCTTCATGGTTCATGCGGTGATATATTCTCTTAACCTTCTGTGTGATAGATAATCTTTGTTAGGTTTTTGCTGACGTAGATTCTCCATGGTGAAATGAGAATTAGTTTTATGAAGCTGAATGAGGGCATCACAGTCTAGTGACAACCAATCCCTTCAGTGACCTGAGCCACAACAGACATGTCTTTTTAAATTCATGCCACTAATAATTCGCACGATAACTTAAGCAGCAACTACGAACGGACACCAGTGCTCTGAGTGTATTTCGGTCTTGTTGCAGTTAGCATGACGTTACTGCAGCTCGGGGTGTTCCGGGGTTCCGGTTCTATCCCAGCGCTGCTGCCTGTAAGGAGTTTGTACATTCTCCCCTTGACCGCAGGCGCCCCAGTTTCCTCCCACAGTCCAAAGATGTACTGGTCGGCAGGTTAATTGGTCATTGTAAATTGTCCCGTGACCAGGCTAGGGTTAAATTGGGGTTTGCTGGGCAGCGTGGCTCGTTAGGCAGAAGTGCCTGTTCCACACTGTATCTCTAAATAAAATAAAAACATCGAAAGATTGTGATAGTCAAATCTCCTACACTTTTGGAGTTCTTCATTTTGTTTTGCTCCAATGTACCATATTTATTTATTTAAGGATACATTGCATTGTAGGCCCCAACAACATCCCCATCCCCCCACAACCTCGATCAAGCCTAACCTAATCGCGGGATGATTTACAATGACTAATTAACCTACCCAGTACGTCTTTGGACTGTGGGAGGAAACCGGAGCAGCCGAGGAAAACCCTCGCATTCCACAGGGAGGACGCACAGAGACTCCTTGCAGACGGTGCTGGAATTGAACTCCAAACTCCGAAACATTTCTGAGGTGCGATGGTGTCGCGCCACCCGCTGCAATGCCATGGCAACGTGTGGTCTGGCTGTGCAGAGTTCCAGAAGCTGGCCTGCACTTGTAGCATCATTAGAAACTGGATTTCAGCCAGTTTAAAAAATTTGAAAACAAACAGATGCTGGAAATCTGAAAGAAAAATAGGAACTACTGGGATCCCTGAGCAGGTTAGGCAGCACCCGTGGAAAGAAAAATAGAGTTATAGATGCTGCTTAGCCTGCTGCGTTCACCAGCAACTTTGATGTATGTTGCTTAATGTTTCTTTGCTCTGCCCTTGGGAACCAGCAATGTGGATGGATGGCAAAGGGCATCCGGAGTCCAGGCCCCTCTCTGTGCTCGAAGGCCAGCGACATGGGTGGGTGATGAAGGTCACCTGTGTATCTCAGGCTGTCCAGAATCCACCCATGTGAGGCGGAGGAATGAGGGCCAGTGTGCTGACGAGCCTGGAGTTCCGGAATTCCTCTCATCGGCCTGTCCGGCGATTGATACTGAAGATCAAAGCCCAAAGGTCAACAGGAAGTTGAAATCTGATGGAGACTGGAGACCCGGAGGCCCGGAGGCCTGTGCTGAGGTTGCAGAACCGCCCATGTGTGGTGCGAGTGAGAAGAAGGGTTTGTTTTCCTGTTGATGTTTTGTCGTTTGTCGCGTTCTGTTTTGTTGTGTTCTGTGTTGTTCTGCCGAGCATTGTGGGTACGTCACGTTGGCGCTGGAATGTGTGGTGACCCTTGCGGGCTGCCACCAGCACATCCGCAGGTTGTGTGGTTTGAAGACACAAACAACCTATTCCACTGTGTGTTTCGGGAAGGAATCTGAATGTGAGAGGTTCATTTTGTATTTTGATCACAAGCTAATGCTTGGTCTGTTGATTATTAGCAAGCAAGCAAGCAGTAATTCCTTTGATGTCTGACTTTAAGGGAATATGGTTAATGATGCTGAAAGTGCGTTGTTACATTATGACGGATATTTGTCAATATTCCGTGTAATTTGACAACTTTTGTGAATTTTATTTAAAAGAAGATCACCTTTATAATGTATTTAACTGAGAGTTGCTTGCGTCTCACTGCTGTAGCTCAATCAAACGTTTATTTAGAGATACATTGTGGTTCAAAGGGCCGTGATACCCAGCAAGCACTGATTTAACCCTAACTTAATATTCGGACAATTTACAGTGACCAGTTTACCCACTAACCTGCAAGTCTTTGGACTGTGGGAGGAAACCGGAGCACCCGGAGGAAACCGTTGTATGCAGGGGAAGAATGCACAAACTTTCTCAGAGAGAATGCTGGAATTGAACTCCGAACTCCGACGCCCCGCGCTGTAACGGTGTCACGCTGATTGCTACACTACCAGCAGAAATCACGGGGAAGTTTTGTACATTGTTCTGCAAAGAACAAAGAGCTCAGCAAGTCAGGAGCAGTGAGCACTCGAGAACAGGCTATATGCTGTCATCTGCTGATGGTGGCTGGTTCTAAAGGAGAACATATGGCTCACAGGCATCAGCCTCCACATGTGTTTACACCTGAGGAAGAGAGGGCAAACGTGATCTGATCCTGCTTCATGGACTTTGGCTGTAGATCAAAGTTCAAAATAAATTTAGTTCCAAGTAAATTTATTATCAAAGTACATTTATGTCGTCATATACTGTAAAACTCTGAGATTCATTTTCTTGTAGGCAATCACAGGAAATACAAGGAACACAATAAAATCAGTGAAAGATCACACCCAACAGGGCAAGTTTGCAAAAGACAACAAACTGCACAAATACAAAAAGAAAGAAATAATAATCATATTAATAATAATATAACTAAATTGGCACTAAATATTGAGAGCATGAGATGAAGAGAGCTTGAAAGTGAGACCACAGGTTGTGGAAACATTTCTGTTTTGGGAGTGACTGAAGCTGAGTGAAGTTATCCCCTCTGGTTCAGGAGCCCAATCGCTGTTCCTGATCCTGGTGCTGAGAGTCCTGAGGCTCCTGCACCTCTTTCCCGATGGCAGCAGGGAGAAGAGAGCATGGCCTGGAGTCTTTAATGATGGATGCTGCTTTCCTGCTTGGTCCAAGTGAGAAGTTCCCTTTGTCAAATCACTTCCAAAGAGCACATTTTTATGACCACTGTTAAAGGAGTAAAAATGTGAAACTGAGGAAATGTAGCCACCACTAAAAATATCCATATGAGGCGTGACATGAATTTATGTGCACGTACAAGTGAAATACTGCCTGAAACAAGAACAATGTTGGAATCTCAGGCCTAATGGGAAGCACCTGGTCTGTTAGTGTAGACAGGTTTAACATAAGAAGAAATCGCAGTCACAGATCGTTAGACCAAACGCTACATCACAATTAAATAAATGTGCATTTTGATAGAGCTGTCTTGACCGAATTCTGGATAAATCAAAACACAAGCACCCAATGGCCACTCTTACTGGAAGAAAAGATGTGTGTCTGCCTGTTATGTGATAACGGAGTTGAACAGGAGAAACATAAAGGTTCATTCACCATCAATTAAATTTTATATATATACTCAGTGGCCACTTTATGAGGTACCTTCTGTGACTAATAAAGTGGCCACTAAGTCTATGCTCATGGTCATCTGCTGCTATTGCCCATTCACTTCAAAGTTTGATGTGCTGTACATTCAGAGATGCTCTTCTGCACACCACTGTTGTAACGTGTGGTTATCTGAGTTACTGTCACCTTCCTATCAGCTTGAACCAGTCTGGCCGCTCTTCTCTGACCTCTCTCATTAACAAGGCCTTTTCACCCACAGAACTGCTGCTCACTGGATTTTTAAAAATGTTTTTGCACCATTCTCAGTAAACATTAGAGACTGTTGTGCGTGAAAATCACAGGACATCAGTAGTGTCTGAGATACTCAAATCACCCCATCTGGCACCAACAATCATTGCATGGTTAAAGTCACTTAGATCACATTTCTTCCCCATTCTGATATTTGGTCTGAACAACAAATTAACCTCTTGACCATGTCTGCATGTTTTACTGTATTGAGTTGCTGCCACATGATTGGCTGATTAGAGATCTACATTAACAAGGTGTACAGGTGTACCTAATAAAGTCACCAAATGTAGGTGCTTTGCAGCCTACACTTCAAACTCGTAGGTTCAGACACTGTTTTGTTCCTCTTCATGATTTGTTCAGTTTTCCACAAAATATTTGAGTTTCCCTCTCATTTTATCCCCTGTAATCGAGTGGATGAACTAAGGATTTTGCTAATTGATTACATGAGAGGTATTACATGGTATTTTTTGCTCTGCTTCCTTTTTCTGAATTCTACCTTCCACCACTCTTTGCAATATGTTACAGGAAATTATTTGTTCACTACTGCGAGATGTGAGTGAGTTCTGAACACTGGCACTGCAATTTAAATTGGCCTTTCAACCAAAACACACTCAGGGGCCACTTTATTAGATACACTGTACTGCCAATCGTGTGGCAGGACCTGAATGCATCAAAACATGCAGACATGATCAGGGGGTTCAGTTGCTGTTCAGATAAAACGTCAGGATGAGGAAGAACTGTGATCTAAATGATTTTGATTGTTGGTGCCAGATGGGGTGGTTTGAGTATCTCAGAAACTGCTGATATCCTGGGATTTTCAGGCACAACAGTGTCTAGGATTTACAGAGAATGGCGCAAAAATAGAATAAAATATCCAGTGAGCAGCAGTTCTGTAGGTGAAAACACCTTTTTAATGAGAGAGATCAGACTGGTTCAAGCTATTAGGAAGGTGACAGTAATTCAGATAACAATGTGTGATGGCAATGGTGTGCAGAAGAGCATCTCTGAACGCACAACACATCAAACGTTGAGTGGACGGGCTCCAGCAGTAGAACACCATGGACATGCTACGTTATGAAGTAAAGTGACAAACCAGAAAATCTGCAGATGCTGGAAATGCAAGCAACACGCAGATATTGCTGGAGCAACATTTTGTTGACTGTACTCTTTTCCATAGATGCTGCCTGGCCTGCCAAGTTCCTCCAGCATCTTGTGTGTGTTACCTATTAAAGTGCCTGCTGAGTGAATGTCATGAAGTTTGTTTTGCAGCAGCAGTACAGCGCAAGGGGGTGGGGGGAGGGAACGCTGACTCAGACCATGAGAGGCCTGAGTTGGGCATTTTCATGCCTTACAAGGCGCAGATTGGAAGTCTGTGTGGGGCACCACTCCTCGCACAGACACTAGAGCAATGTGTGATTAAGTGCCTTGCTCAAGGACACAAACACGCTGCCTCAGCTGAGGCTCGAACCAGCGACCTTCAGATCACCAGACGAACGCCCTAACCACTTGTGCCCAACACAGTGCAAGACATGAACCATTCAGAAATATGATGGCGGGCGAGCAGATTAGAGAGGAAGTTAGTGTGTTGCTGCAATTGTTCTGTGTGATGGTGTAGATTCCTTGGATCAAAAAGACCTCCTATGCCACAAAGATATATAGAAAATCTGTGACTTTCTTGGTGTAGGTGTGTTGATAAAAGTATTAACTCTGTTAATAGTAAACAGAATGCTGTTTTTGTTAAGACTTTCCCACTATCGGAAACATCCTCTTCACGCCCGCCCTTTCAATGCTCGATAGGTTTCACTGAGATACCCTCACGCCCCATTCTTCTAAATTTAAATTCATGTTGCCTTATGCCATGGGGTAAATTGAAGGAAAAATGTCCAACTATATACACATCATGATGGTTAATCTGCTCAATTATGTTGTGTGATCATGCTGAAATGAAAACTGTGCTCAGAATCTTTTGATATTTGATGTGCTAAATGCACTTTGAAGGTTAAACACAAATAAATCTTGCTAATATGCAAGAGAGATGAAAGTGAATGAAAAATAACTATAAGGTATGCAGCACAAAGATCAACCTTTTCTTATGAATATTCTTTGATCGAATTCAAAATGATACAATATTTTGATGCAGAGTGAAATGTTAGCAGAGTCCTCAAAGGATTGCAAGTGCACTGTCTGTGCAATAGGCCAGCACATTGAGTGAGTGCTTTTCTCTCATAATCTTTCATCTGTCAATATTACAAGAAGTGGTTAAAGCCCTTGGGATACTGTAATATTGATGCAACCATTCTATGGAAAATGTCACACGCCTTCCTTCTGCGTGCCGGGATAAGGGTTGAGGGAATGAGCTGGTCTGCCTTGAATTGCCGTGCAGCCTGCTTCGAGCCGAAAAGTTATGACAATCCTTTTCATTAATGTATGGGAAGGTACGTGTACCTGCAGTGAATTGTGGTTCAGCATTAGTGAGCATGCAGGGCAGACTGGACAATGTTATTGAAAATAAATTTAACGTTCGGAAACTAAAGGAAAATTGATTTCTTTGTTGTTGAGGCTTACCAGGTTCTGAAGGAAGATATTTTTATACGATGGTTTTGTCGCTATAAACTGCAACAGACAGAGCAGGTTGCAGTCCGCTCTCTTTGTATTTTGTGAAAATATAGTAATTGCAGACTGTGTGCAGCTCTGGTTATCTACCTATAGGAAAGGTATCAATAAGATTGAAAGAGTACAGAGAATGTTTGTAAGGGTGGTGCCGGGGATTCAGGACCTGAGTTATAGGGAATGGTTGAATAAGGTTGGGATTTGTAGGAGATTGAGTGGAGATTTGATGGAAGTATACAAAATTATAATGAATTGATCCGCTTGACCCGAAACAGGTGTGTGTGTGTGGGCCATGGCAGTCAAAGCTCAAACTGGGCATGGCACCTGATGATGATGATACAAAATTATAAGGGTACAGATACTGTAGACAGGGTAAAAGCAAATAGGCTTTTTCCACTGAGGTTGGGTGAGACCAGAAGTAGAGGTCATGGGTTAAGGGTGAAAGGTGAAATATTTAATTTATTTTATTTAAGACCATAAGACAAAGGAGCGGAAGTCGGCCATTCGGCCCATCGAGTCTGCTCCTCCATTTTATCACGAGCTGATCCATTCTCCCATTTAGTCCCACTCCCCTGCCTTCTCACCATAACCTTTGATGCCCTGGCTACTCAGATACCTATCAATCTCTGCCTTAAATACCACCCAATGACTTGGCCTCCACTGCTGCCCGTGGCAACAAATTCCATAGATTCACCACCCTCTGACGAAAAAAATTTCTTGGCATTTCTGTTCTGAATGGGCGCCCTTCAATCCTTAAGTCATGCCCTCTCGTACTAGACTCCCCCATCATGGGAAACAACTTTGCCACATCCACTCTGTCCATGCCTTTCAACATTCAAAATGTTTCTATGAGGTCTCCCCTCACTCTTCTAAATTTACTTAGAGATTCAGCACGGATCCGCCACTCTGCAACTCACCAATTTAACCCTAGCCTCGATACAGGACAATTTACCATGACCAATTAACTTACTAACCAGTACGTCTTTAGACTGTGGGAGGAAACCAGAGCACTCAGAGGAAACCCACACAGTCATAGGGAGAATGTACAAACTCCTTATAGATGGTGCTGGAATTGAACTTCGAATTCCGACACCCCAAAAACTGTAATAGCGCCGCGCTAGGCGCTACACTACCAAGGTGCCCTTTTAAAGGGACCAGGAGGGGCAGCTTCTTCACTCGGAGGGTGGTGAGAGTGTGGAACGAGTGGCCACTGGAAGTGGCGGATGTAGGGTTGATTGTAACAGTGAAGAGAAATTTCGATAGGTACATATATGGGAGAGGTATGGAGGGGGGTGATGGGATTAGGCAGAATAACAGTTCGGCATGTACTAGATGGGCTGAAGGTCCGGCTTCTGTTCTGTAATGTTCTATATTGGAAATGTGAAAATAACAGAGAAAATACTCAGCTGGTCAGGCAGCATCTGTGGAGAGATAAATCGGGTTATTGTCCCACCTGGAAGACCTCCAATAAGAACTGTGAGAAAGAGAAATGACTGATGGGGTGACCACAGCATTGCTGGGGGGATAAGGCAACATGGTCCATAAGACGGTAAGATATCAGGGATGAAAAACAGCTGTTAAGGCTGAAAAAAGACTGTTATGCAGTTGAATAATGCTACACCCCAGCTTGCCAAAGGCCTTTGAATGCTATGGACTATCAAAATCACTTGTTGCATCTAAATATGGGAATTTTATTTTTAAATTAATCCGTACTGAATGCATTGTAAATACCTGTTTTGCACAGACTGAAGTAGCACCACAATCTCATTATCTTGAGCAATGATAATAAAGTTTTTTTCTATACTGTAGGTGCAGAATTAGGCCATTCAGTCCATCGAGTCTGCTCTCCCATTCCATCACGGCTGATTTATTACCTCTCAACACCGTTCTTCTGCCTTCTCCCCATAACCTGACTAATCAGAAACCTATCAACTTCCGCATTAAACATGCTCCCTGTGGCAATGAATTTGACTGAGTCACCACCCTCTCGCTAAAGAAATTCCTTCTCATCTGTGTTCCAAATGGGCGTCCCTCTATTCTGAGGCTGTGCCCTCTGGTCCTAGGCACCCCACTACAGGAAACATCCTCTCCACATCCACTCTATCTAGGCCTTTCAATATTCCAAGGGTAAAATGGGCAATTAGAAGGAAAAAAGGTGAGAAAAAGCTATGAGATGAGGGATGCTAGAGAGTAAGAAGGCAGACAAATAGTGAGGTATGTCAGGTTGTAGGACATACCCACACAGGAGACTCGTTCAATTCCCACCACTGCCTGTAAGGAGTTTGTACATCTTCCCTGTGAAAGTCTATGTTTCCTCTGGGTTCTCCATTCCTTTCTCCCCACAGACTGAAGACGTATCGGTTGGTAGGTTAATTGATCATTGTAAATTGAATCAGGGGATGGCTGGGCAGTGCAGCTTGAAGGGCCGGGAGGGCTGGTTCTATGCCGTATCTCAATAAATAAATAAACATTAACACCAAAGATTCTGCAGGTGCTGGCAACCCAGAGCATCACATGTAAAATGCTGGAGGAACTCAGCAGGTCAGGCAGCATCGATGCAGATGATTGAACAGGTGCGTTTTGGGCCGAGACCCTTCATCAAGACTGGAAAAGCAGTGGTAAGAAGCCAGAATAAGAAGGTAGGGAAGGGGAAGGCGGACAAGCTCGCAAATGATAGGTAAGACCAGGTGAAGAGGAAGGTGGGTGGGTGGAGGAGGTGGAGGTGAAGCGAGAAGCTGGGAGGTGTTAGGTGGAAGAATGACAGCACATAAAGGAAGAAAGACATCAGAATTGGATTAAGATTCATGTTTAATATTAATGCCATACTGTATGTTGTGGGTAGTGGGGTGCAGATCAGTCTCTACCGAAGGAGGTGTAAAGTACTCCTTCCCATCGCTAGCCTGCAGGTTACCCTTGGGCAAGGTGTAGCACCTGATTAGCCCCCAGATCATGGTCATGTGAAGCCATGGGAGCAGGTGGTGGATGGTCATATGAGCAGCCGGTGCAGATCACAAGTCCTGGTTATGTGACCACTGATGCCAGGCAGACAATCTCTGAAGAGTATTGATAATGGCTGGGGTCACCTATCTTGTAAAGACACCACTCAGAAGAAGGCAATGGCAAACCACTCCTGTAGAAAAATTTGCCAAGAACAATCGTGGTCAAGACCATGATCATCTAAATCATATGATATGGCACGTAATAATGATGATGGCTGTGTGTTGTGAAAATTGTTGTTTTGTGGCAACAGTACAGAGCAATACAGAATAAAAAGTATAAATGACAATATAGTATAAAATAAAGTTAAATAAGAAGTGCAAAAAGAGAGGAAAAAGTACTGTGGTAGTGTCCATGGGTTCATTGTCCATTTAGAGATCTGATGGTGGAGGGGAAGGAGCTGTTCCTGAAATGTTGAGTGTGTGTTCTGGATCCTGTACCTCCTCCTGTATGGTAGCAGTGAAAGGAGGGCACGTCCTGGGTGGTGACAAGTGTCCTTAACGATAGATGCCACCTTTTTGAGGTGTCCTGGCTGCTGGGAAGGATAGCACCCATGATGGAGATGGCTGAGTTTTCAACTTTCTGCAGCTTTTTCCCGATCCTGTGCTGTGGCTGCCCGAAGCCCAGTTGGCCAGTACGTGCTAATGGAGAGACAAACACCAAGCCAATACCAGTGATGGACGACTTTGGGCAAAGCTAGTCATGATGAATACAAAGAAACTGCTTGAAGGCATACAATTTGATCGAGGATGCAACTTAGCCAGACAAGAGATGGGATAATGGAATAAGGATTGGAATTGAAATAGGTTACACCATATGTTCTGAGATACATTGAAAGCATTGTCTTGCGTACTGTTCACACAGATTGGGCCCCAGCGTTTAATGTGTTGCTATTTCAGCTTGGAGCGCTCCCCAACTTGGAGTTCAATTCCGGTACTGTTCTGTACAGAGTCCCTGTTTGTCCTCTCCTTTCAATGCAAGGATTTGCCTGGGTCCTCCGGTTCCCTCCCATTGTCCCATTGTCCCATTGTCGTACCGGGTAGGTTAACTGGTCATCGTATATTGACCTGTTGATTAGGTTAAGGTTACGCGGGGTTGTGGGGTTGTTGGGACAGAAGTGCCTACACCATACTATATCGCTAAATAAATATACAGAAAAAAATCATTACGCAGTGCATTGTGGTAGAACAAGGAAAGAGAACATAGGATGCAGAACAACATGTAGCTACAGAGGAAGTGCAATGTAGAGAAACAACAAGGTTTGCAAGATCATAAAGGAGACCATGAGGGCAAGAGTCCATCTTATTATGCTGGGAAACCATTCAATAGTCATATAACAGCAGGGTAAAATCTGCCGTTGAGCCTGGTGTTAATTGCTTCCAGGCTTTTGTATCGTAAGCCCGATGGAAGAAGGGAGAAGAGATGATGTCTGGGGTGGGTGGGATCGTTGATTATTCTGGCTGCTTTACTGAGGCAGCGAGACGTATAGACAGAGTCCATGGAGGGGAGGGCTGGTTCATAGTCATAGTCATACTTTATTGATCCCGGGGGAAATTGGTTTTCATTACAGTTGCACCATAAATAATTAAATAGTAATAAAACCATAAATAATTAAATAGTAATATGTAAATTATGCCGGGAAATAAGTTCAGGACCAGCCTATTGGCTCAGGTGTCTGACCCTTCAAGGGAGGAGTTGTAAAGTTTGATGGCCACAGGCAGGAATGACTTCCTATGACGCTCTGTGTTACATCTCGGTGGAATGAGTCTCTGGCTGAATGTACTCCTGTACCCACCCAGTACATTATGTAGTGGATGGGAGACATTGTCCAAGATGGCATGCAACTTGGACAGCATCCTCTTTTCAGACACCACCATCAGAGAGTCCAGTTCCATCCCCACAACATCACTGGCCTTACGAATGAGTTTGTTGCTTCTGTTGGTGTCGGCTACCCTCAGCCTGCTGCCCCAGCACACAACAGCAAACATGATAGCACTGGCCACCACAGACTCATAGAACATCCTCAGCATCGTCCGGCAGATGTTAAAGGACCTCAGTCTCCTCAGGAAATAGAGGCGGCTCTGACCCTTCTTGTAGACAGCCTCAGTATTCTTTGACCAGTCCAGTTTATTGTCAATTCGTATCCCCAGGTATTTTTAATCCTCCACCATGTCCAGACTGACCCCCTGGATGGAAACAGGGGTCACCGGTACCTTAGCTCTCCTCAGGTCTACCACCTGTGGTGAGCTCAGCTTGTCCACAACTCTCTGCAGTTTCTTGTAGTCACTGGCAGAGCTATCGCCACTCCACGCTGTTGGACGTTTAGATAGGCTGCTTTCTGCAGTGCATCAATAAAAATTGAGTTTATTTTTGGCCTGTGCAGGAGGGCCCAGACAGAGCGATCAGAATGGGAATGGGATAGAGAGTTAAAATACGGTTTACAGGGACCTTTGAGCGGTCCCCTGCAAGCAGAACAAGAGCTCGACAAAAATAATCTCCAATCTATGTTTGGTGTCTGAACGTTGACTAGATTTTGGATCAGGCTGCACGATCCATAGCAGCAACCCGCTGCCACTGTACCCTGTGCTGGGTGTTCATTGCGTATACATTTACTTCTTCTCCGAGGATGGCTACCTTGTCGTGGCAGTAAAGCTTGTGAGTTCCTCAGCCCCCGAGAGCAATGCCGCCTGGAGTTTAGCTACTGGTAGGGTCACCCACGGTGGCACGGCCAAAGAGTGGTTCCAGACAAAGAACGATCCCAGTGGTGGAACTGGCAGAAGAAGGTGACGCATCACAACGGCAGTGAAGATGGACGAAAGCTGCAGCAGTGAGGGGACCTCAGTCATCTTGCACTGTACGCCACTGGATCCTAACCGCCACCTGTCGAGGACCGTGGGGTGGCTGCCCATGCAGCAGCCTCCCTGTGTTAAACAAAGTCACGCACAGGCACTCTCCATTAAGGGAATAACTACTTCGGTAAACATCACACTCGACTTGAGTGATTGCACTACTGTTATTGCATCTTTATTTGCTGCTAGTTTCTCCGCACTCTGGAATTCACCACTCAACAACTGGCGCAATCTGATGTCAAATCCATAAACTACCATTCCGTAAAGCATCAGAATGGAGTTCCATTTGTGGAACAGTTTAAAACAACAGCACAAAATTCTGCAAGTTGAAGTTTTTTCAGTCTAGTTATTTCTAGGCTTAGGTGAAAAATTAGTCTTAGTCAACGAGTCATAGAGTACTACAGCACAGAAACAGGCCATTCAGCCCATCTAGTCCATGCTAAACTATTAATCTGCCTGGTATCATCAATCTGCATGTGGACCATAGCCCTCCATACCTCTTCCATTCATGTACCTATACAAGTTTCTCTTTAATGCTGAAATCAAACCCACATCTGCAATTTGCACTGGCAGCTCATTCCACACTCTCACCACCCACTGAGTGAAGAAGCTCCCCCTTATCTTCCCCTTAAACATTTCTCCTTTCACACTTAACCCATGACCTCTAGTTCTAGTCCATGACCTCTAGGGTAAAAGCCTGCTTGCATTTACCCTATCTATGCCCCCCTCATAATTTTGTGTAGTCCTATCAAGTCTCCCCTCATTCTCCTACACAGTAGGGAATAAAATCCTAACTTCATCAATCTTGCCCTAAAACTCAGGTCCTCAAGTCCTGGCAACATCCTTGTAAATTTTCTCTGCACTCTTTCAATCTTTCTGATATCTTTGCTGCGGTTAGGTAGTTTGTTTTAACAAACAGGTGCAGGTTGCTCACTTGTTTCTTCAATGTTATTGTTGAAAACCACTGTTAAGCTAATGGTTTGTCATCTTTCTCATTTTTGATTGGCTAAGTATTACCACTTTACCCATGTAATTGTTTTAACTATGTCACCTATTAACTAGTTTACTTATATCTGAGGAATTTCCTTATCTTATCTGGAAAAGAGATGGATATTTCCAAGGTGCCAACTTTTATTCTTTATTGTTCATTCACCTCTTACCATAATTTCTCAACTCTCTATTTAGTTTTCTTCCCACTTGTGTGTTTGTTTGCACTCTGAAACAAAAGATAGCAGGAATTAAGACTGCTTTCATTCCTGGTCCAACACGATCCAGCTTCTCAACAACACTCACTCAGGTGCAATACCCTAAATGTCCCTGAACGACATCTGTTAAACTGTCCTGATGAAGGATCTTGGCCTGAGTCATCGACTGTCTATTCATCTCCATAGATGCTGCCCGACCTGCTGAGTTCCTCCAGCACTTTGTGTGAGTTACCACGGCCTTTCCTGCTCTCCTTGTTCTACTGATAATTATTTAATCTGTTCATATTTTCATATTTATTTAAATTTCATTACTGATGTTTGAGCATGTGACCATTCTGCTAATTGTTGATTGCTCAGTGCTGTTTGCGCTGTCGTTTCCACAGAGTGCTCAGTTAATGGTAAGGGTCTATAGCATAAAAAAGGAAACACAAAAAAAACACATCCGGTGAGTGGCAGTTCTGTGGGCAAAAACATCTTGTTAATGAGCAAAGACAGAGGAGAATGGCCAGACTGGTTCAAGCTGACAGGATAGTTACAGGAAGTACCTCATAAAGCAGGCACTGAGTGTAAAATTACTGTCTGACAGAATCCAAACTAAAATGGTGTAAAAGCAGCTACATTGAATGGTAGATTTACACCATATTAATGGCAACGTTTATATTTTATTTCAGCTCTTGCCTTAGAACCAAAATTCTTGATAATTGTGGGCTGCAAGTCACCTCACTCATCAAAGTTTGAAGTTCCAAATACACTTATTCTCAAAGTATGCACACTACATACAATCTACAGATTTATCTCCTTACGGGCAGCCACAAAACAAAGAAACCCGACAGAACCCATTAAAAAAGACAATTGCACTCCCAATGTGCAGAGAGGGGAAAAAAAGCACATCATGGAAACAGTAAAAGTGAGCAAATAGCATTCAGATCTGAAGTTCACAAAAGTGAGTCACAGACCCAAAACCAGCCATCACTGCAGCTGATTCAGGAGCCTGTAGCAGCAGGCCACAGCCAGCGAGCTGAACCGGCCCATCCCTCACCTCCGGCCCCTACACCCTGACCTTTTCAATCTGGCCCGGCACTTAAATCGTCCAAATCTCCGATTGTTTCTTGCTCTCAGACCTGGGTCCTGCTGCTTTGGTACATTCTCGGGCCCAAGTCTCAACATTTTGATTTGGCCCATACCCGACCTTTGGACCTTTCCAGTGCACATGAAGACCTGGTGAGCAATATAATTGCTCAGTAATGCATGCGTGCTCTCAATGAATACAGAATTTTAAGGGAAGTACTTGGTTCAATTGAGCCTGTTGCAATTTACTGCTTTAAGACTTAAACTCATTCAATATTAATTATTGATCAGCAGAATTATTTTAAATATCAATTGGTTGTTTAAAGCAGATCAATTGAGATTGAGACATTCTGTGGATAAATTAATTTTTCAGTTAAATTTAAATATGCAAAAGTTAACAGCAGCCTGGAACACACTTATCTACTATCTATCTTGCAGGGAGCTCACAAATTATTTTTGCTGGAGTTGTTTTGACTGTGGAGTGTTTTAATCACACAAGAAGTGGGTAAATGGGATACGCAGATTTGATTTATGAGACTATATTTTTTAACTACAGGTCACTGCAGTCTTCAATCCAATGAAAAAGAATATTAAGGCTTCATGTGGAAGCAGTGATGGATGGTTTTAGTTAAAAAGCACATTAAAGATGTGTATTAAAACTATTGAATTTTTTTTATGACGGACCTAACTGCGGCAAATCAAACACTTCATTCTTAATAAGCTTTGTCTTTTGCTAACAAAGAAAGTATCTTATTTTATTTTGTAGTTTTGTTAGCTATAATTCCACAAATGTTTGAAATGAAACCACAAAAGCCTCCTTTCCTCTCCACGCCCTATATACACATATTGACCACTTTATTCACTGGTACCTAATAAAGTGGCCACTGAGTGTCTGTTCATGGATTTCTGCTGCTGTAGCCCATCCTCTTCAAGGTTCGATATGTCGTGCATTCAGAGATGCTCTTCTGCACATCACAGTTGTAAAGTGTGGTTATTTGAGCTGCTGTCATCTTCCTGTCAGCTTGAATCAGTCCAGCTATTTTACTCTGACTCCTCTCATTAACAAGGTGTTTTTGCCCACAGAACTGCCACTCACTAGGTGCTCTTTGGTTTTACACACCATTCCATATAAACTCTACGACTCACACCAGCAGGGTCAGGAACAGTTATTACCACTCGATCATCAGGCTCTTGAACAAGAGAGGATAATTCACTCAACTTCACTTGCTGCATCTTTGCTCCCACAACCCACGGACTGACTTTCAAGGACTCTTCATCTCATGTTCTCGATGTTTATTTCTTATTTATTTATAAATATTATATTTGCGCTGTTTGTTGTCTTTTGCACGTCGGTTGAACACCCAAGATGGTGCAGATTCTCATTGATTCTATTATGATTACTATTCTGTTATGGATTTATTGAGTATGCCTGCAAGAAAATGAATTGCAGGGTTGTATACAGTGACATTTTATGTACTTTGATAATAAATTTACTTTTATCTTTGAACCCTTGGCGGGAGGAGAGAGAGTAGCACGCTGCGTGTGTGCAGCCCTCCGGTGAAAAATGATATCGTATCTGTTAAATAGGGGCCGTGGACAATTCTGATTTGATGGAGACGGACGTGAAAGCACAGAGGAACATCTGGAGAAATTTCTGAAACGCCCGTCCGCTGCTGTCGTTACTGTGTGGTCGGGAATCTTTCAGAGGGTAGGCCTTAAAATCCCTGACCTTGCCTGCTTTTGGCGACCGAGAAGGAGGTCGGATCGTTCGGACAGAGATGGCGCTCAGTACTCTGTGTCGGAGAGCTGATCAGAGCTCGAAGTTTTCAGATGACTCGGAGTCGGGCTGTGGTTGGCATGGCAGGGAGAGTTTTTCTTCCTTATCCCGTCTGCGTGAGATGTGGGATATTTGAGAAACTTTGAACTTTACTGTGCTCACGGACTTCTTCATTGAGTTATGGTATTGTTACACTGTTTGTAACTATATGTTATAATTTTGTGGTTTTGTCAGTTTTTTCAGTCTTGGTTTGTCCTGTGTTTTGTGATATCACGCCGGAGGAAATAATGTATCATTTCTTAATGCATGCTTTACTAAATGACAATAAAAGAGGACTACGTGTCTTCATAATCATAAACTTTGAGCATGAAAATCCCAGGAGATTAGCAGTTTCTGAGATACTCAAACCAACCCATCTGGCACCAACAATCACTCTATGTCTAATGTCACTTAGATCACACTTTTTTCCCATTCTGATGTTTGGTCTGAACAACAACTGAACCTCTTGACCATGTCTGCATGCTTTCATGTATTGAGTTGCTGCCACATGATTGGCTGATTAGATATTTGATAACGAGCAAGTGTACAGGAGTACCTAATAAAGTGGCTACTGAGTGTAGAAGGCACAACCTTACTTTTTAATAATTTCCACCAAATATTTCTAAGCCATCTGGATTTCTTGGGTACTGTTCAATGTTGTCAATATTTATGACTATTTCAGAAACATCTGGATTTCTTGGCAGTCATCCAATGACTTTTTTTATTGTGTATGTCACAAGAATAGTAAGTAAACTTAGATTCATTCTAAAAAAAAATTCACTGCGAAAAAAAATCTATTGTGTCTTGTTCAATCAATCTTGCTTTAATTGCTTAATTCATGGGTTGATTTCCCCAGTCCTGTGAAACTGATCCAACCATTGTTGTCTAAATAAATATTTCATTCAAGCTTCAGATGCAGATGGAGGTATAGGAGATGCAGGTATAAGACAGACATGATTTACAGGATACACAGGAGCCCTCCAGATCCCAGAAATTGATTTTCAATGTGTATGAAATACGAAGTATGAAGTTACAATTCTCCCACACACCAGGCTGTCCATTGGTCAGGGTCGACCGTGGCTGTTGTGTTCCAGCTGCCTACGTGATACACAAGCCAGGGCAGTACGATACGGAGAGCAAGTTGTTGCCCGTGTAGCAGGCTCCCCCTCCCCACGCAGCTGATGAATCCAAAGGAACGGCTGAACATGATGCAGTTCGGCTCTGGCATTGTCATAGGAGCTGACAGTCAGCATTGGCTCATTGTAGGACTGCCTTAGAGACTCCAGCCTGGATTTTTACTTGAGGTTTACTCCAACAGCCTTCAATTACAAAGAAATAGGAGTGTGGATACAACAGAAACACTTCTCTTCCAGAACTGGGTCATCTCACGACACCACCATACTCTCCAAATGAAGGCCATATAGGAACTAGCAGCACATTCCTATTTGGCCTCCAGGATGGGACAACCATCTTCACTCACTCATTCAACTGCCACATAAATAACTGAGATGAAAATACAGTAACTTCACAGATAACATATCTCCACCCCGCCACCCTCAGTTTAAACTGCATCTGCCATTTCTCTGCCCATATCTGTAACTGATCTACTGTATATCCCGCTGTAGCCTTTGGCAACCCTCTACTCCCTCCATAACTTCAACAATCATCGTGTCATCTGTTTCAAGTTGAGGACTGTGCGTTAGAACTAGAAAGGAGCCAACCTCCTTACTTATCAGAAGAAATAAAGGCTTCAGCAGCCTGCCAGACGTTGCAGGTCTGTCATCATTGCTGGACATCAACAACGCACGTCTTTTGATTTGGCAGATATTAACACTGAAGTAGGAAGCTTGTTGTGACACTCAGGGGAAGCCAAGATTTGTTCATGCAGTCATGGATAAGATTAGGATATTGATTAGTTCAGGCTGTCCTTTGTGTTACATTTGGTTTTTAAAATGTTGATTTCTGATATTATTTTATATTTAAAACATAGCATCAGCCTTAGGACCCACACTACCTGATTCAGGAATAGTTAGTACCCCTCAACCACCAGGTTCCTGAACCAAAGAGAATAATTTCACTCATCCCTGCACTGAGCTGTTCCCACAACCTGTGGTCTCACATTCAAGGACTCTTCATCTCATGTTCTCGATATTTGTTGCTTTTTTATTATTATTATTTTCTTTTCTTCTTTTTGTATTTGAGCAGTTTGTTGTCTTTTTCACATTGGCTACTTGCCTATCTCTGTCCTGTGTGGTTTTACATTGATTCTGTTGTGTTTCTTTGTGTGAGCACGTGGCCAAGTGGTTAAAGCATTGGACTAGCGACCTGAAGGTCGTGAGTTCGAGCCCCAGCCGAGGGAACATGTTGTGTCCTTGAGCAAAGCACTTAATCACACACTGCTCTGCGACGACACTGGTGCCAAGCTGTATGGGTCCTAATGCCCTTCCTTTGGACAACATTGGTGTTGTGGAGAGGGGAGACTTGCAGCATGGGCAACTGCCGGTCTTCCATACAACCTTGCCCAGGCCAGCGCCCTGGAGAGTGAAAACTTTCCAGGCACAGATACATGGTCTTGCAAGACTAACGGATGTGTTTACTTTGTGTTTACTGTAAATGCCAACAAGAAAATGAATCTCAGAGTTGTATATGGTGACATATAACTACTTTGATAATCAAGTTACTTAGGACTTTGAAATACAGAGTCAGAAAAAAGAAACTTAATCAAAAGTGCTCATCCCAAATCTGCATATGAAGAAATCCAGTGGGTTGTCAACCTAACTAATAAGTACTTTATTGGACTGGGTGCATTTCCAGTCACGGGGAGGATGTATAAACTCCTTACGGGCAGTGGCAGGAATTGAACCTTGATCATAAAGATAGCGCTGTAAGGTGTTACACTATCTGTTACACTACTGTCCTCAAGTTTCAAAGCAATCCGTTAGTGAATGACCAAAGGGGCCAGCTAATAGCATCTATGATCGCTAGATCCCAAGTGTTCCCCTGCACAAATGTCTGTCACCTGCCCTGTCTTCTACCCTCATCGGAGATCCAGTATCATACTCTCTCTATCTGGGATTTCTATATGCTGATTAAGGAAACTTTTCTGACAAGCTCTATCCTATCCAGCCCTTTAATAGTCTGGAAGTCCCAGTCAATATGTGGAAAGTAAAAAATCACCTACTATCACAATTTTGTTTCTTGTACCAGTCTGCAATCTCTCCACAGAATTATTTTATTTTCAGATACAGTGCAGTAACAGGCCTTCCCAGCCTGTGCTGCCCAATCACACCCATGTGACCAATTAAACTACTAACCTGTCCATCTTTGGAATGTGGGAAGAAACCGGAACAATCGGAGGAAATCCACATGGTCGTAGGGAGAGCGTGAAGACTCCTTACAGACAGTGGTGGGATTTGAACCTGTGTCACTGGTGCTGGAAGGTGGTTCAGGGGTGGAGAGGGTCAGTAATTTTAAATTCCTGGGTGTCACTATCTCACAGGACCTGTCCTGGACCCATCATATAAAGATAATTGCAAAGAAAGCACGACAGCACCTCTACTTCCTTAGGAGTCTGTGGAGACTCAGCATGTCATCAAAACCCTTGGCAATGTTCTATAGATGTGTGGTGGAACGTGTGCTGACTGGCTGCATTACGGCCTGGTATGGGAGCACCAACGCCTTCGAGTGGAAATTCCTGCAAAAGGTAGTGAATTCAGCCCAGTACATCACGGGTAAAACCCTCCCACCATCGAGCACATCTACATGAAATGTTGCCATAGAAAAGCGACATCAAAAAATACTCGCCACTCAAGACAAGCTCGTTTCTCGCTGCTGCCATCAGGTAGAAGGTACAAGTGTCTCAGGAATCACACCACCAGGTTCAAGAACAATTACTACCTCTCAGACATCGGGCTCTTGAACTAAAGGGCATAACTAAACTCATTTAAGGACTCTTTAATCTTGTTATTTCATGCTCATTATTTATCACTATTTATTTATAATTGCATTTGCACAGTTTGTTGTTCATTGACCCTATTACAGTTACTGTTCTATAGATTTGCTAAGTATGCTGGCAGATAAAGCCTCTCAGGTTGTGTGTGGTGACTTATATATACTCCGATAATAAATTTTACTTTGAACTTTGTGAACTTTGCTATGTTATTGTACCACCCCTCCTGACTCCCCTGCTATTTGCTCCTCAAATCCTGTTGATTATTAGGTATTCTATAGTGTAGCATAACCCATAAATTTACATTGTCTAATCCTGGGGTTGCCCACCTGGGCTCTACGAACCCCTCAGTTAATGGTGGGGGTCCATGGCACTATAAAGGTTGGGAACCCCTGGTATGTTAAACCAGAAACCTCCTGAAGAAAAGTGTACATTGCTATTTAAGTAATTTTTTTAAAGAGGCAGTAGTCAACATGCAAAGATTATGAGGAAGAGTGAAGAGACAAGGAGAGACAGGGATAGAAGGAGTGAAAAAGAGAGGAAGAGAAAGAGAGAACATTGAAAGTGGAGGAATAAATATCTCACCGTTCTTATAGGGGATTGGTGCCAATTAAACAATAGTGCAAAATCAATAAATCATGAACACGATCCCAATTGTTGACAATGTTGTTAATTGTTTGAGGTCTAAATTGTAGATTCTGTTGTTCTAAATTAGGCTAAGTAAAAGTGATATCAACAGGAGTCATAAATACAAGCATTTCTGCAGATGTTGGAAATCTTAAGGCACACGCACGCAATGTTGCAGGAACCCAGCAGGTCAGGCAGCATCTATGGAGAGGAATGAACTGTCAATGTCTTGGGCTGAGACCTTTCATCAGGACTGGAGAGGAAGTGCGATTTCAATCCCCCCTCCTTCTCTATTTTTCCATTCCTACTTCTGGCTTCACTCTTAGTTGTGTGTTTAATATTTCAGTAATATTGTAATATTGTAAATCTGTTACTGATTAAACATTATTTGTTTAAATAATTCATTATGGGTTATATGTAAAAATAAGTGTATTCCCTACGTTATGATGTTACCATGCGACTGTATGCAACTCACTTAAAATAAACACAAAGTTAGACCTGCATTCCTGGACTCCCTTTTCTTACTTTGAATTTGTTTAATGTTTTGAAGTTAAAAAACGCAACACTCTTCTCTTCTCCTCAGCTGCATTAATGTGCAACAAGTGGACATTCCTGGCAGGTCGGGTTGGGTACGTCCTTCATTCCCACAGGGCACAGAACGTAGAACAATACAGTACAAGAAAACCAATGTAGAAATTAAACATATAGCACAAGATTTAAAAAAGAAGGTGAAAACGAAACACCCAGGTTGGTCAGCATCATAGGTGGATAGCTGATGTGGACTGAGAAATCGAGTTCCCTGAAGCTGTGGAATTCAGTATGACTGTGGAAAGCTGCAACCTGTCCATTCAGAAGGTGAGGTGCTATTCTCCGCTCTGTTCTTCTCTGGGAGGGAAGAACATGCATTGCCTGATCTGCCAAGCATTTCCAAGCAGTCTGCATTTCACAGCTCCTACATTCTTTCCTCATTGCTCCTTTATTCCAGGGTAGAAATGCCAGATATAGCTTGGGGGAAGTTTAAAGGGGATGTGCATGGCAAGTTCTTTTTACACAGAGAGCACTGAGTGTCTGGAAGGAGCTCTCAGGGGAGGTGGTGGAAGTAGATATGATAGTGGAATTGAAGAGGTTTTTAGACAGACACATGAATATTAGATTAGATTAGATTATGAAGACATGCAGTCCTCTTTTATTGTCATTTAGTAATGCATGCATTAAGAAATGATACAATATTCCTCCGGTGTGATATCACAAAAACACAGGACAGATCAAGACTGAAAAACTAACAAAACCACATAATTATAACATATAGTTACAACAGTGCAACAATACCATAACTTGATGAAGAACAGTCCATGGCACAGTAAAAAGTTCAAAGTTTCTCGAAAGTCCCACATCTCACGCAGACGGGAGAAGGAAGAAAACTCTCCCTGCCATGCCCAACCACAGTCCGACTCTGAGTCATCCAAAAACTTCGAGCTCTGATCAGCTCTCCGACATCGAGTATCGAGCACCATCTCTATACGAACGCTTCGACCTCAGCCTTGGTTGCCAGCAGCAAGCAAAGCCGGGGATTCTGGGGCCTTCCCTCCGGAGATTCTCGATTGCACAGTAACAACAGCAGCGAACCAGGCATTTCAGAAATTTCTGCAGATGTTCCTCTGCTTCTCACGTCTGTCTTCAACAAATCAGAATATACAGGGATGGGAGGGATTTAGACTATAGAACAATACAGCACAGGAACTGGCCTTTCGGCCCACAATGATGTGCTGAACCAAATAAATTATCGGTCTAATGACCAACTAAACTAATTTCTTCTGCCCACACATTTTCCTCACATTCATGTGCCTATCAAAACGGCTCTCAAAATTTCCTGAAGTAACTACCTCTAGCACCACCTCAGGCAGTACATTCCAGGCACCCACCACTCTCTGTGTAAAGAACGTGTCTCCCGGATCTCCTTTGAAATTACCCCCTCTCACCTTAAATGTATTCCCTCTGGCATTAGCCATTTCAACTCTGAGAAAAAGATATTGCCTCTTTACTCTGTCTATGCTGGAGTTCGAGCCTGGAATTCTAGGCCCTGTCATCGGCTAGTCTGGGGGGCTGATACCGAAACCAAAGCCCAAAGGTCGATTGGTTGTCCGGGAGTTGAAGCTATTTGGCTGAAGCCTGGAGACTGGAGGACTGGCGGCTTGTCCTGGTGTTGAATGACTGTCATTGTGCATGGGAGGGTGGGAAGGAGGAACGGGGCTTTTCAGCTGTTGTTATTTTGCTGCTTGTTGTGTTCTGTCTTGTTCCGCTGAGCACTCTGGGCAAGATATGTAGGCACCAGGATGTGTGGCGACAGTACGGGCTGCCTCCAGCACATCCACAGGTTATGTTGCTTGTCAACACAAACAATGCATTTCACTGTATTGTATGTTTTGATAAATAGATAATAATGATCAATAAATAAATCTGAATCTGAATATGACTTTGATATGGATCATGTAGAGGAGGATGCCCCCAGGTTCAACAACAGTGATTACCCCTCAACCTCCAGGCTCCTGAACCAGTGTGGATAACTTCACTCGTCTCAATTCTGAACCGATTCCACAACCTATGGACCCACTTTCAAGGACTTTACAACTCATGTTCTCAGTATTTATTTATTTATCCGTTGATTTTTGTATATGCATAGATTTGTCTTCTTTCGCACATAGGTTGCTTGAAAGTCTCTGTTAGAGCGTAGTTTTTTGTTGATTCTATTTTATTTCTTTGTTCTGTGAATGTCTGCAAGAAAATATATACCTCAGGATGGTCTACGTTAGCACATACGTAGCTTGGTAATGAACTTACTTTGAACTTTGGAGTGATTCAGTTTAATGTGCCCTTTGTCTCTAACTGATGCTATTTCAGTTTTAATTCCAGATTTTCACTCTCGGCAATATTTTACTTGGATTCACTTGGTGAAATTGGACATGTGTCTTTACCAAAGGAGGTGCAAGACTCTCCTTCCCTCTGCTAGCCTGCAGGTTCACCCTTGGTCAAGGTGTAGCACCTGCTTAGCACCCCTCCCCCCACCCACCGAATCAGGGTTACATGAAGCCATGAGAGCAGGCGGTGGATGATAATGGCTGGGGTCAACCATCTTGCAAAAACACTGGCCAGAAGAAGACAATGGCAAATCATTTCTGTAGAAAAATTTGCCAAAAGCAGTCATGGTCAAAGACCGTGATCACTCACGTCATATGACACGTTACATAAAGAACAAACAAAATGGTAATTCCCTGTGCCTGCCATTGGATGACCCACTGAAAGCAGAAGGTTAATATCAGACACACATGAGATGGCAGATGCTGGAATCTGGAGCAATGGACAAAAAGCTGTAGGCAGATGGATTTCAGTCCGGAGAAGTGGGAAATTATACATGTTGGAAAACTCAAACTTGAGTGTAGAGTTTAGGGTCAATGAATTGGATTCTTAGAGTGCAGAAGAAAGGAAGGATCTTGGCATCCACGTCCACAGATCCCTCAAAGTTACCGCACAAATTGACAGGGTTGTTAGGAAGGCGTTCCGTGCCCCTATTGTGGCCTCTACTATATTGATGAGACCTGTCACAAATTGGGGGACCACTTTATTGAGCTCCCTCTGCCAAAAGTGGAACTTCCCGGTGGCCAAACATTTTAATTCCAATTCTGATTCCCATTCCAACAAGTCGGTCCATGGCCACCTCTTGTGCCAAGATAAGCCCACCTTCAGAGTGGAGGAACACCTTATATTCCAAATGGCTAGCCTCCAAGCTGATAGCATGAATATCATTTTCTCCTACTAGTAAAAAAATTTCCTTCCCCTTCCCCACTTCTTCTTCTCCCCACTCTGGCCTCTTATCTCTTCTCACCTCCTATCACCTCTCCCTAGATCCCTTACTCCTTCCCTTTCTCCTAAGTTACACTCTCCTCTCCCATCAGCTTCCTTCCTCTTCACTCACAACATGCTGGAGGAACTCAGTAGGTCGAAGGGTTCTGGCCCGAAATGTTGACTGATCGTTTCCACGGATGCTGCCCGACCTGCTGAGTTCCTCCAGCGTGTTGTAGTGTTGCTTTGACCCCAGCAACTGCAGATTATTTTGTGATCCTTTCTCTTCAGCCCTTATCTTTCCTGACCTTCTGAGTTCTATGCTGTGTGAGTTGCTTTGGGTTCCCAGCATCTGCAGACTTGCTGTGTTTAAGAAGTGTATAGTGTGTTGGCTTTCATTAGTTGGGGGATTGAATTCAAGAGCTGTATAAAAACCTGTTTAAAGTATGCTTTGGAGTATTGTGTTCAGTTTTGGTCACCTCTTTATGGGAAGTTTGTGGTAGTTTTAGAGAAGGTGTGGAAGAGCTTTGCCAGGATGTTGCTTGGATTAGAGAACATATGAAGAAAGGTTGAATGAGCTAGGGCTTTTTCTCTTTGGAGCAAAGGAAAGCGAGGTGACTTGATAGAGGCCTTAATAGCATAGAAGGCCAGTAAGTTTTTCCCGAGGGTGTAAGTAGCTAACCCAAGTGGACATAATTTTAAGGTGATTGGAGGAAAGTATAGGGGAAATGTTAGAGGTATGTTTTTTCACAGAGTGGTGCACACAGAGAGGCAGATACATTGGGGAGATTTAAGAGGTGCATGGGGGGATATGTGGGGAGAGAGGGTTAGGTTGATCTTGGAGCAAATTAAAAGGTTGACACAAAATCATGGGCTGAAGAGTTTGTGCTGTACTTTTATAAGTTCCATGTTCAGATAGCATCTGTGGAGGGGCATCGACAGTTCGCATTTCAGGCTTAGACTCAGACACAAAACGTTGACTCTTCATTTCCCATCGTAGATGCTGCCTGACCTTCAATGGGAAACATTAATTCCCTTTGAAAGTTGTGCTTTTGTACTGTCTGTATGACCTGGCATTTTTATGATATCCTAAAAAATTCAGTGAACTAGACTCCTGAGAATACAAGTACTGCTGGAGCAGACTTCTGGCCAGATTGAAGCAGTGGGGCCCAGACCCGAGAGAGGAAAATGAACTGCTGTTTAGCTGATTTAAACAAGGAGCCAGATTAAAAAGATCGAGGCATCAATGCCAAGGGCAAAGGATGAACTGGTTTCTGCTCACTACTTGTGGGGCTTTACTTGCCTTGGCACTGAACTAACTCGTGGCTCCGGCTTGCACTCACCTCAGAACTGAACGAACTCCATGGCTGTGGCCTACAGCCATCGGCATTCGCCTTGGCGCTGAACTAACTCGTGGCTCCGGCCTGCAGCCTCTTGCACTCGCCTCAGAACTGAACGAACTCCATGGTTGTGGCCTACAGCCATCGGCATTCGCCTTGGCTCTGAACTAACTCATGGCTCCAGCCTGCAGCCTCTTGCACTCGCCTCAGAACTGAACGAACTCCATGGCTGTGGCCTACAGCCATTGGGCTCCTGGACTGGTTGCAGCATTGAACTGTCTCCGTGGCTGTGGACTCACTTTTGGGGACCCTGCAGTTCAGGTTCTGTGTGTTACTTGTTTACTTTGTTATTGTTTGAATGATTTGCTCTTTCTTTAGCACATTAGATGTTTGGCGTCTTTGTCCTGAGCATTGTTTATGAATTCTATTGTGTTTCTTTGTTTCATAGGTGCCTGCAAGAAGATGAATCTCAAGATTCTATATGATGTACATACTTTGTTAATAAATTTACTTTGAACCTTGACTTTTTGACTTTTGATGTCGACATCAAAACCTGGCAGAGAGCAGGGCAGGAAGAGAGCAGGCAAGTTACATACATTACTAGAACAGCCTCTGCCCTGCAGGGCAGTTAAGTCAAGGCCTGTATCTCTGCTCTTCTTAATAGCTTGACAAAATGTCAGTGATAGTTGGCTGGCGCCTGATGTTATAGTCGGAATGTGCAAATGTCAATCTAAAACCAATATCAATGGAAGCTACTCTGGAATCTGTTATATGAAATATTTATTCCCGACCCTTTTAGTAGAAATGAATGGGAAATAGGTCTGGTATTTTCCTCTTTCTCTTTTCATTTGACTTCATTCTCTCTTTGTAAAGCTTTTGATGATGTTCAAAAGGAATTTTTGCAAGAATGGTAACATTTTTTCACACAATGCTATGAGTTTTCAAGTAACTCACTGGGCGGGGGGGGGGGGCCGTGCATATTTAGTTGTTTTTATTGAGATACAGCACGGAATAGCCCCCTCCAGCCCTTTGAGCTGTGTCACCCAGCAATACCCCAATTTAATCCTTGCTTAATCACGGGACAATTTACAATGATCAATTAACCTACCAGCCGGTATGTCTTTGGACTGTGGGAGGAAACCAGAGCACCTGGAGGAAACACCCATATTCACGGGGCGAGCATGCACACACCTTACAGACAGAGCCAGGAATTGAATCCAGGTCACCTGTACTGTAAAGCGTTGTGCCAATCACTACGCTACCATGCCAGCTGCCCAAGTTGAGTTAGAGATTTCTGAAAGTGCACGAGTTGGAAAGAATCGGAAAAAATGCAGACTGCTGCAAAGGTTAAAAAAATTTATTGCAATTTATTGATTTTGCTGGATTGTGCAGGTCCACTGCTGACCCTTGACCCCCAGAGGATGCAAGAGTGTCTGTAGGTGACTAAAATATTGCCTGTGGTATTGCAAATAGCCAACAGGGGAGTGTGAAAGTAGATCTTGTGTCTGTTGTGAAATATAATGGCTTCTCTGTCATTCAGTAATTATAAGTGATGACAACATTCACGTCATTCCAAATGATTTTATTTCTCTGATACCAGCACAATATCTGAAATTTATTTTAGTTGATACCAGTAGGTGTTAAAATGAGGAGATTTTATAATATATGGCTGATTAGATAACACTTATCTTGCCTCTCTGGGCAAACTGAATGTCTAACCCTGGTTTTACCAGTGGGTCCTGTTACTTTGTATGCAAGTGGCTTTATTCCTTAATAGAATATTACACCGTTCTGTTCTGGACAGATCTGTCTGCCTGAAATACAATTGGCAAATTATTGCCTGGTTTTGAATTCACCATATTCCTATCAGGAATGAGTTTGAAAAGCTGGAACATTATAATTTGAACAGAAATGAATTTACCCGCATATCCCAGGTCATTTCAACTGTAAGTTGGTCTAAACACTTAGAACTTGCTCAAGGGACAGGTTGCTATGGCAATCCGTGATGGTCAGCGTTTTACTGCCCCCCTGAAACCTTGCAACTGACCTTCCCAGATCTGGGGTCAAAAAGGTCAATAAATCTCATTTTTATTCTGAAGGTTTCACTGCCCATTTGAGTAATTGGGCCTAAGGTGGATTTTTTTCAAAACATTTTCATCTGAGTGTAGTGTCATTGGACAAGGACTATGATGAAGAGGAACATCTTTAAAACATATAGAAAGGTGGGTGAGCTTTCATATAATTTAGTCAGAAGTGAGGTAATGCTAAATATTAGACCACTATTGTGATAGTTTATGTATCCTGTTTAACAGAGAGAAGAGATTGAATCACTTTCCTGATGTTCAATAATTTGTGCTAACAAATGCTTCTTTTACATCAGATTGCTTTCTTTGACATTCAGTTGACCAATCTGTTTTTACTTGTATCTTTCTAAACAGTCACCAGGAACCTTGTCACCTACAGTGTGTTTAGAATATTTACACTTGATAATGGAATTTCATCACAATTTTCTAGAATAAATGCAACCCTTGCAGGCTTTTAATACAGATAAATTGCAAAAGAAAAAGTAGGTCATGTTTCATATCATTTAGTAGGAAGTGATGGTAAATATTAGACTACCATTGTGATAGTCAAATGTATTCTGGTTTGAATCGCTTTTTGGTATTGAATAACATGGTAACAAATATTCATACATACATATAAAATATTTGTTACCACGTTATCAAACATCAAAAGTGATTCAACCTCTTCCCTTTGTAAATATAGAACAGATAAGTTAACAAAATTATTTTAAAAATTACATATATATATATATATTGCTTTTTTAAAGAATTCTGTAAAACAAACTGTTTTATATTGACAGAGAGATGAGGTTGAATCACTCTTTGATCTTCAATAATGTGGTAACCAATATTTTTTATATATTTGATATCACGTCAACAAGATGATTAAAAAGAGCTGTATGTTTATCTAGCTATCTACGTATATATAATACTTGTTACCACATTATTGAACATCAAAAAGCGAATCAGCCTCTTCTCTCTGTAAATATAAAACAGATTGGTTAACAGAATTATTAAAAAAGCTACATGTGTGTGTGTGTGTGTGTGTGTGTGTGTGTGTAACTATCTATCTATATCAATAAATAGCTTTATTAAAATCATTCTGTTAAGCAATTTGTTCTGATAGCATTTTTTGAACCAGCCACCAGAAATCTTGTTAGCTATTGTGGGTTTTAGACTGTTTACTCTTGCTTATAGAATTTTATCTGATGTTCTAGAATGAATGCAAACCTTATAGGGTTTTAATATTGATAAATAGAGTTGAAAATTATAATGGCTACAGCGAGAAGAAGTAAAGATAATGTAATGTAAAGAAAATCAATAATATTCTCACAACACAATGAGAAGGGATTTACTGTCTGAACAGTTGTGATTAGTTGTATCCACTGGGTGCTGATGTGGGACCATTTTTAGTGCAAGGCACCCTGCGCTTTTCAAGGCTTGGGCCTTGCACTGTTCAGTCAGAGTAAAATCAATTCATCACACTCTCTAAGTGGAAGGAAGCATTTGGAGTGTGATGGTAGGAGATGTTGGTAATCATGAAATTGCCGGCCACATCACACATCCAATCTGTGCTTCATTTGGGCTTGTTTTCTGTTTCGTATCCTCCTCATAGGAGAACAACGTGTGACGTGACTGAATAATGCTAATGGCAGAGGGGTGCAGGATGAGTTGATAATCGTGCCATTGCAAGAAAAATCATGTTCTTCATTTCAGTATTATTTTCTACAGTTTTTTTCACATTACTTTTAACACAATGCAATTTGATTTTTGAATAACATGCCTGAACTGGCAGAGACGGTTGCAGTTAAGTTGACACTCTCCTTGATTTTGGAGTGTTAGTGACTACAAATACCTTCATTTAAGTGTTTGATATTTATTAATTAATGTTCATGATCGGTGATCAGTGGAACAAAGCAATTTGTGGATTGTTGTCTTTGCCGCCGCAGAGTTACGGAGATGCAGAGTCACAGTCACAAGAGTCACAGAATCACAGAAAAGTACAGCACAGAAACAGACCCTATGGCCCATCTAGTCCACGCCAAACCATTTAATCTGCCTACTCCCATTGATCTGCACTAGGACCATAGTCCTCCATATCCCTACCATCCATGTACCTATCTAAACTCGCCTTGAATGTTGAAATTGAGCTCACATGCACCATTTGTGCTGGCTGCTTATTCCACACGCTCACGACCCTCTGAATGAAGAAGTTTTTACTCATGTTCCCCTTACACTTTTCACCTTTCACCCTTAACCCATAACCTCTAGTTGTAGTCCCACGCAACCATAGTCGAAAAAGCCTGCTTGCATTTATCCTATCTATACCCCTCATAATTTTGTATGTCTTTATCAAATCTCTCCTCTATCTTCTATGTACCAAGGAATATAGTCCTAACCTATTCAATCTTTCCTTATAACTCAGGTCCTGCAGACCCGGCAAAATCCTTGTAGAATTTCTCTGAACTCTTTCATCCTTATTTACATCTTTCCAGTAGGTGGATGACCAAAACTGCACACAATACTCCAAATTAGGCCTCACCAATATCTTATACAACTTCAACATAACATCCCATCTCCTATTCTTGGTACTTCAATTCATGAAGGCCAATATGCCAAAAGTTTTCTTTATGACCCTATCTACCTGTGATGGCACTTTCAATGAATTATGCACCTGCATTCCAAGATCCCTTTGTTCTACCACACTCCTCGGTGCCCTAAAGTTCACTGTGTAAGACCTAAACAGGTCATGTTGAAGTCACTCATTATACCTTCTCATTGCAAGGGTTAATCTACGCATGGTTGGACTCACATTCTTTATGTGTGTGATATGACCAGTAAAGGATCAAGATATGGGTTTATTCACTATTTACATTTACCTGTATTAGGAATTTGCTGTGTTGGTGTGACATGTAACGACATTCGCCAGTTATAAACAATAGAGAATTATTTAGAAATAAGTTTAAGGTTAAAGCCCAGTTACTGAATGAAATGTGCTCATTGAGTATATTTTTAAAGCTGAGGATGATACGTTCTTGATTAGTCAGGGTGTCAAGAGTCATGGTGAAAAGGCAGGAGAAAGATAGAGATAATAAATCAGCCATGATGGAACGTTGGGAAGAGTTGAATGGCTGAATGGGTTAATTCTGCTCCGATGTCTCGTGGTCTTAAATATATAAATACCAGCATGTATTTACAATGTAAGTAGCATTATATAGAGTGTTTTTTAAGAGCTTCCAGTGCAGTGTAGTGATGGGGCAATAGAGGGAGGTAACTAGAATGGTTGATCAAATTAATTGCTTGGGGGAAGAGACTCTTAAAATGGAGAGAAGTTTCCTTTTTTAATAGCCCTAAGGTGCTTTCCAGAAGGGGGCTTTTGGAAAAGACAATTTGCAAGGTGGATAGTGTTCAAAACGATTTTTCTGCTCACTTCCTTGTCCATTCGTGGTGGTAGACTGTAGCCAATGATCTTTTCTGCTGACCTGACAGTTCACTGTAGTTTTTGTATATTATCGGAGGACGCTGCACCAAACCAGACAGTAATGGCTGATATGAGGATGCTGTCTATGATGGCAGTGTAGAGCTGCACCGTTTTTTTCTGGGGATGATGGTAAAGTTTCCTCAGTAATAACTAATGGTCACTGTTCGGCAGACTTGACATGTTGAGGTATATGGTATTAACTATGAGCTACAATTGACATTATAATTTAAGAGTGCAGAATCTGAAATTTATTTGAATTTCAATTAGATTGAAAGAACACAGAACAAATTTACAAGGATATTGTCAGGACTTTATTCGCTGGAGCGTAGGAGAATGAGGGGATATTTATGATTAGATTAGATTAGATTATGAGGACATGCAGTCCTCTTTTATTGTCATTTAATAATGCATGCATTAAGAAATGATACAATATTCCTCTGGTGTGATATCACAGAAACACATGACAAACCGATTGAAAAACTGACAGAAACCACTTAATTATAACATATAGTTACAACAGTGCAAAGCAATACCGTAATTTGATGAAGAACAGACCATGGCACAGTAAAAAGTCTCAAAGTCTCTCGAAAGTCCCATCATCTCATGCAGACGGTGAACCTCCAGCGCCGCAAACATGCTGATGCAGCATCCTGGAAGCACCTGACCACAGTCCGACTCCGAGTCCAACTGAAAAGTCTGAGCCTCCGACCACCTCTTCGACATCGAGCACCGAGCACCATCTCTGCCGAGCGCTTCGACCCCAGCCCCGGCAACAGGCAATAGGCAAAGCCGAGGATTTGGGGCCTTCCCCTCCGGAGATTCTCGATCGCACAGTAGCAGCGGCAGCGAAGTGGGCATTTCAGAAGTTTCTCCAGGTGTTCCTCCGTGCTTCTCACAGCTGTCTCCATCAAATCAGGATTGTGCATGGCCCCTGGTTACACATACGATATCATTCGGAACGGCCGCGCGCGCTGCGTCGTGTCGCCATCTTCTCCTCCCTCCTGCTGCCGATCCTCCCAAGGTTTTTTTGTGTTTTTGCTGGAGGTATACAAAATAAAGCAGCCGGCTGGTGGTGTAGTAGCATCAGCGCCGGATTTCGGAGCGAAGGCTCCTGAGTCGAATCCAGCCGGCTCCCTTGCACACTTTCCATTCGTGCTGGGTTGAGCGTCGAGCTAGCAACCCGACCTCGTAAAAATAAGAAAGCCAGCTAAAAAGATGCTGCCATGACAGTGTACCGTGATGAATCCATTTGGAGTTAAGGACTTTCTTCTTCTTCTATACAAAATAATGAGGAGTATAACCAGGGTAAATGCAAGCAGGCTTTTTTTTCCCACTGGTGTTGGGTGAGACTAGGACTAGAGGTTATTAAGAATGAAAGGTGAACTATCTGTGAGGAACCAGATTGTGGTTCTTCATTCAGAGGGTAGTGCATGTGTGGAATAAGATGCCAGCAGATGTGTGGATGTGAGTTTGACTGGACCATTTAAGAGAAGCCTGGATAGGTATAAATCTGGAGAGCTATCGTCTGGGTGCAGATCAATGGAACTATGCAGAATAACAGTTTGGCATGAACTAGATGGGCCAAGGGGACTGTAGAGCTCTAGTACTTTATGACTCTGCTGTGGAATACCACTGCAAAATGCTTCCTATCATTTCTGCCAAGCCTCTGTAAGTTTATGTCTTGCCATTCAGTTATAAGAGTGGGTGCATGAGAAGTGCTGACAGGTTTTCAATCTCTTGCTTGTGATTTGGGTTGTCTAATTTCAGTGAGGTTGGTCTTTTAGCAGATTAGCTGACAACTGTTATTTCCCATTCTGCTAAAATTGCAGAATGCCTAAGCGATAATGGTGAGGGATTTAACAGGCTGATTTTTGACCATGGGCCAACGCATTTCTGTTTCCTTTCAAACTGTTAGTAGCTCATGACAATCCACTTAGAGTTGGGCTATAACCTCCTTTCCGTGTAATTATGTTCAAAACTCATTAACCACAGGATGACAGATGATCTCTAATTTCTATCCCTCTTACGGAAGTTTCACTCAAATATTTCTGGTCAGCATGTTTGCTGGTGTCATTTTACTGACATACAATTAATCTATGTATATAAGTTATCTTATGTACAGTACTGTGCAGAAGTTTTAGGCAGCAAGGGTGCTAAGACCTTTGCTCAGTACTGTATTTGTCAATGTGGAGTGGCGAGCAAGTTTGTAAATCTGGCGGGAGCAAACGACGCTGGAAATGGTGAGCATGGAGTGCTGCATGAGGGCTGTGGGACAGGTGGCAGAGAAGGGGTACCCGTGGTGGGGTGGAGGGGGAGGTGGCGTGGGTGCAGACACACCCAGCCGTGAGAAACCAGGCAAGGTGGTTTGATTCCAAACAATTGGTTAACTGGTCATTACAGAATGTCTCTCTGGAGCTTCCCGCTCCGTCCCCTTTCCTTTCCCTTTTCCCTATCATAATTCCTCTCTCCCTGCCCACTTCCCGCTCTCAGTCCACAATAGAGACTCATATCAGAATCAGGTTTATCGTCACTCACATGTCATGAGAGTTGTTTTTTTTTGCAGAGGCAGTACAGTGTAATACATAAAATTACTACAGTACTGTGCAAAAGTCTTAGGCATCCTGCCTATAACCTCTAGCACTCACACATCTACGTATATATACTTAAGACTTTTACACAGTACAGTATAACCATATATAACCATATAACAATTACAACACAGAAACAGGCCATCTCGGCCCTACTAGTCTGTGCCGAACGCTTACTCTCACCTAGTCCCACCGACCTGCACTCAGCCCATAATCATCCATTCCTTTCCTGTCCATATAGCTATCCAATTTAACTTTAATATGACAATATCGAACCTGCCTCAACCACTTCTGCTGGAAGCTCATTCCACACAGCTACCACCCTGAGAAAAGAAGTTCCCCCTCATTTTACACCTAAGCTTTTGCCCTTTAACTCTCAACTCATGTCCTCCTGTTTGAATCTCCTCTACTCTCAATGGAAAAAGCCTATCCACGTCAACTCTATCTATCCCCCTCATAATTTTAATTACCTCTATCAAGTCCCCCCTCAACCTTCTATGCTCCAAAGAATAAAGACACAACTTGCTCAACCTTTCTTTGTAACTTAGGTGATGAAACCCAGTAACATTCTAGTAAATCTTCTCTGTACTCTCTCTATTTTATTGACATCTTTCCTATAATTTGGTGACCAGAACTGTACACAATACTCCAAATTTGGCCTCACCAATGCCCTAGACAATTTCAACATTACATCCCAACTCCTATACTCAATACTCTGATTTATAAAGGCCAGCATACCAAAAGCTTTCTTCACCTCCCTATCCACATGAGATTCCACCTTCAGGGAACTGTGCACCATTATTCCTAGATCCCTCTGTTCTACTGCATTCTTCAATGCCCTACCATTTACCATGTATGTCCTATTTTGATTAGTCCTACCAAAATGTAGCACCTCACATTTATCAGCATTAAACTCCATCTGCCATCTCTCAGCCCACTCTTCTAACTAGCCTAAATCTCTCTGCAAGCTTTGAAAACTTACTTCATCATCCTCAATTCTACCTATCTTAGTATCATCTGCATACTTACTAATCCAATTTACCACCCCATCATCCAGATCATTAATGTATATGACAAACAACATTGGACCCAGTACAGATCCCTGAGGCACAGCACTACTCACCAGCCTCCAATCTGACACACAGTTATCCACCACTACTCTCTGGCGTCTCCCATCCAGCCACTGCTGAATCCATTTTACTACTTCAATATTAATACCTAACGATTGAACCTTCCTAACTAACTTTCTGTGTGGAACCTTGTCAAAGGCCTTACTGAAATCCATATAGACAACATCCACCGCTTTCCCCTTTCAACTTTCCTAGTAACCTCTTCAAAAAATTCAATAAGACTTGTCAAACATGACTTTCCATGCACAAATCCATGTTGACTGTTCCTAATCAGACCCTGTCTATCCAGATAATTATATATACCAACTCTAAGAATACTTTCCATCAATTTACCCACCACTGACATCAAACTCACAGGCCGAAGATTGCTAGGTTTACTCTTAGAACCCTTTTTAAACAATGGAACAACATGAGCAATATGCCAATCCTCTGGCACCATCCCCATTTCTAATGACATTTGAAATATTTCTGTCAGAGCCCCTGCAATTTCCACACTAACTTCCCTCAAGGTCCTAGGGAATATCCTGTCAGGACCCGGAGACCGATCCACTTTTATATTCCTTAAAAGCGCCAGTACTTGCTCTTCTTTAATCATCATAGTTTCCCTAACTTCCTATCTGTTTCCCTTACCTTACACAATTCAATATCCTTCTCCTTAGTGAATACCAAAGAAAAGAAATTTTTCAAAATCTCCCCCATCTTTTGGCTCAACACATAGCTGTCCACTCTGATTCTCTAAGGGACCAATTTTATCCCTCACTATCCTTTTGCTATTAATATAACTGTAGAAACCCTTTGGATTGATTTTCACCTTACTTGCCAAAGCAACCTCGTATCTTCTTTTAGCTTTTCTAATTTCTTTCTTAAGATTCTTTTTACATTCTTTATATTCCTTGAGCGCCTCATTTACTCCATGCTGCCTATATTTATTGTAGATATCTCTCTTTTTCCAAAGCAAGTTTCCAATATCCCTTGAAAACCATAAGACCATAAGACAAAGGAGCAGAAATTGGCCATTTGGCCCATCGAGTCTGCTCCACCATTTTATCATGAGCTGATCTATTCTCCCATTTAGTCCCACTCCCCCCGCCTTCTCACCATAACCTTTGATGCCCTGGCTACTCAGATACCTATCAATCTCTGCCTTAAATACACCCAATGACTTGGTCTCCACTGCCGCCCGTGTCAACAAATTCCATAGATTCACCACCCTCTGGTTACACAAATTTCTTGGCATTTCTGTTCTGAATGGGCGCCCTTCAATCCTTAAGTCATGCCTTCTCGTACTAGACTTTCCCATCATAGAGTATAGGAGCAGGGATGTGATGTTGAGGCTCTATAAGGCACTGGTGAGACCTCACTTGGAGTACTGTGGGCAGTTTTGGTCTCCTTATTTAAGAAAGGATGTGCTGACATTGGAGAGGGTTCAGAGAAGATTCACTAGCATGATTCCGGGAATGAGAGGGTTAACATATGAGGAACATTTGTCCTCTCTTGGACTGTATTCCTCGGAGTTTAGAAGAATGAGGGGGGACCTCATAGAAACATTTTGAATGTTGAAAGGCATTGACAGAGTGAATGTGGCAAAATTGTTTCCCATGATGGGGGAGTCTAGTACGAGAGGGCATGACTTAAGGATTGGAGGGCGCCCATTCAGAACAGAAATGCAAAGAAATTTTTTTAGTCAGAGGGTGGTGAATCTATGGAATTTGTTGCCACAGGCAGCAGTGGAGGCCAAGTCATTGGGTGTATTTAAGGCAGAGATTGATAGGTATCTGAGTAGCCAGGGCATCAAAGGTTATGGTGAGAAGGCGGGGAGAGGGACTAAATGGGAGAATGGATCAGCTCATGATAAAATGGCGGAGCAGACTCGATGGGTTAAATAGCCGACTTCTGCTCCTTTGTCTTATGGTCTTATGGTCTTAAGGTCATTTCAACCATAACTGCTGGTATAGAACATAGTAAAAATAAGATAACGTTTTCCAGGACCATGATGCTACATGATACAATACCAAAACTACACTGAACTACGTAAGAAAAAACACAAGAACTACACTAGACTACAGACCTATCCAGGATTGCATAAAGTGCACAAAACAGTGCAGGCACTACAATAAATAATAATAAATAATAAACAAGACAATAGGCACAGTAGAGAGCAGTAGGTTGGTGTCAGTCCAGGCTCTGGGTATTGAGGAGTCTGATGGCTTGGGGGAAGAAACTGTTACATAGTCTGGTCGTGAGGGCCCGACTGCTTCGGTGCCTTTTTCCAGATGGCAGGAGGGAGAAGAGTTTATATGAGGGGTACGTGAGGTCCTTCATAATGCTGTTTGCTTTGTGGATGCAGCGTGTGGTGTAAATGGCTGTGATGGCGGGAAGAGAGACCCCGATGATCTTCTCAGCTGACTTCACTATCCGCTGCAGGGTCTTGCGATCCGAGATGGTGCAATTTCTGAACTAGGCCGTGATGCAGCTGCTCAGGATGCTCTCAATACAACCTCTGTAGAATGAGGTGAGGATGGGAGGTGGGAGATGGATTTTTCTCAACCTTCGCAGAAAGCAGAGACACTGCTGGGCTTTCTTTGCTATGGAACTGGTGCTGAGGGACCAGGTGAGATTCTCTGCCAGGTGAACACCAAGAAATTTGGTGCTCTTAACGATCTCTACGGAGGAGTCGTCGGTGTTCAGTGGAGAGTGGTTGTTCCGTGTCCTCCTGAAGTCAACAACCATCTCTTTTGTTTTGTTCACATTCAGAGACAGGTTGTTGGCTCTGCTCCAGTCCGTTAGCCGCTGCACCTCCTCTCTGTATGCTGACTCATCATTCTTGCTGATGAGACCCACCACGGTTGTGTCATCATTTCATATTGTATGCATTCCCTCACAGGAGGGAAAATGTGGAGGGTTTAGACAGGGTGCAAAAGAGGTTTACCAAGATACTGCCTGGATTAGAGTCTATGAGCTATAACGAGAGTTTGGATAAACTTGGCTTGTTTTCTCTGGAATATTGGAGCCTGAAGGGAGACCTAATAGAAGTTTATACAATTAAGAGAGGCACCCATTTAGGGTGGACAGTCAGAATCTCTCTTCCCAGGGTGGAAATGTCAAGTACCAGAGGACTACGTTTAAAGGAAATGGGGGGGGGGAGTTTAAAAGAGATGGGTGGGCGATGTTCTCTATACAGGCTGCTAGGCGAAGTGGTGGAAGCAGATAGGACGATGGTGTTTAAAGGACTATTATATATCATCAATGTCATTATGTGCCATGTCGTATGATGATCTTTGACCATAATTGTTCTTGGCAAATTTTTCTACAGAAGTGCTTCTGGGTAGTGTCTTTAAAAGACAGGTGACCCCAGCCATTATCAATACTCTTTCAGAAGTTGTCTGCCTGGCGTCAGTGGTCACATAACCAGGACTTGTGATATGGACCAGTTGCTCATACGGCCATCCACCACCAGCTCCCATGACTTCACGTGACCCTGATCAAGGAGCTAAGCAGTTATTACACCTTGCCCAAGGGTAACCATGACCCTGATCAAGGGCTAAGAGGTTACTACACCTTGCCCAAGGGTGAATTGCAGGTTTACGGCGGGAAGGAGAGCCTTACACTTCCTTTGGTTGAGACATATCTCCACTCCACCACTCAGTATATATATTAGATGTACACTGGAATATTTATGGAATGGAGGGATGTGGATCACATGGAGGCAGAAGAGATTCAGTTTAAGTTGCAAAACATTCCTTTCACTATCAAGTAAGTGTTTCATTATTGCTGATACTAATAACTACCACTGTGTCGTTTCTGGGTGGTTTTGAACAGAGAACATAGAACATGTACAGCACAGTATAGGCTATTATGATGGTGTGCTGACCCATTAGCCTATTCCTAGATTAACCTAATAATTCCTTCTCACATAGCTCTCCATTTTTCTATCATCCGCATGCCTAACGAAGTTTCTTAAATTCCCCTATTGTATCAGTTCTATCACCACCTTTGGCACGCCCTCAGGTGTGAGCCATTTTCGCCCTGGGAAAGAGGTTCAAAGTTCAATGTAAAATTTATTATCAGATTACATATATGTCGCCACATACAACACTGAGATTATTTTCCTGTGGGCATACTCAGCAAATCTATAGAATAGAAACTATAAACAGGATCAATGAATGATCAAGTAGAGCATAGAAGACAACAAAATGTGCAAAAGCAAATATAACTAAATAATAAATAACAAGAGCATGAAATAAAAAAGATAAAGAGTCCTTAAAGTGAGATCATAAGTTGTGAGAACATCTCAATAGCTGAGTGTAGTTATGTCCCTTTGTTCAGGAGCCTGATGGTTGAGGAGTAGTATCTGTTCTTGAACCTGACGGTGCGAGTCCTGAGGCTCTTGTACCCTCTACCTGATGACAACAGTGAGAAGAGAGTGTGACCTAGGTGGTGAGGATCTTTGATGATGGATGCTGCTTTCCTACGACAGCGATTCATGTAGATATTCTGAATGGCTGGGACGGCTTTACCCATAACATACTAGGCAGAATCCACTACCTTTTGTAGGATTTTCCGTTCAAAGGCATTGATGTACCCATACCAGGTGTGATGCACCTAGTCAATACACTTTTCACTACACATCTGTAGAAGTTTCATGCCATGTCGAATCTCCATAGACTATCCTCTCTATCTATTCCTTTTATCATCTTGTACACCTCTACCAAATCACCTCTCATCCTCCTCCCCTCCAGAGAGAAAAGCCCTAGCTCACTCAACCTATCATAAGACACGCCCTCTAGTCCAGGCAGCATCCTGGTAAATCTCCTCTGCACCCTCTTTAAAACTTCCACAGCTTTCCTATAATGAGGCGACCGGAACTAAACACAATATTTTTTGTATACATATAGTTTTGAGAACTGACCTCCTAATTTTATTTGCAGCTGTGTAATTGTTATAAAGTTCTAATACTTGAACAGCACCACATTTCATTGTAGTCTTTATAATGAGGCACATGCAAATTTTCAGCTCACTCTTCATAAAACTTTGACAGACTTCTATAGATGTGTAGTGGAGGGAACAGTGACTGGCTGTATCACAGCCTGGTATGAATGGGGAAATCCTGCAAAAGGTGGTGGATACAGCCTGGTCTATCACGGGTAAAACCCTCCCAACCATTGAGCACATCTACATGAAGCATCATCGGAGGAAGACTGCATCCATCATCAGGGATCCCCAACACTAAGAACATGCTCTCTTCCCGCTGTTGCCATCAGAAAGAAGGTGTACGAGCCTCAGGATCCTCACCACCTGGTTCAGGAACGGTTATTACCCTTAAACCATCAGGCTCTTGAACCAAAGGGAATAAATTCACTCAATTTCACTTGCCCCATCATTGAAATATTCCCACAACCTATGGACTCACTTTCAACGACTGTTCATCTCATGTTCTCGATATTTATTGCTTATTTATTTATCGATATTCTTTCTTTCTTTTTGTATTTGCATAGTTAGTTGTCTTTTGCACTTTGGTTGAATGCCAAAGCTAGTTTGGTCTTTCATTGATTCTTTAATATTTATTATTCTATTATGGATTTATTGAGTATGGTCACAATACAATGAATCTTGGGGTTGTATATGGTGAGGTATATGTTCTTTGATAATAAATTTCCTTTGAACTTTGAATTTTGATAATACTGTAAAAACCATTAAATATAAAATTTCTGCAAAGCATGTGATAACAGGTTCACTATCTCAATACTTGAAAAATGCCTACAGCCAATGCAAATATTTATCAGCTAAGCTGTTCATTATCGAAGATCGTCATTATAATGAAATGACTAGGTAGATAGCCTGAAGTCAAAGCAAATGGATTCATATGAAATTTCTTTTTTTCATTATTGAATAGATCATGGTTACTGATTCTGCACGGTAGGAATTTAACACTTTCCTCACATTGGGACTGTTCTGCTGTCTGGTAAGAGCTGAGAGAAGGATATACTGGCAGTCCAAAGGATGATCATGTAGCCAATTCCTGGGTTGAGAGTGGTGTCCTATCATGAGTGGTTGAAGAAGTTACATTTAGAGTTTAGAAGAATGAGAGGGAAATCACTGAAACCTATCAAATATTGAAAGGCCCAGACAGAGTGGATGTGGGAGAATGTTTCCAACAGTTGGGGTGTCTAGGATCAGAGGGCAAGGCCTTGGAATAGAAGGACATCCATTTAGAACAGATATGAGGAGGAATTTCTTTAGCCAGTGGATAGTGAATTTTGAAATTAATTGCTATAGGTGCCTGTGGAGTCCAAGTCATTGGGTATATTTAAAACAGAGGTTGATTAGTCAGGGCATCAAAGGTTACGGGAAGAAGGCAGGAGAATGGGGCAGAAAGGGATAGTAATCAGCCATGAAGGAATGGCTCCAGGAGGACCAGAGCCTTGTCATAGCATTTGGAGGCTTGTATGCCTGAATGACCCAGACAGCTATGTTGCCTGGAGTCAGGACTTTATGCTTTGGCTCTTGGTAGGGTCACCCTGCCAAACAAGTCAAAGGGTACAGGCCAGGCTAAGTGTGGTCCACTGGTCCTTCATGTTTGGGGGTTCAGCTCAGAGCTAGCAACCCTGACTGGGCAAACAAAATTGTCACAGAAGCAGCAATGAAGAATCCTTCGACATCTGAGTGCAGTGGTATTCCTGAGTCTCCACCTGAGACTTGTGTGATGGACAGTAGTGAAAACCAAGCTACTCCCAGAGGTGAGGAACCTTCATTGCTGCCCTGAACATCAGTGATGTAACAGGCAACAGAGAGATGATGGAATGGGAAGAAAGTTGTTGGGCTGAATGGCCTCATTTTGAGCTAAATTTTATGTTGCCTTCTTGAGGGACTGCTTCTTGAAGATCTCTCAGTGCATCTGCTGAATCTCTTGAGTTTGTGATTTCAGATTGTATTTGTGTGCTGTGGCCAGGATAAGACCATAAACCTTACGACATAGGAACACTTTATTACAAAATGCTGGTGGAATGCAGCAGGCCAGGCAGCATCTATAGGAAGAAGTACAGTTGACGTTTCGGACCGAGGCCCTTTGTCAGGACTGTAACATCGACTGTACCTCTTCCTATAGATGCTGCCTGGCCTGCTGCATTCCAGCAGCATTTTGTGTGTGTTGCTTGAATTTCCAGCATCTTCAGATTTCCTTGTGGAGCACTTTATTAGGGTGTATTAGTTATTAAAGCAAACGATGCATTTCACTGTATGTTTCAAAGTACATATGATAATCTGAATCTGGTTGCTTCATGGTATGGTAGGTGGTTAGCAGAAACTCTGAGTATTTAAGAAGGCAAATTGTGTGTTGGCTTTTATTATGAGTTTAAGAATGGAGCAATTTTGTTATAGTTGTATAGAGTGTGGGCACGTGGCCAAGTGGTTAAGGCAATGGATTAGCGACCTGAAGGTCGTGAGTTCGAGCCCCAGCCGAGGCAACGTGTTGTGTCCTTGAGCAAGGCACTTAATCACACATTGCTCTGCGACGACACTGGTGCCAAGCTGTATGGGTCCTAATGCCCTTCCCTTGGACAACATTGGTGTCATGGAGACATTTGTCCTCTCTGGTTTGAAAACATTGTGGTATTACCTGCTATATCCCCACATAAGATCAAATTCCAATGACTCTCTTTTTGGGAGGGGTCTGTTACGAATATCAGTCAGTTTACTCCACTGTAAAAGTTGAACCTCTATCCTGGAAGAATATTGTGGTATTGGAGGTGTCCTGAGGGAGATTCGCCAGGCTAATTCCTGAGATAAGATTCAGAATCAGGTTTATTATCACTGACATAGTGTGTCATGAGATTTGTTGTTTTCCATTAGAGGTACAGTGCAAGACATAAAAATCCCTATAAATGCAATAATAAATAAATACAAACGTAGTTTAAAGAGGAATAACAAGGCAGTGTTCACGGACTGTTGAAAATCCGATGGCTGAGAGGAAGAAGCTGTTTCTAAAATGTTAATTGTGGGCTGGAACAAAGTTATTCAAACGTACAAGGTCCTAAAGAGTCTCGACAGGGCAGACAAAGTGGTGGATCAGCCCTGTCCATCACAGGCACATTTACAAGGAGTCCTGAATGAGAAAGCAGCATCCATCTTCACGAACTCCCACCATTCAGGCTATAGTCTCTTCTCACTACTACCATCGAGCAGGAGGTGCCAGAGTTTTAGATGCCACAACCAGCAGCATCAGGAACAGTTGCTACTTGAACTGCCACGGATAACTTCGCTCACCTCAACTCCGAACTGATTCCACAGCCTAGGGACTCACTTTCAAGGACTCTACAACTCACCTTCTCTGTATTATTTACTCACTTGCAGTTTGGGTTCTTTTGCACATTGTTTGTTGCTCAGTCTTTGTTTATGTATAATTTTCATAAATTCTATTGCATGCCTTTATTTTCCTGGAAATGCCTGCAAGAAAATGAATCTCAAGGTAGTATATAGTGATAAGCACGTATTTTGATAATAATTTTACTTTGAACTTTCACTTTGACTTAGCATTGAGGTGTTTCTATTTGTCAGAAAGTCACAGACAGGGACACAGTTACAAAATCAGGGAAGTGTCATTTAAATCTGATGGGGGAGAATATTCTTCTCTCCAGGGGTGGGGGGGGGGGAGTGAATCTCTGGAATTCTCTTTCCCTGAGGGTGGTGGAGTTGTCTTGTTGCAAATGTGTAAGATGGAGATAGATATATTGATTTATTTATTTTTGATACAGTGCGGAATAGACCCTTCAGACCCTTCAAGCTGCGGCACCCAGCAATCCCCTGATTTAATCCTAGTCTCATCACGGGGCAATTCACAATGACCAATTAACCTACCAACTGTGATATCATTGGACTGTGGGAGGAAACCGCAGTACCTGGAGAAGGCCCATGCGGTCATGGGGAGAATTACAAATTCTTCACGGGTAGTGGCAGGAATTGAACATTAGTCACTGGTACTGCAAAGCCTTGTGCTAACCACAACACCACTGTGCCAGCCTATTGGAACAACTGAGGAACTGAGGATTATAGGGAGCTGGCACAGAAGAGGAGTTCCTTGTTCCTTCCTTCCTGATGAGAACAATGAAAGTAATGAAAACTTTCGTACATTAATAAGGTACTTCAGGCCTGTGAGGACTAGAACATAGAACATAGAAAATAAAACTCTACAGCACAGTACAGGCCCCTTGGCCCAAGATGTCATACCAAACTTTTAACCTACTCTAAGATCAATCTAACCCTTCCCTCCATTTTTCTAACAGCCATGTGCCTACCTAAGAGTATCCCAAATGCTCCTAATATATCCGCCCTACCACGACGTCTGGCAGGGTGTATCACATACTCATTACTCACTGTGTAAAAAAAAAAAATCTCCTGATACCCCATGTCCCCAATATGTTCCTCCGATCACCATGGAGTTGAACCAGCATAGATTGGTCATTATCATTATTGATTGGTAGGGTAGGTTTAAGAGGTGTTGGCCCACTTTATGCTCCTCTTTCCTTGAATTCTTGCTGGAACTATAAACACGCTAGCTGAATTGCCTCATGACACACTCTGGCTGGGAGCTCATCTGCAGAGCCTGAGGAAGAAACAAAAGCAAGCAGTAAAATAAACACACCTCAACAGTACGTTTTAGTGTAAAGGAGGTACCTAATAAAGTGGCCACTGAGTGTATACTCATGGTCTTTTGCTGCTGTTGCCTATCCACTTCCAGGTTTGACATGCTGTGCATTCAGAGGTGCTCTCCTGCACACCACTGTTGGTATGCATGGTTATTTTCACCTTCCTGTCAGCTTAAACCAGTCTGGCCATTCTCCACTGACCCTTCTCAAGGTGTTTTCACCCATGGAGCTGCTGCACACTGATTGTTTTTTTGCTTTTCACACCATTCTCTGTAAACTCTAGAGACTGTTGTGTGTGAAAATCCCAGGAGATCAGCAGTTTCTGAGATACTCAAACCACCCCATCTGGCACCAGCAAACATTCCATGGTCAAAGTCACTTCGATCACATTTCTTCCCCATTCTGATGTTTGGTCTGAACAACAACTGAACCTCTTGACCATGTCGGCATGCTTTTATGCATTGAGTTGCGGCCACACGATTGGCTGATTAGATATTGGCATTAACAAGCAGGTGTATAAGTGTACCTAATAAGGTGGCCACTGAGTGTACGTGAGGACATAATTTGCAGTCAGTAGTAAATGACTCATGATTGAGCTAATATTCCTTGAAGGCATTATGAATATTCAGGATATGTGATTCAACTTTGAAATATTTAATTGATCTGATCTCAACATCTTTTTGGGAAAAATATTTGATAAATGAATGCAAATATTTTATTGATATACTGATAGTTTTACATTATCAAACAAGGTTTCTTGATAGAGATAGGCTTTATTTGTCACACGTACATCAAAACATCAAAACGTATGGTGAAATACGCCATTTGCATCACCAACCCCATCTGAGGATTGTGCTGGGGGCAGCTCGCAAATGTCACCATGCTTCTGGTGCCAACATAGCATGCTTACAACTTAGTAAGCCAGAGCAACACACACAAAATGCTGGAACTCGGCAGGTCAGGCAGCTTCTATGGAAATAAATAAGCCGTCGCGTTTTAGGCTGAGACCCGACATCAGGACTGCAAAGGAAGGGGGAAGTTTCCAGAATAAAAAGGTGGTGGAGGAAGGTGAGGAGGATAGCGAGAAGGTGATACGTGAAGCCAGGTGAGTGGAAAAAACAAAGAGTTGGAGAGGAAGGAATCTGATAGGAGAGGAGAATGGACCATAGGAGAAAGGGAAGGAGGAGGGGACCCAGGGGGAGGTGATAAGCAAGTGAGAAGAGGTAAAAGACTATAGAGGGGAATAGAAGATGAGGGGAGGTGGAAGGAATTTTTTTAACTGGAAGGAGAAATCGATATTCATGCCATCAGGTTGGAGGCTACCCAGTCGGAATATAAGGTTTGTTCCACCACACTGGGGGTGGCCTCATCTTGGGACAAGAGGAGGCCACGGACTGACATGGTGGAACAGGAGTGAGAATCACAAATCTTAATCTGTATGTCTTTGGAATGTGGGAGGAGACTGGAGCACCCAGAGGAAACCCACAGGGAGAGGGTACAAACTCCTTACGGACAGTGGCAGGAATTGAACCCTGATCGGCGATTGCTGCTGTAAAGTGATTGCGTTAACCGCTACGTGACTGTACCCCCCCAATAATTCCAATGTTAATTTAAAAAGAAAATCTCCTTAAATAAAGTTCAAAAATTGCAAAGTTCAAAGTAAATTTATTATCAAAGTACCTATACATCATCATATACTACCCTGACATTCATTTTCTTGCCGATATTCATAGCAAATACGAAGGAACAACAAAAACTACTACTACTACTAATAATAATAAATCTTCTTCTTAGGGCCTTGGTTCCCAAGTGGAGTATAGGCTACCGATGACCTCCTGTCTCCATGGTCCAGGGTCGATAGTCTGGTTGGAGTTCATCAATGTCTCTGTAATCCATTGTATCTGCTGTACAGGTGATTGGCCAACACAGCTTCACCAGAGACTTGTTGGCTGGCCTTACCCGTTTCCACCATGCACAACAGGGACATAGCATTTGCTCTGAGAGGCAATAATAATAATAAATGAATGAGCTATAAATATTGAGAACATGAGATGAAGAGTCCTGGAAAGTGAGTCCATAGATTGTGGGATCAGTTCAGTGTTGAGGTGATAGAAGTTGAGTGAAGTTATCCCCTCCGGTTCAAGAGATCTTGATGTTTGATTGGTAACCACTGTTCCTGAACCTGGTGGTGAGAGTCCTGATGCTCCTTTACCTCCTTCCTCATGGCAACAGTGAGAAGACAGCATGGCCTGGGTGGTTCTGCTTGGGAACAAGGAGTAAATTACATAATTAAGGAACGACACCAAACTCTGCCCTGAGAGTTCAGGACTGATAGAAGCTTGATTGAGAAGGTAGATTTTGGGCGGATCAAGGGGAACGAGTTAGAGAGGGTGTTGTAGCCAGTATGCCTGAGATACCTTCTGGGAAACATGGATGGTAGGGTGATAATCTGGTGCGAGCCTCAGGCAAGAGGTTAAAGATGAAGTTTAGCTTTATTTGTCGCATGTAAATTGAAGCATACAATGAAATGCATCTTTTGTGTCAACTCAACTCAGCAAGTATTGTGCCAAGCAGCCGGTAAGTGTCACTATGCTTCCAGCGCCAACAGGACATGCTCACAGCTTACTAACCCTAACCCATACCTCTTTGGAATATAGGCGGAAACCAGAGCACCTAGAGGAAACCCACACGGTCATGGGGGTGCGTACAAGCTCGTTACAGACAACACTGGGAATTGAACTCTGATCTTCCATCCGGTGCTGTAGTAATGTTATGCTAATTGTTACACTACTGTGCTGCCCTGAGTGGTGTTTGTTGATGATAGGTTGGTCAACAATCAGATCTGGGCCCGGCGTTGAAGGGAAGGGGTACACAGATCAGACTGTCTCGGGCAATCATCACTCTGGGATCAGCTGATGGAAGGTTAGGGTGGAAAATAGGTCAACATTTCCCCAAAATGTAATGAAATTGTAAATTCACTTATCATGACTAATCTATTTTCTTTTTTATTGAGATACAGCTTGGAAAAGGCCTTCCTGGCCTTCGAGCCACAACGCCCAGTAAACCTCCGATTTAACTCTAGCCTTATCACAAGACAATTTACAATGACCAGTTAACCTACCATTGGTATCTTTTCGGACTGTGGGAGGAAACCGGAGCACCCAGAGGAAACCCACGTGGACACGGGGAGAGCGTACAATCTCCTTACAGGCAGTGGCAGGAGCTGAACCCGCTTGCTGAAACTGTAAAGTGGCGCGCTAACTACAACACTCCCATGCCTGGTTTTAAAAATTAGGATATTTTTGGAAATCAAAATATTCTAATTTCTAAACAAAACTGTCAACAATGGATATCTGCAATGAATAGCAGGGAATGCTGCAAATATTCAGCAGTTTAAGCAGCATCTGCAAGGATAGAAAAACAGATTGAATATTTCAGGTCAGTGTTTTCTTTAATGACTTACCTGGGGTTCATGGTTTTGCCAACTTTTTGTGGAGAGTTGGAATCTATAAGTGTTAATTGGTTCAGGCTTCCTTGAAGATATCTTTTAAGATTCTTTAATGTCATTTTCAGTACACAAGTTTAAAGAAATAATTATTCCTCTGGATCTGATGCAACACAAATAAAAGCACAATAAGAAAAAGAACACAATAATAGTAATAAATCTACACTCATTATAAATACATAAGGTAACTTATGCACATAGACTGATTATATGTCCATAAAGTTATGCTTGGCACAGGAGTGTCTGTATAGAACCATAGAACATTACAGCACAGAAACAGGCCCTTTGGCCCTTCTTGGCTGTGCTGAACGATTTTTCTGCTTAGTGCCACTGACCTGCACCTGGACCATATCCTTCCATACACCTCTCATCCATGTACCTGTCCAAGTTTTTCTTAACTGTTAAAAGTGAGCCCGCATTTACCACTTCATCTGGCAGCTCGTTCCACACTCCCACCACTCTCTGTGTGAAGAAACCCCCCCCTAATATTCCCTTTAAACCTTTCCCCCTTCACACATAACCCATGTCCTCTGGTTTTTTTTCTCCCCTTGCCTCGGTGGAAAACGCCTGCTTGCATTCACTCTATCTATACCCATCATAATTTTATATACCTCTATCAAATCTCCCCTCATTCTTTTATGCTCCAGGGAATAAAGTCCTAACCTATTCAATCTTTCTCTGTAACTCACTTTCTCAAGTCCCAGCAACATCCTTGTAAACCTTCTCTGCACTCTTTCAACCTTATTTATACCCTTCCTGTAATTTGGTGACCAAAACTGCATGCAATACTCCATATTTGGCCTCACCAATGCCTTATACAACCTCACCATTACATTCCAACTCTTAAACTCAATACTTTGATTTATAAAGGCCAATGTACCAAAAGCTCTTTTTACGACCCTATCTACCTCTGACGCCACTTTTAGGGAATTTTGTATCTGTATTCCCAGATCCCTCTGTTCTACTGCACTCCTCAGTGCCCTACCATTTACCTTGTATGTTCTACGTTGGTTTGTCCTTCCAAAGTGCAATACCTCACACTTGTCTGTATTAAACTCCATCTGCCACTTTTCAGCCCATTTTTCCAGCTGGTCCAAATCCCTCTGCAAGCTTTGAAAACCTTCCTCACTGTCCACTACACCTCCAATCTTTGTATCATCAGCAAATTTATGTAAGGTGACTGACAGGAAACGATAAAGTAATGGTGGTTGGGGGTGTAGGGGGTGAATTAGTGCGTGGAGACGTACTCAGCCTTACTGCTTGGGGAAAGTAACTGTTTTTGAGTCCTGGTGGTCCTGGCATGGATATTACATAGCCTGATCCCTGATGGGAGAGGGACAAACAGTCCACGAGCAGGGTGGGTGGGATCCTTTATGACGTTACTGGCCCTTTTCTGGCACCTCTCTGTATATATGTCCTTGATGGCAGGTTTGCTGATACCAGTGATGTACTGGGCAGTTTTGACTACCTGTCGTAGAGCCTTCCTGTCCGCTGCAGTGCAGTTTCCATACCATATGGTGATGCAACTTGTTAGGATGTTTTCTACTGTGCATCTGTAGAAGAACGTGAGTGTAGATATGCATGGTCCATCTCTTCAGCCTCCTCAGAAAGCTGAGGCTTTGGTGAGCTACATACATCAAAGTTGCTGGTGAACGCAGCAGGCCAGGCAGCATCTATAGGAAGAGGCGCAGTCGACGTTTCAGGCCGAGACCCTTCGTCAGGACTAACTGAAGGAAGAGTGAGTAAGGGATTTGAAAGCTGGAGGGGGAGGGGGAGATGTAAAATGATAGGAGAAGACAGGAGGGGGAGGGATGGAGCCGAGAGCTGGACAGGTGATAGGCAGAAGGGGATACGAGAGGATCATGGGACAGGAGGTCCAGGAAGAAAGACGGGGGGGGTGACCCAGAGGATGGGCAAGAGGTATATTCAGAGGGACAGAGGGAGAAAAAGGAGAGTGAGAGAAAGAATGTGTGCATTAAAAAGAGTAACAGATGAGGTACGAGGGGGAGGTGGGGCCTAGTGGAAGTTAGAGAAGTCAATGTTCATGCCATCAGGTTGGAGGCTACCCAGACGGAATATAAGGTGTTGTTCCTCCAACCTGAGTGTGGCTTCATCTTTACAGTAGAGGAGGCCATGGATAGACATGTCAGAATGGGAATGGGATGTGGAATTAAAATGTGTGGCCACTGGGAGATCCTGCTTTCTCTGGCGGACAGAGCGTAGATGTTCAGCAAAGTGGTCTCCCAGTCTGCGTCGGGTCTCACCAATATATAAAAGGCCACATCGGGAGCACCGGACGCAGTATATCACCCCAGTCGACTCACAGGTGAAGTGATGCCTCACCTGGAAGGACTGTTTGGGGCCCTGAATGGTGGTAAGGGAGGAAGTGTAAGGGCATGTGTAGCACTTGTTCCGCTTACACGGATAAGTGCCAGGAGGGAGATCAGTGGGGAGGGATGGGGGGGACGACTGGACAAGGGAGTTGTGTAGGGAGCTATCCCTGCGGAATGCAGAGAGAGGCGGGGAGGGAAAGATATGCTTAGTGGTGGGATCCCGTTGGAGGTGGCGGAAGTTACGGAGAATAATATGTTGGACCCGGAGGCTGGTGGGGTGGTAGGTGAGGACCAGGGGAACCCTATTCCTAGTGGGGTGGTGGGAGGATGGAGTGAGAGCAGATGTACGTGAAATGGGGGAGATGCGTTTAAGAGCAGAGTTGATAGTGGAGGAAGGGAAGCCCCTTTCTTTAAAAAATGAAGACATCTCCCTCGTCCTAGAATGAAAAGCCTCATCCTGAGAGCAGTTGCGGCGGAGACGGAGGAATTGCGAGAAGGGGATGGCGTTTTTGCAAGAGACGGTGAGAAGAGGAATAGTCCAGATAGTTGTGAGAGTCAGTAGGCTTATAGTAGACATCAGTGGATAAGCTGTCTCCAGAGACAGAGACAGAAAGATCTAGAAAGGGGAGGGAGGTGTCAGAAATGGACCAGGTAAACTTGAGGGCAGGGTGAAAGTTGGAGGCAAAGTTAATAAAGTCAACGAGTTCTGCATGCGTGCAGGAAGCAGCGCCAATGCAGTCGTCGATGTAGCGAAGGAAAAGTGGGGGACAGATACCAGAATAGGCACGGAACATAGATTGTTCCACAAACCCAACAAAAAGGCAGGCATAGCTAGGACCCATACGGGTGCCCATAGCTACACCTTTAGTTTGGAGGAAATGGGAGGAGCAAAAGGAGAAATTATTAAGAGTAAGGACTAATTCTGCTAGACGGAGCAGAGTGGTGGTAGAGGGGAACTGATTAGGTCTGGAATCCAAAAAGAAGCGTAGAGCTTTGAGACCTTCCTGATGGGGGATGGAAGTATATAGGGACTGGACATCCAAGGTGAAAATAAAGCGGTGGGGGCCAGGGAACTTAAAATCATCGAAAAGTTTAAGAGCGTGAGAAGTGTCACGAACATAGGTCGGAAGGGATTGAACAAGGGGTGATAAAACAGTGTCGAGGTATGCAGAAACGAGTTCGGTGGGGCAGGAGCAAGCTGAGACAATAGGTCGGCCAGGACAGGCAGGTTTGTGGATCTTGGGTAGGAGGTAGAAACGGGAAGTGCGGGGTGTGGGAACTATAAGGTTGGTAGCAGTGGATGGGAGATCCCCTGAGCGGATAAAGTCGTTGATAGTGTGGGAGACAATGGCCTGGTGCTCCTTAGTGGGGTCACGATCGAGGGGTAAATAAGAGGAGGTATCCGCGAGTTGTCGCTGTGCCTCGGCAAGGTAGAGGTCAGTACGCCAGACTACAACAGCACCCCCCTTATCAGCGGGTTTAATACCATTGTCATTTAAGTTAGGTCCCACTGGCCCCAGAGTAGCCAGCATTCAGACCAAAGTGGCTGGAGCAAGAATATTTAGGATTGCAGCCAATACTACGATCCTACCTGCTATTTTAACTTTACTTCCTACCTGCCCTGAACTGCCAAATGGGTAATGAGGAAGGAAAATCAGCAAAACCCTTAGTAGAATATAGAACATAGACCAGTACAGCACTGGAACAGGCCCTTCGGCCCAAAGCATTGTACTGTACCAAATAAATTAATAATCAAATGGCCAACTGAACTAATCCCTTCTGCCTACATAATGTCAGTATCCCCCCCATTGTCCTCACATTCAAGTGTCTTTCTGAACATCTCTTAGAAATACCTCATGTATCTGTCTCTAACATCACCACAGGTAGTGCACTCTAGGCACCCACTACTCTCTGTAATAAAACTTGCCCCTCATATCCCCTTTGAAATTACATGCCCCCCCCCACCACCACCTTAAATGCATGCCCTCTGATATTAGACATTTCTAACCTGGGGAAAAGATACAGTCATTCTGCTCTATCTATGTCTCTCATAATCTTATATACCTCTATCAGATCTCCTCTCAGCCTCCGCCACTACAGAGAAAACAACCCAAGTTTGCCCAACCTCTTGTTAAAGTTTACACCCTCTACTCCAGGCAACATCCTGGTAAACATCCTTTGCCCCCTCTGTGCCCTTTCCAAAGCCTCAACTTTCTACCTATAATGGCGAGACCAGAACTATATGCAATACTCCAGATGTGTCCTATCACAAGTTTTATAAAGCTGCAAATACAAAAGTACAATTGGGTTTTAAGTAGGTTCATCCTCGTTGCACAAAATAATTCCCTAACAAAATATGGCTGAAGAACCTCATCATTAATTAGTCACTTGGTGGATCACTCCAATAACTAATTTTTCTCAGAATGACCTCTAGAATCTAGAAATCTAATAATCATTTTGCTTTGGTCAAAGATCTAGCTGTATGTTGTAAAAGTCTGATTTGCCAATCTCAGTAAACTCAACCCTTTTATATTAATCGATCAAATCATCATCTGCATGGTCAGAGACAAAATGGTGGACTGCTAGCCTCTTCAGCTGTCTGTAAAAAAAAAGTGTTGCCTACTTTTGGACTGAACTGAGTTTGAGTATATCACAAACCCATGAGTGGTGGGAGAACAACCCAGTTTATTTAACACACAAAGCACAAACAATATTGAAGCAGACAGAGTAAAAGTTCACGAGCACTTGAGCACACTTGAAATGTGAAATGTACACAATTAAAAATATTTTTTATCCCAGCAGATAAATTGAAGATTTTAAATTAATTGCGTAAAATCAATGATTATTACCTAGTCAGCAGGTCAGGCAGCATCTATGGAAATGAATAAACTGTTAATGTTTCGGCTGAGACCCTTCTTCAAAACCTCAGTGTTTAAACAGGTTCAGAATATTCACCCTGCTTTTAGACCAGAGGATCAGAAGACATAGAAACAGAATTAGGCCATTCAGCCCAATGAGTCAACTCTGCCATTCTATCATGGCTGATTTTTCTTTCTTAACCCCTTCTCTCTCTAACCCTTAGCCCGCCTTATCGGTCAAGAACTTATCAACCTTTGCCTTACGTACACCCAATGACTTAGCTTGCACAGCCATCTGTAGCAACAAATTCCACAAAATTTCAAAGTTCAAAGTAGAATTTATTATCAAAGTATGTATGTGTTACCATATCACGAGGAAATCTGTAGATGCTGGAAATTCAAGCAACACACACAAAAATTGCTGGTGAACGCAGCAGGTCAGGCAGCATCTATAGGAAGAGGTACAGTCGACGTTAGGGGCCGAGACCCTTCGTCAGGACCGAAGGGTCCCGGCCCAAAGTGTCAACTGTACCTCTTCCTATAGATGCTGCCAGGCCTGCTGCGTTCACCAGCAACTTTGATGTGTGTCATTTAATCTCTAATGCTTCTGCTAATTCCTTATGCTTCTTGGATGTGGGATTAACGATATTACTTTATTCCAGACAAATAACAGTGGCATGATAGTGTATTGGTTAGCGTAACGCTTTACAGCACTAGCCACCCGGGTTCAATTCCTGCATGTCTGCGATAAGTTTGTGTATTCTCCCCCTTGAATGCACGTGTTTCCTCTGGGTGCTCCGATTTCCTCCCACATCCCAAGGGTGTGAGGGTCAGTGGCCAAATTGGTCAGTAGTGTGTTGGACCAAGATGGCTCGTTGCACAGGAAGGGCTTGTTACTGCACTGTATATCTAAATAAATAGATAAAATAAGGACCTCTGACCAAAATTATTGAACGAGGAGATGTTATTTGACAGATTTTGCCTGATTTGTGTGCACTGATGGATTTTGCATTTGAATGGGCTGTTATTTGGCAGCTGTTGGCAATACCACTTCAGTCCGAGTCTGAGCCAGGTTTATCATCACTGATGTGAAATATATTGTTTTGCAGCGCAAAGACATAAAATTGACCAAAAGTTACAAAAATAAATAAATATTACAAAAGAGGAACTGCAAGGTAATGATTACAACTAGGGTGGTGGGGTGGAGATATGTCTCTACCAAAGGAGGTGTGAGGTGCTCCTTTCCTCTGCTAGCCTGCAGGTCACCCTTGGGCAAAGTGTAGCACCTGATTATTCCCCCCCCCCCGCCCGATCAGGGTCATGGGACTCCATGGGAGCAGGTGGTGGATGGTCGTACAAGCAGTTGGTGCATGTCACAAACCCTGGTTATGCGATCACAGACGCCAGGCAGACAATCTCTGAAGAGAATTAATAATGGCTGGGGTCACCCATCTTGTAGAGACACTGCCCAGAAGAAGGAAATGGCAAACTACTTCTGTAGAAAAGTTTGCCAAGAACAATCGTGGTCATAGAAAGACCGTGAATGCCATTATCATACGACACGGCGAACAAACAATCATATGTTCCTGGAATGTCCAGGAATCTGGCAGCAGAGGGACACAAGCTGTCCTTGAAACAGTGATGTGGGTCTTCAGGCTCCTAATATCAACATTATATGGTGTTGATAACATTACTCGTGTTGTAAGGCAGTGATTTCTTTCATATACTATGACTCCTGTACCTCCTTCCTGATGGCAGTAATGAGAACAAGGCATGTCCCGGGTGGGGAGGGTCCTTAATGATGGATGCCATGGGACTGCATTTGAAGATATCCTTGGTGGTGGGGTGGGTTGTGATGAGTGTAGAACCCTCTGCAGCCTCCATAGCAGGCAGTGATGAAACCAGTCACAATGCTCTCCATGGTACATTTATTGATCTTTGCAAGAATCTTTGGTGACATACCAAATCTCCTCAGAATCGTAATGCAATATAGCCATTATGTCTTCAACGTGATTGTATCAACATGTTGGGCTCAGGCTAGATCCTCAGAGATGTTGACGCCCAGGAATTTAAAACTTTCTCATCCTTTCCACTGCTGATCCCTCAAAGAGGACTAGTGTATGTTCTCCTGACTTCCCCTTCCTGAAGTCCAAAACCAGTTCCTTGGTTTTACTGAAGTGGAGTGCTAGGTTGGTGTTACGACACCATTCAACCAGCTGATCTACTCACTCCTATATGACTCCTTGTCACCATTTGACAGAAGTGGTGTCATCCCTGAATTTATAGATGGCATTTGTGCTGTGCCTAGCCACAGAGTCATGATTGTAGAAAGAGAAGAGCAGTGGACTAAGCATGCATCCCTGAGCTGCACCTGGGATTAGATTAGATTATTAGATTATGAGGACACTCAGTCCTCGTTTATTGTCATTTAGAAATGCATGCATTAAGAAATGATACAATGTTCCTCCAGAGTGATATCACAAAAAAAACAGGACAAACCAAAGACTAACACTGACAAGACCACATCATTATAACATATAGTTACAGCAGTGCAAAGCAATACCATAATTTGATAAAGAGCAGACCATGGCCACGGTAAAAAAAAAGTCTCAGAGTTCCGATTGACTCCCGATAGTCCCGATAACAGGCGGCAAAAGGGAGAAACTCTCCCTGCCATAAACCTCCAGGCGCCGACAACTGCTGATGCATTGGAAGCACCCGACCACAGCTGACTCTGAGTCTGTCCGAAAACTTCGAGCCTCCGACCAGCCCTCTGACACCGAGCACCGAGCACCAGCTCTGCTGAGCGCTTCGACCCCACCCCGGCCGCCGAGCAACAAGCAAAGCCGAGGACTTGGGGCCTTCTCCTCTGGAGATTCTGGATCACACAGTAGCAGCGGCAGCGAAGAAGGCATTTCAGAAGTTTCTCCAGATGTTCCTCCGTGCTCTCACGTCTGTCTCCATCAAATCGGGATTGTGCATGGCACCCTACTTGACAGATAACAGATATCATTCACCGGAGTGGCCGCTGTGTCACGCCGCCATCTTCTCAATTGAGAAGGAGATGTTATATCCAATCCACACAGACTGTGTTCTCCTGATGAGCAAGTCGAAGATAAAGTTGCAGAGGGAAGTACAGAGGCCTGGGTTTTGAAGCTTGTTGATTAGTACTGAGGGGATGATGTTGAGCGCTGAGCTGTAATCAATAAACAGCAGCCTGATGGTTTGCTACTTTACTAATAATTAGCAGAAAAATTATGAGATGAAATTCAAATAACTTGCAACACAAAAAAGATAGATTTTTTTTAACCAAAGCCTAAGAATAGGTTAATCATTTGCAGGTGTGAATGAGTTGACCCCAGTTTAGTACTTATGAGTCATTTGGAAAACAAAACAGCTCATACTGATTTGAACTATCGACTAGCATGATTTTTTTTCTAATCAAATTTGATCTGATAAGGCAGGTAACAATATTGATAGTGAATCTAATTTGAAATATATTGCAGGAGCTTAAATGGATTCATTTTCCACCGGGAACATGACAATACAACCTTTTCAGTCCATTGAATGATGATTGAAGAGGAACACTGCTCTTTCTAATGCCCTCATTGGTTTTGCATGGAGGATACAAACTTGATCCTAATAATCACTAACTGGATTGTGGTGGAATTAGAATCCCAATCCGGTTTAATTTCACTGGCATATGTCAGGAAGTGTGTTGTTTTGTGGCAGCAGTACAGTGCAACACATAATAAAAATATTAATTACAAATATCTATGTTTGTTGGTGTGTGGCCAAGTAGTTAAGGCGTTGGTCTAGTGATCTGAAGGTCGCTAGTTCGAGCCTCAGCTGAGGCTGTGTGTTGTGTCCTTGAGCAAGGCACTTAACCATACATTGCTCTGCGACGACACTGGTGCCAAGCTGTATCGGCCCTTCCCTTGGACAACATCGGTGGCGTGGAGAGGGGAGACTTGCAGCATGGGCAACTACCGGTCTTCCATACAACCTTGCTCAGGCCTGCGCCCTGGAAACCTTCCAAGGTACAAATCCATGTTCTCACGAGACTAATGGATGCCTATAATAATAACAATGTGTGTGTGTGTGTGTGTGTACAGTACTGTGCAAAAGTCTTAGGCACAATATTGTATTTGTCAATGTGGAGTGAAGGGTGAGTATGTAAATCTGGCAGGGGCAAAGGATGTTGGGAATGGCAAGGGGGTGCACAGAGGGAGGGGTGTGGGACAGGTGGCAGCGAAGGAGAGCTGGGGCGGAGTGGGGGGTGTGGCACGGGTGTAGACACACCCAGCCCCGAGTCACTGAACAAGGTCATTTGATTCCAAACAATTGGTTTATTGATCATTACAGAATGTCTCTCTGGTGCTTCCCACTCTCTCCCCTCTCTCTTCCCCTTTTCCCAACCAGGATTCCCCTCTCTCTGACCCCTTCCCACTCTCAGTCCCCCACTGGGACCAATATCAGAATCAGGGTTATCATCACTCACATATGCCATGTTGTTTTTGCGACAGCAGTACAGGGTAATACATAAAATCACTATAATACTGTGCAAAAGTCTTAAGCACCCTAGTTATGTATATGTGCCTAAGAGCTTTGCACCGCATTAAGTAGGCTGCTGATGTGACAGTGGTCATTCTACTGCCGTTTAGCCTGGGCCAGAGTTAAGGAGCTGCTTTCTTCTGCAGTGAAATTATCCGAGAGGCAACTCATAGTGAGTGGATTTCTTTTGTAAGTCCAAGCAGACCAAGTGGAATACACTGTCCTTTCTTTACTTAGAGATACAGTGCAGAAGAGGCCCTTCCAGCTCAGTGAGCCGCACCACTCACTGATCCACCTATTTAATCCTAGCCTAGTCACAGAAACATTTACAATGACCCGGAATGTCCTTGGACTGTGGGAGGAGACAGGAGCAGCTGGAAATCAGTGCAGTCACGGGAAGAACATACCAACAGCTTACAGCTGAAGTCGGAACTGGACTTCGGAGCTCCGATGCCCCGAGCTGTAGAAGTGTGCTTCCGTGGCACTCCTATTAAATGCCTTGTTATTTTTACAGAAAACAACTCAGATGGCATAATATTGAACTTCAGTCATTGTGCTGATTTCAGCAGGCTCTGTCAAAGCTGGAATTGAAATTGATTTATTATTGTCACATGTACTGAGATACAGTGAGAAGCTCGTTTTGCATACTGTTCGTACAGGTCAGATCATTACATGACGTATTGAGGCAGAACAAGGTAAAACAATAACACTGCAGAATAACGTGTAACAGCTACAGAGAAAGTGCAGTGCAGGTAAACAATAATGAGAAAGATTGTGAGGTCAAGAGCCTGTCTCATACTTGGGAACAGGGAACTATCTAATAGTCTTGTAACAGTGGTCTTATAGAAGCTGTCCTTGAGTGTACTTCTGGGTTTTGTATCTTTTGCCCAGTGAGAGAGGGGAGAAGAGAGAATATCCATGGTGCACAGGGTCTTAGATTATACTGTGTGCTTTACTGAGGCAGCGATGTGTAGTCAGAGTCCACAGAGAGGAGACTGGTTTCCATGATGTGCTGAGCTGCGTCCACAACCCTCTGTGGTTTCTTGTGGTCACGTGCAGAGGTTCTCCGTGGATTGGGTCACCTTGTCGGGGTGGAGAAGCTTGTGCGGTCCTGTGATCCCGAGAGCGATGCCGTCTGGAGCTATGCTCCTGGTAGGGTCACCCATGGCGGTAAGGTCGAGGGTGAGGTCCCTGACAAAGAGCAATCCAACCAAGACCTCAACGGTGGAACAGGTGGACGAAGTTACTTCGAACTCAATGGCTGTGAAGGCGGATGGAGGCTGCAACAAATCCATCAGCTCCAATCATCATGGTTTCCATGCCATTGGAATCAGTTGGTTTATTTGTGAAGTATCGTGTGCTTCTTGGAGTGCAACATCAAGTACACGTTAAACAAATACACGCACAGGCGTCTTCGCTCTGTGGGCCACTTCTTCAGAACGAAGACCATCATCCTCGACCTCGAGGGATAGCCACGACAACGATGATGTGCAGAGCAGTTGCTGTACCAAGCCGTGGTGTATACAGATAGGATGATTTCTTTGGTGCATCAATAAAAATTGGCAAGGGTCAATGGAAACTTGCTGAATTTCTATAGCCTCCTGATGAAAGTCAAGGATTAAGAATTCTAATTGCAGGGGCTGACCATTTGACACTGACAGCCCATGTTTCTGGTTTTGGTATATTAGAAGACCAAAGCAGGTTGATGGTTTTCTCTGTTAGTTAGTTAGAGCAGGCAGATCAGCTCACCCCATAACCATGTTTCAAAGTTCAAAGTAAATTTATGTCATATTATTTATGATTTATGTACATATACATCACCATATACAACCCCATGTTTCATTTTCTTGTGGGAATTCACAGTAAATACAAAGAAAAAAAACCTTGAGATTTTGTCCTTAGGTTGTGAGAACAGTTCAGTGTTTTTGGGCTAGTGAAGTTATTCCCTCTGGTTCAAGAGCCTGATGATTGAGGTGTAATAATTGTTCCTGAACCTGATGGTGTGAGTCCTGAGGCTCCTGTACTTCCTTCTTGATGGCAGCAGTGAGAAGAGAGCCTGGCCTGGGTGATGCACCCTGATGATGGATGCTGCTTTCCTGTGACAGTGCTCAATGGTGGGGAGGGCTTTACCCTTCATGGACTGGGCCGGTTCCGATACACTTTGTAGGCTTTTCTGTTCAAGGGCATTGGTGTCTCCATGCCAGGCCATGATGTAACCAGTCACTATACTCTCCACCACGCATCTGTATTTGACACTGACACTTGAATCCCAAAAGCCCAGTAGGTGACCTACTATTCTGGCATTTAAAAGAACCATATTACAAAACTAGAAAATTCTGGACATGCTCAGCAGGTCATAGATCTTGTGACCTTGGAACACAGGACACTACAGGTGACAGAAGTTCAGTAAAGGCCCAAGTGTAGAGGGAGAGACACAGACACAGAATGAACTGTTCACTGAGTTTTAATAAGAACTGTACAGAACTAAGGGGAATAATAAATGCCAGGCCAACAGGACCACTAACTAAGATCTCTCAAACTCACTAAAAACTAACACTGCCACTGCAGATCAAAAGCAGTAATCTGGAATTAAATTATTACCGCTCCTTTAACAACATCGATCTGCTGCAAATCACTAATCTTCTTTCCCTGAACATGGACTAAGGTGAGCAGGGAACGTTGTTGTCGCTGTGCTTCGATCAAGACTGGAACAAAACGAAGGGAGTTAAATACAATTACAAAGAAACCCAAATTGGCTTGAATGTGAGCATTCTCACGTGCGTGGTTTTGGCTGCCCGCCTGTGAGAGCGTCCAGACTCTGTGGCAATGTCTGCGGTTGTGCAACAGCACAGTACAGATGAAGGGTCCCCTAACCATAGGAAGAGAAAGAGAGCCAATGTCTCAGGTCATAATCTCTCAGTCAGAACTGAAAGACAACCAGTCAGTTTATTCTCTGCCACACACCTGTATTTGGAACAGACATTTGAAGCCCAAGAGCCCAGCAAGTGATCCACAATGTCCGGCATTTCCAAGAACCTCTCCGCAGATGCTGCCTGACCCGTTGAATGCATCCAACAATTTCTAATTCAATTTTCTGCAATACTTTTTTTAATGATTTTTCATTCAGTTCTCTTTAACTTTGGTTTCTGCAGTTTAACTTGAATCATAGAAACATAGAAACATAGAAAACCTATAGCACAATACAGGCCCTTTGGCTCACAAAGCTGTGCCGAACATGTCCTTACCTTAGAACTACCTAGGCTTTACCCATAGCCCTCTATTTTTCTGAGCTCCATGTAGCCATCCAGGAGTCTCTTAAAAGACCCTATTGTTTCTGCCTCCATCACCGCTACCGGCAGCCCATTCCACACACTCACCACTCTCTGCGTAAAATACTTACCCCTGACATCTCCTCTGTACCTATTTCAAAGCACCTTAAAACTGTGCCCTCTTGTGCTAGCCATTTCAGCCCCAGGAAAAAGCCTCTGACTATCCACATGATCAATGCCTCTCATTATCTTGTACACCTCTATCAGGTCACCTCTCATCCTCTGTCGCTCCAAGGAGAAAAGGTCGAGTTCACTCAACCTATTCTCATAAGGCATGCTCCCCAATCCAGACAACATCCTTGTAAGTCTCCTCTGCATCCTTTCTATGGTTTCCACGTCCTTCCTATAGTGAGGTGACCAGAATTGAGCACAGTACTCCAAGTGGGGTCTGACCAGGGTCCTATATAGCTGCAACATTACCTCTCGGCTCTTTAAACTCAATCCCATGATTGATGAAGGCCAATGCACCGTATGCCTTCTTAACCACAGAGTCAACCTGCGTAGCCACTTTGAATGTCCTATGTACTCAGACCCCAAGATCCCTCTGATCCTCCACACTGCCAAGAGTCTTGCCATTAATACTATATTCCGCCATCATATTTGACCTACCAAAATGAACCACCTCACACTTATCTGGGTTGAACTCCATCTCCCACTTCTCAGCTCAGTTTTGCGTCCTAGTAATGTCCTGCTGTAACCTTTAACAGCCCTCCACACTATCCATCACACCCCCAACCTTTATGTTATTAGCAAATTTACTATCCCATCCCTCCACTTCCTCACCTAGGTCATTTATAAAAATCACAAAGAGTAAGGGGCCCAGAACAGATCCCTGAGGCACACCACTGGTCACCGGCCTCCATGTAGAATATGACCCGTCTACAACCACTCTTTGCCTTCTGTGGCCAAGCCAGTTCTGGATCCACCAAGCAATGTCCCCTTGGATCCCATGCCTTCTTACTTTTTCAATAAATCTTGCATGGCGTACCTTATCAAATTCCTTGCTAAAATCCATATACACTACATCTATGGCTCTACCTTCATCAATGTGTTTAGTCACATCCTCAAAAAATTCAATCAGGCTTGTGAGGCACAACAAAGCCATGCTGACTGTTCCTAATCATATTATGCCTCTCCAAGTGCTCATAAATCCTGCCTCTCAGGATCTTTTCTATCAACTTACCAACATTAGCTGAGCTATAGTCAACAAACAGCATCCTGACATAAGTGGTTGTATTGTCCAGGTGACCTAAGGCCATGTGAAGAGGCATTGAGATTGCATCTGCTGTTTCCTATCGTGGCGATAGGCAAATTGCAATGGGTCCAGGTCCTTGCTGTGGCAGGAATTCATTCCAGCTATGACCAAACTCTCAAAGCATTTCATCACTGTAGATGTGAGTGCTACTGGGCGATAATCATTAAGGCAGCTCACACTACTCTTCTTAGGCACTGGTATAATTGTTTCCTTTTTGAAGCAGGTGGGAAACAGTGAGAGGTTGAAAATGCCCTTGAATACTCCCGCCAGTAGGTTGGCACAACTCCCTCTAATTGAGTAACATACATCAAAGTTGCTGGTGAACGCAGCAGGCCAAGCAGCATCTATAGAAAGAGGTGCAGTCGACGTTTCAGGCCGAGACCCTTCGTCAGGACTAACTGAAGGAAGAGTGAGTAAGGGATTTGAAAGCTGGAGGGGGAGGGGGAGATCCAAAATGATAGGAGAAGGCAGGAGGGGGAGGGATAGAGCCGAGAGCTGGACAGGTGATAGGCAAAAGGGGATACGAGAGGATCATAGGACAGGAGGTCCGGGAACACTCTAATTGAGTGTTTAGTTGTTTTAGGATACAAGGCTTAGCTTTCAGTTGTTCCTCACTTCCAACCCCAAATGTTTGACTCTATAGATGAGAAATGGATCAACACTGGGATCTGGCCGACTTATGGCAGCTGCTGAATGAGCTGAGACTGTTTCACAGTAAGAATGCTTTTGTTTCTTTGTTCTAATGCAGTAGCTTTTCATGAACCTTCCCTGGGTCTGGAGAGCTATGTATGGTAACAGCATGGTCACATAGTGGTTAGCACAATGCTTTACAGTACATTTCCTAACAGTGCCTGTAAGGAGTTTATGCATTCTCCCCGTGACCGTGTAGGTTTCTTCCTGGTGCTCCCATTTCCTCCCACAGTCCAAAGACGTACCAGTTGCTAGGTTAACTGTTCGATGTAAATTGTATAGTGATAAGACTAGGGTTAAATTGGGGGATTGTTGAGCAGTGCAGCGCAAAGGGCCTATTCCACGCTGTATCTCAAAAAGTAAATAAATATAGGACAGAAGTCCTGAGGAAGGGTCTCGGCCTGAAATGTCAACTGCACCTCTTCCTAGAGATGCTGCCTGGCCTGCTGCGTTCACCAGCAACTTTTCTGTGTGTTGTTTGAATTTCCAGCATCTGCAGAATTCCTGTTGTTATAGGACAGAAGGGTTAGATTGATCTTGGAGTAAGTTAAAAGATTGGTACAACATTGTGGGCCAGAAGGCCTGTTCTGAACTGTAGTGTTCCACACTCTGTGGCCGCTTTATTAGGTACACCTGTACGTCTGCTCGTTAACACAAATATCTAATCAGCCAATCATGTGGCAGCAACTCATTGCATGGAATTCATGCAGACATGGTGAAGAGGTTCAGTTGTTGTTCAGACCAAACATCAGTATGAGGAAAGAAATAGGATCTAAATGACTTTGACCATGGAATGATTGTTGGTGCCAGATGGGGTGGTTTGAGTATCTCAGAAACTGCTGATCTCCTGGGATTTTCACGCACAACAGTCTCTGCAACTTACAGAGAATGGTGTGAAAAACAAAAAAAAACATCCAGTGAGCGGCAGTTCTGTAGGCAAAAATGCTGTGTTAATGAGAGAGGTCAGAGGAGAATGGCCAGACTGGTTCAAGCTGACAGGAAGGCGACAGCAACTCAAGTAACCACATGTTACAACAGCGGTGTGCAGAAGAGCATCTCTGAATGTACAATACGTCACACCTTGAAGTGGATGGGCCACAGCAGCAGAAGACCACTGAGTTGGCACTTCATAGGGTGCCGGAGGTACCAGATAAAGTGGCCACTCAGTGCATGTCCTATGTTAACTAATTCCACTTTATTTTGCCCCCTCCCAGGGCAGCAATGGCTAATACAAGAGGGCAGATCTCTAAGGTGATTGGAGGAAAGTATCTGGATTGTCAGAGGTAGGTTTTTTACACACAGAATGGTGGGTGAATGGAACATCCTGTTGGGGCTGGTGGTGGAGGCAGATACATGAGGGGCATTTAAGAGACTCTTAGATAGACATGTGGATGATAGAAATATGGAGGATGATGTAGGAGGAAAGGGTTAAATTGATCCTGGAGTAGGCGACAAGGTCAGCATAAGCTGGTGGGCTGAAGGGCCTGTACTCTGCTGTTACATTCCACATGACCCATCACCTAAGCCTGTTTATGCCTTTTGATTACTCCTCACCATCACTCAATGTATTTATTGGAAACTTAGACTCTGCAATTGAAAACTCATTTTCTGAATTTGCTGATGACATTAATTGGCGGAAGGGGCTGAAGGTATTCACCAGCACTGCAGTGGACCTCACACAGTACATAAAGACCTGCATGAAGGTGCAGAATGTATACGCAGTAAAGTTGGCAGATGAATTTCACTACAGGTCTGATACATGTTGGTCAAGAAAATGAGGAGTTGGCAGATTGTCTGAGAGACAACAGTCGGGAAGGTTAAAGGAACAAAAGAATCTCGGAAACTGCTTAAACTGCAGATATGTGTTTAAAACGGCTATACAGCGAGCAAATTAAGCACTTGTATTTTTGCTACAAAATAGAATTGTAGTTGTGCCAAACTTGAATCGATGTTTGAGACACATGAGACTGCAGGAGGTGGAATCTGGAGTAATGCACAAACTCTGGAGGAATTCCAGAGTTATGTTTATTATTTAGCGTTGCGTTTGTTATGTTATGATTGCACTGCCCCTGAGAAACGCTGTCTCATTCTGCCCTGCAGAGCTGATGTACGGTTAGAATGACAATAAAGTTTTTTGAATCTTGAATCTTGAAAACTCACTGGGTCAGCCAGCATCTACGAAGAAGGTGAAGCCTGATGAAATACAACGAAGAGTCTCGACCCGAAACATCTTCTCTCCACTTCCATCCTGACTTCCTCCAGCCTTTTGGGTGTCAAATCAAAGCTTGATCAGGCCACTGTGAGCAATTCTCGCTGCCACATTATGTAAAGGTGAGGGGTGCTGGAGTGGATGAATCAGCTTTTGCTAACATGTCACGTGAAGCGGGAGGCTACTTGGATGAGGAGGAGCTGAAAAAGTTACAACATAGTTGCAGAACATAGACATAAAACCCTACAGCACAGTACAGGCTTTTGGCCCACGATGTTGTGTTGACCTGATAGCCTACTCTAAGATCAATCTAACCCTTTTCTCTGACATTGCCCTCCATTTGTCTATCATCCATGTGCCTATCTATGAGTTTCTTAAATGTTCTCAATGTAACTGCTTCTACCATCACCCTGGCAGTGCGTTCCACACAACCCCACCTCCCGTGTGAATAATAAACCTCTGACATTCCCCCCCCACCATACTTTCTTCCAATCACCTTAAAATTATGTTCCCTTGTATTAGTTGTTTCTGCCCTGAGAAAAGGTCTCTAACTATCCACTCCATCAATGCCTCTTATCATCTTGGACACCTTCATCAATTCAACTCTTATCCTTCTTCACTCCAACCTACTCTAAGATCAACCTAACTACATAGCCTTCCATTTTTCTATCATCCATGTGATGATGTTTTTAAATGTCCCTAAGGTACATGCCTCTACCACCACCCCGGGAGGTTAACATAACAGATTCTGCACATGCTGGAAATCTTGAGAAACACACACCATGCATGTGTGGTCCCTGCACACAATTGGAAAAACTGGCTCAGATGCTTACAAAGGGGTTAGGTTTATTTACCCTCGAAAAGAAAAGCTGAGAACTGCTTTTACAGAAACCTTCAAAACTATGCAAGGTATGGAGTGACAGAAACTTGTTCGGTTGGGAATATCAAGAGTATTTCTATATCTGGTTCCATTCAGGTGAGAAAGAAAAGGGTGTTGGTGTATACAGCTAGCAACCTCTCCTCTCTGTACACTTAACACTGGTCACCAAAGACAAGTTCCCTCCTTTATCATAGCTAAGAAGGAAGAAATCCAGAGGCCACTGATGTAAGAACTGAACTATCAAGTAGGGACCTCAAAGTGAGGCTTTCCCTCGACGATGGCCCGTAGTGAGAACTCAGAATTGGAAAGGGTTGAGGCATCTGTTTTGAGGAGCACTTGAGGGAAAGTTAAATGAGCATATGAAGGGAAAGGGAAAAGGTGATGATGGTGATATGGGGGAAGGAGAGGAGGTTTGATTGCAGCTTAATAGAATAAGTGATAGAGTGGACTGGGTGGGGGTCGTGGAGATATGTCTCTACCAAAGGATGTGTAAAGCGGTCCTCCCCTTCCGCTAGTCTGCAGGTCTGCGGGTGTAGTGACCTGCAAAGTGCCCCCCAAAGTGCCCCCCACTCCCCCCAACCTTGAAGCCATGGGAGCAGGTGGCGGATGGCCATATGAGCAGCTGGTGCATATCACAAGTTCTGGTTACGCGGCCACTGACACCAATCAGAAAGGGCCGCGGGTACGCCAACCTTGGCCTCCTGTTCTGGAAAGAGTGGCGGAGGGTAATCAAATTGGCGTCTCGAACGGTGACATTCCATGTGGCAAATTATGTAAGGTGTTGTGGATGACCACATCAAATGGTCACACCACTCCTCAGGTCTTTCTGAGGCCAGGCATCTTAGGCTTCATTCCTGATCTTGGTTGGTCCGTTCCACCTGGCAGTTGGACTGCGGGTGAAACCTTGGGGAGAAACTTCCATTGCCCCAATCAGCTCACAGAACACCCTCCAGAAATATGATGTGAATTGTGGACCGTGATCCAAGACAATGTCCACCAGGAATCCATGGATCCTGAAGACCTCGTCCAGGCCAATTTCAGTCATCTCCACTGCAGGTGGTAGCTTATCCAAGGCAATGAACTCGCAGGCTTTCGAAAACCAATCAACAATTAACATGATGATAGTCTTTCCCTTGGGTGGTACAAGACTCATAATAAAGTCCATGGAGACGTGCGCCCATGGTCTTCCCTTGAAGTCGGGTATGGGGCTCCTTGTTCCAGGTGCCCACCTCACATGCCTGCATGTACTGCCAAACCTCTTTCGTCGTTCCAGGCCACCAATACCTCCTCTTGATAAACTCGAGGGTCCTGGCAATCCCTGGGTAAGTGATTGTTCTCAATGGGTGTCCCCATTGGAGTACATGAAACTGGACGGAAGTAGGGAGGAACAGCCGACCAGGAAGACTGTCCTTAGGAATCTCCCCTTGTGCTTGGGCCTTGTGAGCAAGAGCATTGGTTCCCCAGTGAATTGGTGCTTCCACCTTGATCGGGTCCATATTGAGAATGCCATTGGAGATGATGAAGCCTACAAATGAAATGGTCGTCATGTAAAATTCGGACTTCTCTAGCTTGACATAAAGTCCATGGTCTAGAAGTCTCTTCAAAATGTGCTCCTCCATGGACTTCGAGAAGATTTGGATATCAGCCAAGTAAACGAAGGCATGTTTGTGGATCGTATCCTGGTGCATATCATTTATAAAGGGCTGAAAGGCTGCTGGAGCATTCACAAGACCAAAGGCCATAAGCAGGTACTCATAGTATCTCGTTGGTGTATTGAATGCAGTTTTTGACTCATTGCCCTCCTTTACACTGACCAGATTGTGTGCACTGTGCAGATCTAGCTCCATAAATACTCTTGCCCCTTGGAGCATCTCTGCATTCATGAGTGGAAGGGTGGTAACGATTCTTGGCCTTTATGAGGTTTAACCCACTTTAATCAATGCTTGGCTGCAGCCTCCCATCTTTCCTTTGTATGAAGAAGAAGCCTGCACCAGCTGGTGAGATGGAGGGCCGAATGAAGCCCATGGCAAGACCCTCCTTTATATATTTCTCCATTGTGCTTCTCTCTGGGCCTGAGAGAATGTACAATCAACCCTGCAGAGGGCAAGTACCCAGCAGCAGGTCTGTAGCACAGTTGTAGGGTCGGTGTGGTGGAAAAGTCAAGGCCTTTCCCTTGTTGAAGACCTCCTTCAAGTCTTTGCAGACAGAAGAGATTTCAACTGGTTTGAATGTTGCAATCTCCTCTGGACCTTCCTTCTAGGAAGACTCCTGAGGCTTCTTGGTGGCAGGGCAGATTCGACAGACCTCAGAGTCCCCTCCCTAGGCTCACAAAACTCATTCATGGAAACGGTGGTCAAATCAGAATGCAAATCCTCATCTGTATCCTCAGGCGACGGTATGAGGTGTTACAAATGGTCCTTGTGTGCCCCATCCCCCCCGCCCCTGAGAATAGGCTTCAAGGATTGGCATAAAGAAGTCATTCTTTTCCTTGAGACATGGTGGCTGGATTCCTTAGGCTTAGCTGCAAGTGCTCCAGACTTCTCGGGCATCTCCTTAGTCTTCTCCTGAACTAGAGATTCGTCTCTCTAGTTCCCATGCATTGCTGACCAGACAGGGTCAGGACAAACAGAGTCCCGTTGGTCAGGACTGGCTTGTCTGTCCTTTAGGTCTCCAGAAGGCCTCAGGTTACCTTGCACTGAAGGCTGTCTTCTTATTTGTCATTGGTCTCTGGAGAGTCTGGGGATTGGAACATGACACTGCAAACACACCCTCTTACAATGACTGGACTAAGCAATGATTCTCCCCTTCTTCCAGTCCACGGATGGGTTATGCTGGGGCCGCCAAGGTTGCCTGAGGATCGGGGTATGAGTGGAGAGTCAATAATGTAGAAACTTATGTCCTCCACATGAACCTCTAACTTCATCTGCAACCCCACAGTCTGTTGCTGGATCTTCCCGGAACCTAGCGGGCAGCCCTCCAAGACAGTTGCAGGCATGGACTGTCTCAACACTTGCAGTGGTATGTCAAGCTGACGGACGGTTCATAAATCTAGAAAATTACCCACTGCCTCAGAGTCTACAAAGGCCTTCACTTTCCTCGGATTCTTACCCCAGGTGAACTCCGCCTACAGCCCATGGGATTGGGAGTAGTGACTGCTACCTTCACTGTCCTCCCAACACTGGATAGTCCTGATAGTTGCATTCTGGGACATTCGGCCTGCAGGCGAACTGCTTCCCCGCAGGAAAAGCAGCAACCTTGACTCCGATGCCGAGACCTCTCGTCAGCGGAGGATCTTGTGCAGGCAACCTGCATGGCTTGCCTGGACCTTACGTAGGAGTCGGCTGGTCGTGGTCTGAGGTTGGGGATTGGAATTGTGATGCATAGGGAGTGGGCTCTCTTTGACCTCCTGAAGTAGTCCCACTTTCGCTCTGCCAGACAATGATCGAGGCAAACGGACCGGTCAATCAGAACCTCTAAGTTCTCTGCTGGCTTTCCCAAGGTGAGGGCAACCTTCAGTTCATCTTGGAGTCCATGGCAGTGTAGAGTGTGCCAAGCCACCCCATTCAAGCCACTCTCTTGGTCCAAGGGTTCAGGACCATCCCGCTAATTGGTAATCACATTTTGGGTGAAAAGAATTGAGTATTTAAAGAGTACCTGAACTGAGGTTTGGTGCTCAACCGTAAGCCCAACTGGAGATATTGTCCAGCATTTTGTTTTTGCTCAGTTCTAGTTCCAGCTTTATACCGTGCCTCAATCCTCGCTTTCAGATACTCCAGCATTTTGGTCCTAATCGTCCCTGTAAAGGTCTCTCGCCACAATAATTGCCAAGAGGGAGATCAGCTGGGAGGGATGAATGGACAAGGGAGTCGCATAGAGAGTGATCCCTGTGGAAAGCGGAAAGTGGGGCTGGAGTGGGGAAAAGCTGTGCTTGGTGGTGGGATCCCATTGGAGATGGCAGAAGTTACGTAGAATTATATGTTGGGCCCAGAGTCTGGTGGGCTGGTAGGTGAGGACAAGAAGAACCCTATCCCTAGTGGGGTAGCGGGTGGATAGGGTGGGGGCAGACGTGCACGAAATGGAAGAGGTGTGGGTGAGCGCATCACTGATGGTGCTGAAGGGAAAGCCACTTTCTTTGAGGAAGGAGACCATCTCATTAGTTCTGAAATGAAAAGCCTCATCCTGAAAGCAGATGTGGCAGAGACGGAGGAATTGAGAAAAGCGGCTGGCATTTTTACAAGTGACAGGGTGGGAAGAGGTATAGCGCAGGTAGCTGCGAGAGTCTGTGAGTTTGAAATAGATACCAGTAGATCATCTGCCTCCGGAGAAAGAGACAGAGTGATCAAGAAAGGGGAGGGAGGTGTCAGAAATGGACCAGGTAAATTTGAGGAGAGGGTGGAAATCGGAGGCAACGCTGATGAAATCGACGAGCTCTGCATGTGTGCAGAAAGCAGCACCAATGCAGTTGTTGATGTAGCGTGGGAAGAGTTGGGGAATGGTGCCAGTGTAAACATGGAACAGGGACTGTTTTACATAGCCGACAAAAAGGCAGGCATAGCTGGGACCCATGGGAGTGCTCATGGGCTACACCTTTTGTTTGAGGGAATTGGAAGAAGCCAAAGGAGAAACTATTGGGAGTGAGGACCAGTTCCGCCAGAAGGAGGAGAGTGGTGGAGGAGGGGAAGTGGTTGGGTCTGGTGTCTGGAAAGAAGCAAAGGACTTTGAGGCCTTCCTGGTGGGGGGGGGGGTGCGTGGGGATAAGGTGTATAGGGAATGGAAATCCATAGTGCAAATGAGACGACCAGGACCAGGACAAGTCCTATGATTCTCACAGGTACCTGAACTAAACCTCTTCCCACCCTGTCACTTGTAAAAATGCCAGCCGTTTTTACTCAATTCCTCCGTCTCCGCCATATCTGCTCTCAGGATGAGGCTCTTCATTCCAGACCAAATGAAATGTTCTACATCTTCAAAGAAAGGGGCTTTCCTTCCTCCACCATCAATGCTGCCCTCGCCCACATCTCTTCCATTTCATGCACGTCTGCCTTCACCCCATCCACCCACCACATCACCAGGGATAGGGTTCCTTTTGTCCTCACCTACCACTCCACCAACCTCCGCGTCCAGCACATAATTCTCTATAACTTCTGCCATCTCCAGCAGGATCCCACTACCAAGCACATCTTTCCCTTCCCCCACTTTCTGGATCATTCCCTACGCAACTCCCTTGTCCATTTGTCCCTCTCCACTGATCTCTCTTCTGGCACTTATCCTTGTGAGCGGAACAAGTGCCACACAGGCCCCTGCACCTCCTCCTTCATTACCATTCAGGGCCCCAGGTAGTCCTTCCAGGTGAGGTGACTCTTCACCTGTGAGTCCGCTGGGGTCATCGATTGTATACGGTGCTCTCAGTGCGGCCTCCTGTATATAGGTGAGACCCGATGTAGATTGGGAGATCGCTTTGCCAAGAACTGATGCTCCATCTGCCAGAAAAAGCAAGATCTCCCAGTGGTGGCGTATTTCAATTCTACTTCCCATTCCCATTCCGACATATCAGACCATGGCCTCCTCTACTGCCACAATGAGGCCACACTCAGCTTGGAGGAGCAACACCTTGTATTGCATCTGGGTAGCATGCAACCTGATGGCATGAACACCGATTTTTCAAACCTCTGATACTGCTCCCCTTCTCCTTCACCATTCTCCATTCCCATTTCCTTCTCTCACCTTCTCTCCTTACCTGCCCATCACATCCCTCTGGTGCTCCTCCGCTCTTCCCTTTCTTCCATGGACTTCTGTCCCGTCCTATCAGATTGCCTCTTCTCCTGCCCTTTATCTCTTTCACCTATCGACTTCCCAGCTCTTTACTTCACCCCTCCCCTCTCCCGGTTTCACCTCTCACCTACTACCTTGAACTTCTTCCTCTCCGCCCCCCCCCCCTTATTCTGACTTCTAATCTCCTTTTTCCAGTCCTGATGAAGGGTCTTGGACCAAAATGTTGACTGTTTACTCTTTTCAATAGATGTTCCCTGGCTGGCTGAGTTCCTCCAGCGTTTTGGGTGTGTTGCTTGCTTGGATTTCCAGCATCTGCAGATTTTCTCTTGTTAGTGAATTGTGTCAATTCTGTTAAGAATCAACACACTCTAGGACGAGCTGTGGGCAACCTACAAGTGTGGCCAGACATTGGAGTGCCAACTTAGCATGCCAACAACGCTTTGTAGAACAACACAGAACACAAAATAGAACATTCCCCACTGTATCCGTGGATATCACGTGCTTCTTCTCCTGGGACATGTGGACACGGACATCATCCCCCGAGGAACTCCATTACTGAAATATTCTTTTCTTTTCTGGCACTCAGCCATTCTCTCCCACAGTTGAGCACTGTACGACTGTAATGAAGCTTGAGATTTATACTCATTATGTGACTTGAAAGGTTGAAGGATTCATATTGAAGAGGCATTATGATTGGCTAGCATTTCTTTATTGCTCCTAAAGAATTTATTTCTGCTGAGGTTGCACATTGCAAAGCAGCACATTCCCATATTTTAAATTTATGATTCATAGTTTGGGAGAAATAGCGAGTCTCTCATGTTGAGTAATTTCCGTCTTTGTGCGAATTTAGTCATTGCTGGATGATTCTGTGGCTCAGTTTCTCATGAGCGTGCAGACAAAATATCAAACTCAGTTGGAAAGGTTTGCTATGGAAATCATGGCAGGTTGAAAGTTTTATTCATTTTGCGATACAGCGTGTATCAGGCCCTTCCGGCCCAATGAGCTGTACAAACAGTGACCCATCGATTTACCCCTAGTTTAATCCCAGGACAATTTACAATGACCAATTAACCTACTACCCAGTATATTTTTGGATTCTGGGAGGAAACCCATGTGCCCACAGGAAGGACGTACAAATTCTTTACAGATGCTGTTAAAATTGAACTCCAGGCTCCGATGGGCCGAGCTGTAATAGCGTTGTGCTAACGCTACGCTACCATAGGGCCATCTGGGGTTCTGAATTGAACTCTGCACTTTGACATCCCCCCCTCCCCCAAGCTGTAATGGTGTTGCCCTAACCACTACTAACCACTATGCTACCCGTAGAGTCATCTGGGGTTATGAGTTGCTTGGTTCTGCTTTAGTGAACTGATAGGGAGAGGGAAGGAATCAATTGTTAAAGATAAGCAGAAAGGATTCTGCAGATGCTGGAAGTCCATAGGATAAAATGCCTGAGAAACTCAGCAGGTCAGGCAGCATCTATGAAGAGGAATAAATAGTCAAAGATTAATAAACAGAGATCCTTCATGAGGACTGGAAAGCAAGGAGGAAGAAACTCAGAATAAGACAGAGAGGAAGGAGTACAAGCTGGAAGGTGATAGGTGAAGCCAGGTGGGAGGGGAAGGTGGGTGGGTGAGTGATAGATTTAAGGATGGAGTTGGTACCCAATTCATGTAAGGTAGTGTGCAAGTCATAAAGGAAGAGTTAACATTGATTCTTCCTTTGTATATGTTAAAATATGTAACTCAAAATGCAAGTTTGAAGACAAAATGGTGTTATTCGGGGATGTGGGAATGTTTTGACAAAGTACAAGGGAACCAGTCCGCAGCCTTGTTTTAGAAACTTAGACTGAGTACCTATCTGCAGCCTGGACAGTAGACCATGGTGAAAAACATGTTTGTCTGGAAAAGTACTGGGGTAAATGTTATGATAGGTGTTAGAAATAATCCTGAAGGGTATAAAAAGAGGTAATTTCTTTGTGTAGGAGGGAGTCAGGTTGGGTCATGACTAGTACTAAGAGTTGGAGGAGAGAGAGAGAGAGAGAAAGAAGGAGAGATGGAGGGAGAGGGAGAGAGAAGGGGAGAGAGAGAGAAAGAAAGAGAGAGAGGGCAAAAGAGGGAGAGAGAGAGACAGGGAGGGAGAAAATGAGAGGGAGAGTGGGAGAGAGAGTGTGACAGCGAGGGAGAGAAAGGAAGCGAGAGGGGGAAAAAGAGAAGGAAAGAGAGAGAGGGAGAGAGAGTGGAGAGAGAGAGAGCAAGAGAGCATGGGAGAGACTGAGAGGCAGAGATTTTTTCATCACATTTGTTCATACATGTACTTGTGCACGTTACATTAAACTCAGTCTTGACCAAGAAAGGCAAAAGAAAATTCATTATCAATGTATGTATATGCTACTATATATTACCTTGAGATACACTTTCTTGCAGGCATTCACAGGAAAATAAAGAAATACAATAGAATTAATGAAAAAACTATAACTAACAAAGGCTGATAAACAATGAACAAAAGAAGACAAAATGTGCAAACAATTAATTAGTAAGTAAATAAATAAACAAACACTTATATACGTATTAAAAAAGTTAGTTGTTGAGTCCTTGAAGGTGGGTCCATGGGTTGTGGAGTCAGTTCAGTGTTGAGGTGAGTGGAGCTACCCATGCTGGTTCGGGAGCCTGACGGCTGAAGGTTAACAACTGTTGCTGCATCACTGTTTGGTATGGAGGGGGCTACTGGAGAGGCTGAAGATAAGCTGCAGAGAGTTGTAAACTCAGTCAGCTCCTTCATGGACACTAGTCTTCGCAGTATCTAGGACATCTTCAAGGCGTGATGCCTCGAAAAGGCGGCATCCATCATTAAGGGCCCCCATCACCTCGGCCATGCCTTGTTCTCATGACTACCATCAGGAAGGAGGTACAGGACACAAGAGGTACTGCAGATGCTGGAAATCTAGAACAATACGCACAATGTGCTGGAAGAGCTCAGCAGGTCAGGCAGCATCTATGGAGCCTGAAGGCTCACACTCAATGATTCAGGAACAGCTTCTTCCCCTCTGCCATCCAATTTCTGAGTGGATATCGAACCCGTGAACAATACCTCACTATTTTTTATTTCTATATTTGCAATACTTATTTAACTATTTAATATATATATATACTGACTGTAATTCATGTTTTTTAAAGGCAGCAAATTTCACGACATATGCCCGTGTTATTAACCCTGATTCTGATGATGCTGGTGTGGGACTTAAGGCTCCTGTACCCCCTGGGCCTGGATAAGTCTGCACGTGAACAGAGGAGGTAAATGAACAACATGCTGATGGCCTGAACCACCACAACATATCACTGTTTCTATGGCAGCACAGAATCAGAATCAGGTTTAATATTGCCGGCTTATGTCGTGAAATTTGTTAACTTTATGGCAGCAGTACAGTGCAATACATAATAATAGAAAAAACTGTGAATTACAATAAAGATATATATCTTTACTGTATGTGAGTATGTATGTATGTATATATACACACACACATGTGCTAAATAGTTAAGTTAAATAATTAGTCCAAAAACAGAAATAAAAACATAGTGAGATAGTGTTCATGGATTCATTGTCCATTCAGAAATCCAGAACTCTGATGTCAGAGGGGAAGGGGCTGTTCCTGAATTGTTGAGTGTGTGCCTTCAGGCTTCTGTACCTCCTCCCTGATGATAACAATGAGAAGAGGACATGACCAGGGTGACTGGGGTCCTTAATGAGGATGCTGCCTTTTTGAGGCATTGCTCCTTGAAGATGATCTGGATACCATGGAGGCTAGTGCCCATGATGGAGCTGAGTAATTTTACAACTCTCTGCAACCTACTTCGATCCTGTGCAGTAGCCTTCTCCCCATCCCCCGACGAGACAGTGATGCAACCAGTCAGAATGCTCTCCACAATACTTCTGTACTTCTGTAGAAATTGGTGAGTGTTTCAGCTGACATACTAAGTCTCTTCAAACTCCTAATGAAATACAGCGACTGTCTTCCCTTCTTTATAGCTGCATCAATACGTTGGGCCCAGTGTTATAATGTTCAAGAAATTGTGGCTGTGCTTGGAGCTGGGAACTCGGAATGCAGGTACAAAGGCTTCAAAGGCTCTGCTGCCTAAAGAGACATACACAAATAGCTCTTGTAGCAGCCCTGTAATAAGTTAAATACAAAGGCACACATCACAAAATCTATGTTCAGTTGTCCATTTTGGAACAGAGCACAAATAAATGCTATACCATATTGATCCGAGCAGGTTGTTCTCATTGATGCTGTATGAGAGATTTTTTTTTTGCATTGGAAATAAATTTTTCAACCAGCGGAGATCTGGAACTATGTTGGAATTAAGGTGGAATTTAAGAGGAATCTGAGGGGGAGTTCATTATTAAGGATGAGGGTTCGGGGTATTTGGATGCACACAATAAAATAGGCTGAAGTCCTATTTAACTACAGCAAACCTTTCCTGACAAATCTGTTGGAATTCTTTGAGGTAATAACAGGCAGGAAAGACAAAGGAGAATCAGTGATGTTGTTTACTTGGATTTTCTGAAGTCCTTTGACAAGGTACCGCACACGAGGCTGCTAAACAAGAGTGCATAGTATTACAGGAAAGATGCTAACTTGAGTAGAAGATTGGCTGACTGGCGGGAGGCAAAGAGTGGGAATAAAGGGGGTCTTTTTCGGTTAGCTGCTGGTGATTAGCGGTGCTTCACGGAGCTAGGTGCAGGGACCACTTCTTATCACGTTGTATGTCACTGATTTAGATGATGGAATTGATGGCTTTGTGGCTAAGTTTGCAGATGAAACAAAGATAGGCGGTCAGTGGTAAGAAAGGCAAATGCAATGATAGCATTCATTATGAAAGAACTAGAATTTAAAAACAAGGATTTACTGTAGAGGCATTATAAGGCATTGGTCAGACAGCACTTGGGGTATTATGAGCAGTTTTGGGCTCCTTATCGAAGCAAGAATGCACTGGAGAAAGGAGAGGGTCCAGATGGTGTTCACGAGAATGATCCCAGGAATGAAAGAGTTAATATATGAGGAGTGTTTGATGGCTCTGGGCCTGTTTTGGCTGGAGTTTAGAAGAATGAGTTGGGGAGGGATCTCATTGAAACCTACCAAATAATGAAAGGCACATGGAGAGGATGTTTCCTAAAGTGGGTGAATCTAGCACCAGAGGAGACAACCTCAGAACGGAGGGACGTCCATTAGAACAGAGATGAGGAGGAATTTCTTTAGACAGAGGGCGGTGAATCTGTGGAATTAATTGCCACAAATGGCTGTGGAGGCCAAGTCATTGTGAATATTTAAAGCAGAGGTTGATGGATTCTTGCTTAGTGAGGGTGTCAAAGGTTACGGGGGAGAAGGCTGAGGAAGAGGGTTGAGCATGAAGTTTCCAATTTCCCTTGGGATCAATAAAGTATGACTATGACTATGACTATGAGAGGGATAATAAATCAGTCATGATAAAATTGCAGAGCAGACACGATGGGCCGAATTGCCTAATTGGGCTCCTATGCCTTATGGGTTAATTTGCCAATAAATATTATTTATATTTTTAATGGCATTGAGTGGTAGTCACAAATTGAGAACGTATGTTCAGAACAGGTATGCATTTATCTACGTTGTGCTGTATTGGGTATGCAATTAAGTGACTCCAGCTGTAACTCCATGCTTTAAGTTAACCAGAGAGTTAATCAGAACCCTAACTCCCCTTGGACAGCACTTTTCAGTTTCTGAATGCATTGAACTGTGACCAGGTTATGTGTGGTTTTGGGCATCGATTTGCCTGAGTAAGTGAGTTTGTATGCACGCAGGCAGCCTCGAACACTCACTGGCACCGCTGGGGGAGCCCTGGATCGATGCGAAGAGTGTGAAGTGAATTAATGCATGGCAGACAGGCTGCTTGTCAGACTTGACTGGGAGACTGGGCAGGTCTTATGGGGCCAACCCCTAGATCGCTGTGGATGAACTGCAGTTTGAAACAACATGATTGGCACACAGGACAAAAAAAAAACACTTCAATTTCCACCTGAACCAGATTTGTTTTAAAATGTACAGTATAATGTCTCTGCAGAGGACAATGAAGATAATGTTAACCTTTGGAGTACTGATTGATACCTGGTTTCACTGATACCTCTTCCCCCCAAATGGAATAAAAATACTGCTAAATTTATCATAAATGAAAAATATCATCGTAAATCCGCAATAATGACATAATCTTTTGGAACGTTTATTTATAGAATACTTTATTTGACCTCCAAAGGTCTAGAGAGGTGATAATTGCGTCTGCGATACAGGGAGGATAAGGAGTGGGTGGAACGAAACCGTGGATAAATATTCCTGTAATAAAAACACAACAAAATCTGCAGATGCTGGAAGCCCAAAGCAACACACACACAGAAGGTTGGAGGATCTCAATAGGCTAGGCAGCATCTATGGAGAAAAGTAAACAGTCGATGTTTCAGACTGAGTCCTTTCTTCAGGACGGTGATTCATTTTGAGAGGACTAGAATATAAAAGCAAGGATGTAATACTGAGGCTTTATAAGGCTTTGGACAGACTGCATTTGGCGTATTGCGAGCAGTTTTGGGCTTCTTATCGAAGAAAAGGTATGTTGGCTTTGGAGAGGGTCCAGAGGAGGCCTATGAGAATGATGTCAGGAATGAAAAGGTTAACCTATGAGGAACGTTTGATGGCTTTAGGCCTGTACTGTCTGGAGTTTAGAAGAATGAGCAGGGATCTCATTGAAACCTACTGAATAGTGAAAGGCCTAGAAGATGTGGAAATCATGATGTTTCCTGTAATTAAAGCTTGTTTTTTTTAACCATCAGCTTTAAATGGAGTCAGACTTTTTCCGTTGAGAGTGGAGAAGATTGAAACAAGAGGACATGGGTTGAGAATTAGAGGACAAAAGTTTAGGGGTAACATGAGGAGGAACTTCTTTACTCAGAGAGTGGTGGCTGTGTGGAACGAGCTTCCAGCAAAAGTGGTTGAGGCAGGTTCTATGTTGTCGTTTAAAGTTAAATTGGATGGATATATGGACAGGGAAGGAATGGAGGGTTACGGGCTGAGTGCAGGTCAGTGGGACTAGGATAGGGTAAGAGTTCGGCACGGATTAAAAGGGCCAAGATGGCCTGTTTCCGTGCTGTAATTGTTATATGGTTATAATGCATTTATATGGTATACTGGGGGGGGGGGGAAACATTTTACATACTGATTTTTATGAAAGGAACATATACAGTTATTTCTGTTAGATAATACTAAATACCTGCTTGTCAAAGGGTCAGCAGTGGAGTGAGCAGGTTCAAGTTCTTGGGTGTCAACATCTCTAAAGATCTATCCTGGGCTCTAAACATCGATGCGATTACGAAGAAGGCACATCAGCAGCTATACTTCATTAGGAGTTTGAGGAGACTTGGTTAGTCTGTCTCGCAAATTTCTACAGATGTACCCTGGGGAAAATGCTGACTCATTGCATGACCGTGTGATATGGAGACACCAAAGCACAGGATCAAAAAAACTGCCGGAGGTTGTAAAGTCAGCCAGCTCCACCATGGACACGAGCCTCCCCAGCATCGAGGATGTCTTCAAAAGCTGGCGCCTCAGCAAGGCTGCATCCACCATTATGGACCATCACCATCCAGAACACGCCCTCTTCTCTTCACTGCCATCTGAGAGGAGGTAGAGGAGCCTGAAGGCACACACTCAACGTTCTAGGAACAGCTTCTTCCCCTCTGCCATCAAATTCCTGAATGGTCCATGAACCCAGAATCAGAATCACAATCAGAATCAGATTTAATATCACTGGCACATGTCGTGAAATTTGCTGTTTTGTGGCAGCAGTACAATGCAATACATAATAATAAACAAATGACAAAACACATATATTTTATTCTTATTGTAACTTATGGAAATTTTTCACTGTACTGCTGACACAAAACAACAAATTTCATGACATACTGTATGCCAGTGATAGCATACCTGACTCTGAGTCTGAAACAGGGGAAAGCTGTGCACGTTATGCATCTGTTTAGAACATTTAAGGGCCCAGTGTTCAAGCTTGGGTCAGTTTTTATTCCTCTGCCAGCCTGTGTGTTTGGCAGGATGGGATCGATAAGTGGGCGACTTACAACCTGCATTCTGAGGATATCCCACTGCTGGGATCTCTGACTGGAGCCTTCACACAGATGCCCAAGGCAACCACTGCAAATGAGCTGGTATCTTATTACCATACCTTAATTAGTGTCCATAAGACCATAACACATAGGAGTACAATTAGATCGTTTGGGCCATTGAGTCTGCTTCACCATTCCATCATGGCTGATTTATTATACCTCTCAACCCCGTTCTCCTGCCTTCTCCACATAACCTTTGACACCCTAACTAATCAAGGGCCTATCAACTTCCGCTTTAAATATATCCAATGACTTGGCCTCTGCAGCCATCTAAGGCAATGAATTCCATAGATTCACCATCCTCTGGCTAAAGACATTTCTCATCCTCTCTGTTCTAAAGGGATGTCCTGGTGTTCTGAGGCTGTGCCCTCTGGTCGTAGACCCCCCTACTATAAGAAGCATCTTCTCTATGTCTATTCTATCTAGGTCTTTCAATGTTTGATCGGTTTCAATAACATTCCCCTTCATTCTTCTAAGTTCCAGCGAGCACAGTCTCAGAGCCATCAAATACTCCTCATACGTTAACTCTTTCATTCCCGGGATCATTCTCGTGAACCTCCCCTGGACCCTCTCCAATACCAGCACATCCTTTCTTAGATGAAGGGAACACTATACTGCAAGTATGGTCTGACCTACGCATTATAAAGTCCCAGTTATTGGATATTTTCAACAGAGAGGACATGACCTTCTGTGTCCAGAGCACCTTACCAGTGAGACACCATGAACGGTCTGGCAGAGGAGTCTCCAGAGTTTGGCAATTTTCAGAATCAGATGGTTATAGCAAATGCATCTATTCTCCATTGGGACTCCTGCATCAGACATCTGTCCGACCAGCTTTATGTTTATTTATTTAATTAATTTATTTAACAATTACAGCTCAGTGTAGGCCCTACTGCCCCTTCGAGCTATGACGCCTCAGCAACCCCACAATCCGGATTAACACTAAGCTAATCACGGAACGGAACGTCGACTCCCCCCCCCCCCCGACGTTCCCCTCCTAATCACGGGACAATTTACTGATATGTCTTTGGAACGTGGAAGGGAACTGGAGCACCCAGGGAAATCCCACGCATTCCATGGGAGGACGTACAGAGATTCCTTTCTGAACAGCACTGAAATTGAACTCCGGACTCTGGAACGGCCTGAGCTGCAATAGCGGTGCTACCGTGGTGCCCATGGCCATGGTCATGTCCAGCTCATCTGGTGGGTTCATCCATAAAGCTTGTGCTCCCTCCGCTTCTGCCATACCCCAGTCCCGAGGAAGGGTCTCAGCCTGAAACGTTGACTGTTCATTCCTCTCCACAGATGCTGCCTGATGTATTGAGTTCCTTCAGCATTGCATGTGAGGGTTACTCAGAATTTCCAGCATCTGCAGAATCTCTTGTGTTTGTATGTTGAAGGCAATAAGGTACAGGGTGCAGGCTCATAGAGAGAGAAGCAAATGCTCTTGCCCTCAACCTGATGGATCGAGTGGATTCTCTCTGTGTCAATTTAATATAAATACTAACATATGCACTGCCATGCCTGTAAAGAGCTACCTTTGAAATCTGACTTGGTAACTCTACTGCACGAGAAAGACGTGACAGGGTAAAAAGGCAATTATAACCCAGTTAGGCCCCCCCCAGATTTGCTCTATTACCCCAGTCACTGCACCGTAAACACTTTAAACCACTTTTTATAATGCTGTTTGCATTGTAAATATATGTTGGTATTTATATATTTATGCACATTTTATTCCATATTCCCATTTTAATCTTTAAGTTTGTTTGCTATATAATTCTTTAATCTTATAGTGGGCACGTGGCCAAGTGGTTAAGGCATTGGACTAGCGACCTGAAGGTCGTGAGTTCGAACCCCAGCCGAGGCAGCGTGTTGTGTCCTTGAGCAAGGCACTTAATCACACATTGCTCTGCGACGACACTGGTGCCAAGCTGTATGGGTCCTAATGCCCTTCCCTTGGACAACATTGGTGTCGTGGAGAGGGGAGACTTGCAGCATGGGCAACTGCTGGTCTTCCATACAACCTTGGCCAGGCCTGCGCCCTGGAGAGTGAAGACTTTCCAGGCGCAGATCCATGGTCTCGCAAGACTAACGGATGCCTTTAAATTCTTATAATTGTTGAATGTTTTTTTTTGTTACGTATTGTGCCCACAGCAAATTTCTAATACGATGGATTCCGGTTAATTGGGCTGTTGGTTAATGAGGGCAGTCACTTATTTGGGACAACTCTTAAAGAGCAAGAACGAATTGAGAAAATAGCTGGGATTCCCTTTGTTTATTTGGAACACTACACCACTTAATTGGGGCAGAAGACCCCGTTGCTGAACAATTTCTAACTTGCTCAGTTGTGTGCACTTGTGTAGCTGTTAGACACTACACTGTGCTTCAAGAAAACAGTTTTTAAATAGCGTCAGATGCATGTGTTTGTGTTCAAAAAGCAGTGATATTTGTCACTGATAGTTAGCGGGGATTAAACGGACATTTCAGAACTGTTTTGCTCACTGTGGCTTCAAGCATTCCAATTTGGAAATGATAGAAACAGCTGGGAGAAAATGAAACGATTTCACCTCTTCAACAAGTTAGGAACTACAAAGAATTTGAAAATATCAACAATCATCTTGAATGTTACAATGAAAACGCGGATGTGGAGGATGCAATCATTGAGAGCACTGTGTGAAGGCAGTCCATTGCGTACACTAGGTGTCTGTGCAGATTTTGTTCATTTATGGTCAATCAAAAGAATACGGCCACAGATACTGGATGAATTCCATTGATAAGTATTAGGAAATAATGCACAGTTTTAAGGTACTGTAGTAGTATTAGTGGTGTTCTAATTTGTTTCATATTTTATTTAAATGCATAAATTGTTACCAATTTAAAAGGTAGTTGGCCTTTTATATACTTTTTAACTATTTCCATGAAAGTTTGACTAATTGAGGCAGCCGCTTAATTGAGGCAAAATTTATAGGTCCCGATGTGTCCCAATTAACCGGAACACACTGTAAATATAAATGTATATGGAAAATAAAGTTGTTCCTTATGAACCGCTGAAGTCTACAGTCAAGGGCAGAGTTGAGATACATTGGAAATTTTTAGCTGATCAGACAGCCAGCAGGTCTGTAGGTTACGGTTTGGTTGTGCCTGACAAACCTGATTGAATTATTTGAAGAGATGTCTAGTATACTGGACAAGCAAATATCAATTATTTTATTTATATGGACTTCCAGAGAGCATCTGATAAAGTCCTTCATAAGAGACTGTTAGCCGAAGTTAAATCTCATGGAATTAAACTCAGGCTATTGACCTGGTTCGAATATTGGCCGAGTGCCAGAACATGGCTGGGGATAATGGGCAGGTAGTCAAATTGGCAGGGTCTGTCTTGTGGTGTCCCGCAAGCATCTTTGTAGGAGCCTCAAATATTCACCATATTTATAAATGACTTAATGATGTTATAGAAAGCTGTACGCCCATGTTTTCCGTTAACAGAGAGGCATTCTAAGCAGACAGTACAACCATTACATTACATTACCATTAAAAATTTTTTTTATTTTTATTTACTTACTTATTTAGAGATACAGCATGATAACATGGCTTTCTGGCCCAATGAGTCTGCGTCACCCATTTACATCCATGTGACCAATGAACCTACTAACTGGTACGCCTTTGAAATGTGGCAGGAAACTGGAGTACCCGGAGGAAGTCCATGCAGCCTCGAGGAGAACGTACAAACCCCTTACAGGGAGAAGCGGGAATTGAGCACAAGTTGCTGCCAGTGCAATAACTTTACACTAACCACGACGCTACAGTGCAGCTCCCATGTTGTCCATATTACTAGAATGAAGGCTGTGAAAGTGGATTTCAGTGTTAAAAAAAATTGAGCATCACCATCTGGTCCGGACGGGCCACTGCACAGGACTGGAAAAAGCTGCAGTGGATTGTAAACTCGGCCAGCTGCATCATGGGGATTAGCCTCCCCAGCACCGAGGACATCTTCAAAAGGTGATGCTCCCCAAAACATGGCATCCATCATTACGGACCCCCAACGCTCAGGACATGCCCTCTTCTCATTGAGGGCATCAAGGAGGAAGTACAGGAGCCTGAAGATACACACTCAACATTTTAGGAATGGCTTTCTCCCTATAACCATCTGATTTCTGAATAGACAATGAAACCATGTACACTACCTCACTATTTTTGGTTTCTTTTTGCACTACTTAATTATAATTTTTATATATATTTCTTCTTGTAATTTTAGTATATTTTACGTATTGCATTGTGCTGCTGTCGCAAAACCACAAATTTAGTGACATACATCAGTGATAATCAACCTGATTCAGGTTCTGAGGGCAGGGGTCTGGGGGTTCTATATTGCCAGGATTGATCGATGAGGCTTTGGTCTCATTTGGGGGAACTTTGGAGGTTCACGTTGCATGTGTTCCTGGATTCTGGTTGCTGTTTCCGAGCAGTTTGATCAGGGCGATTGATGCGGACTGGGCCACTTTGGTGAAGAAGGGCCCTGTGGCCTGCGTCCTCCATAGACACTTCCCGACCTGCTGATTTTCTCCAGTGTTTTGTGTGTGTTGTTCAAGATTTCCATTATCTGCAGAATCAAAGTGGACAGAATGTTTATTTGCTCTTTAGGAAGTCTCGAACTAAGAGCATATGAGCCAAATGTTCCAAGCATGAAATTAGGAATTTCACTACACACATGGTGTAGCAGAAACTTAGAATATCTTCCACAAACACGAATAGATGCATTTAAAATTTTTAAATTCTGTGGTTGATAGCTGCTTGTAAGTCAGAGTGTTCATGGCTGTGGCACACGGGTGGTTTTATGGGGTTAGGTCACCGATGAACGATGATCTCACTGAGCACAAGGAGAAGTTAAATGATTTTCAACCCTTCCTGTGTTTATGGGATCATTTCTAAATTATAACTCAACAATGAGACAGCCTTACCGAAAGGAGTTCCTCTATTATTCAGTGGCTTTGCTATCTCGTTGTTTTGTTTTTGACCATTGGAAGCAGAGAACGTGTAATTGTCTGCTGCAGCAGTAAAGTGGACATTTAAGGCACCGGATAGACAGGTGCCATAACTGTCACTTCGTACCAGAACCCTCGCACTGTTTCCAGTAATGGGTGGAGTTAAGGTTTTCAAAGGCTCTTAAAGATTACTCCAGGGAGGATGAAAACAGATTGTGTGAGGATAAAGGGGGAAGAACAAGGTTCCTATTTTGTGCATATTTCATACTACAGAAGAACGGCAGCAGAAAGCTTCAGGGACAGAGTATAACACTAGCTACTTGGGTTTGCAAGGTTCAAAATATTTTCTTCAAAATTTCCTGCTCTAATTTTTATCCAGAGCAGACAAGTCCAAGTTAATTGCCTTGTGTCTACTTAACACAAGAATAGTAAAATTTCGACCATTGATGATACCGTATATTCAATAGCTAATCAATATATGCTATTTTCAAAGTATTTGCAGTCAAAACAATGCTGGCACATTCAAGATTCAAGATTATATAACTTCATTTCCAGTACACGAGTGTAAAGGAGACTGAAATAATTGTATTCTGGATCCAATACAACACAAAAAACACAATAAGATTAAAAAAACACAATAAATATGAACACATAAGATAGCTTATATACATAGATTGATTGTATACTAGGTATAGGACACTGGGTATAGGAGTGTCTGTACATGAGGTGACTGACAGGAAATGATAAAGTAGTGGTGGTTGGGGGAGTGGAGGGGTGGAGTGTTAGTCGGTTAGTGGGTGGAGGTGTTGATCAGCCTTGGGGAAAGTAACTGTTTTTGAACCTGGTGGTCCTGATGTGGATGCTACATAGCCTCCTCCCTGATGGGAGTGGGACAAGCAGCCCAGGAGCACGGTGGGTGGGATCCTTCATGATGTTGTACAGAACAATGACCGTCAAGACTTGAGTAACACTGGCACACTTTTCACATAGGTAGAAAACATAAATATCTGTACTTGAAACAGACATTGAGAAAAATACAAACACAATCTCTACTTCTGAGGAAAGGTCTTTGTCCTGAAGCATAAGTTTAAGAATACAAGGAAAAAGGAGCTGGAGTGGGCCACTTGTCCCCTCAAGCCTGTCCCACCGTTCAGTAGCATCATGAAGTGTTCCGTTAGCATCAACCGCCAACACAATCTGAGGACGTGCTGGTGACAGCTCGCAAGTGTCACCATGAGTCCAGCACCAACACTGCACGCCCACAATTTACCTGTACATCTTTGGAACTTGGGAGGAAACCGGAGGAAATCCGTACGGCCACGGGGAGAATGTACAAACTCCTTGCAGACAGCTTTGGAAATTGAACCCCAATTGGTGTAAAATATTACGCTAACTACCGTGCCGCCCCCAGAGCTTCACTACTTTCCGACAAGTTACATTTCTAAGCAACTCAGCTTTAAATGATGGCTCCTTTTTTGCAACTATGTTCCCTTCCTGTGGAAACATCTCAACATCTGACAACACCCTCTCACTTCCGATTGAATAGATTTGAATAAGATTACTGTTCATTTTTCTGAACTCCAAGGAAAGGAGTCCCAGACTGAGTATACTCACCTGATAGGACAACCCTGTCATTTCAAGAATTGTTTGGTGATTCTCCTTGGAAAAAAAAGGTTAGCTTAACTTGTCACATGTACATCAATACACACTGAGAACAATGTTGTTTTCGTCAAATCAAATCAGCGAGGATTGCGCTGGGCAGACCACAAGTGTCGCCACACTTCCAGCACCAACACAGCATGTCTACAGCTCCCTAACCCTAACCCCAATGTTTTTGCAATGTGGGAGGAAACTGCAGCACCCCGAGGAAATCCACACAGTGAAGGGGAGAACATACAAGCTCCTTACAGACAGTTGTGAGACTGAATCCCAGTCTTCAAGCGGTTGCTGTAATAGAGTTACATTACACTACTCTACTGTGTCGCCCATGTTATTGTGTCCTTTTCTAGGTAAGGGAACTGAAAGTGTCACAGTTTAGAGGGCACCACAACATGAGATCCACACATCAGCATTCTTTGACATACCGACAGCTGGTCTCGTCTCGCTGAGAACGCTGGAAACATAAGGTAACCACGAAGTGGCCATCCTTGCATGGTGACTTCATAGACTTTTGACAATGTCCGGTCATTCCACATTTCTCTTTGTATTTCGGAATTTGTTACCACCAATGCTGTGGAACACTTCTGCTGGGTCACAGTATGAAGACTTTACTTCTTCAGTTGCCAACAGTAGAAGACGTGACAAGCCATCAGCATTGCTGTGTTATTTGGTGCCCTTGAACTCTATGTCATAAGAGTGGGCTCCGAGGAAGAGTGCCCAGTGTTATAAACGGCTAGCAGTCATCACTGGAATTCCCTTCCTGGGATTGAAATGGACACAATGGGCTGGTGATTTGTCACTCGCGTAAACTTTTGTTCATAGAAGTAGTGGTGGAACTTCTTTATTCCCCATATTAGATTAAGGACCTCTCAGTTGATTTGTGTGTAGTTGTGTTCTGCACTCGTCAGTGATCTTGAAGCAAATGCAATCGGGGGTTCAGATCCATCTTTCATAATGTGTGAAAAAATGCCTCGAGGAGACACATCGCATACCAGTCCGATGGGTGGGGATGGGTCATAATCAGTGAGAAATTCATCAGATGTTATTCATCTCCTTGTTTCCTTGAATGCTCTTTCACATCTTTCTGACCATTCCCACTTTGCTCCTGTCTGTAACGGTGCGTTCAATGGGTGCAGCACTGTAGCAGTGTTTGGGAGAGACCGGCGGTAGTAGTTTACAAGGCCCAAGTATGGCCTGAGTTGTGACACATTTCCTGGTGTGGGTGCCTGTATCACTGCTTCAATCTTCCCTTGTGATTATGTCAGCCCTGCTTGTCAATGACATGTCCACAATATGAGATTTCACTTTTGAGAAACTCACGTTTCTCTCCCTTTGCACACAGACCTTACTCATTCAGCCTGGTAAACACTTTACCAAGGTTTTGGAGGTGCTCTTCTGCATTCTTGCCAGTCACGATGATGTCATCAAGGTAACACTGTGTTCCTGGGGTATCTTGGAGCACCAGGTCCATTGCCCTTTGCCAAATTTGCTAGAGCTGATGCGACGCCACAGACACGAAGATTATACTGGAACAGTCTCTTGTGAGTGTTGATGGTGAGGAACTTCCTGCTTGACTCCTCAAAATCCATCTTCAGGTAGGCTTGTGACAACTCAGTCTTTAAAAACCTCTCCCCACCTGCCAAGGATGCAAAAATGCCTTCTATTCATGGCAGGGCACACTACACAGTACGCAGCACCGAGTTGATGCTCACCTTGAAATCCTCACATTTGCGAACAGCTCCGGCCTTCCCTTTCTTAATTACCGGGACAATGGACATGGCCCAATCACTCCACGCAACCTTGGAAGAATTTCAGATGCCTCCATGCTCTGCAGTTCAGCATCCACTTTAGGACATGATATGTAAGGCATGGACATGCATTATGGAATCTTGGTGTTGCTGTTTCATCCAGTTCAATTCTGGTCTCTGTGCCTTTGAGTTCATCTATCCCCTTCTCGAACACCTTCTCATTAGCATTAAGCAGCTGTGCCAGTCTCTAGTTAGTGCTGCCATCTGGGCTGCCATTGCCAGTTGATGTCACACTGAGAGCTTTGATTGCTAGTCTTGTTAGATTTTTCTCAACCATTCACATCGAAAATGTGCAGGCCCTCCAATTTTCAATACATAAAGCTCTGATTGTTGTGTTTGGCCTCCATACATCATATTTACTTTCAATTTGTTCTTGGGAGACACTTTTTTTGCCTGAGTAAGTCTTTAGCATCACTGTGGTCTTCTGTAATGGTATCTTGGAAAACAGTCTGTTGTGATCAGCCTCTGGAATTATGGACAAAGCTTACACTGTATCCAAATCCGTTTTCAGTTTTACACCAGACACATCTATTGTGATCCAGATGATTTTTTGATTTTCTTCAGTTATACTATGCAGTTCTAGACATGACCTTTGTCAGACTCTATGTTGTCTGACTCTGTTTTATATTCGGTAACTTAATGTATTTGCTTAATTTTGTGTTTGAGACTTTTCACTCGGTTGTACCTTTTGTCTGCCTTGCACACTCTCTCTATGTGACCTTGTCTGTGACACTTTCTGCAGGCTTTTCCTCTGAACCAACAGTTATTTTCATCATTGGATTTGCCACATCGATAACATTTTTGGCTTTTTGCACCATTCAGGAACGTTTTGTGCATTTCATATTAGAACATAGAATAGTACAGCCGGCTCCAAGGGGGCAAATCATTTCCATATTTTCTGGGATTGCCCTAAATTAAGTTTATATTGGAAAGGTATTTATAGAACATTAGTTAAGGTACTTAAGACCCAGATACCTCTGAACTTTGAGACGCTCTATTTGGGGCATGTATTGTTTCTTGAACAGAAGGAAGATATAAAGTTGCTGCAGGCCCTTTTAGCGGCGAGTAAGAAATCAATCACTAGAAAGTGGCTAAATCCAATACCACCTACATTAGAAGACTGGTACAAAATTGTCTTGGAAATATTTAAAATGGAAAAGATGACTTACTCTTTGAGAATTCAAAAAGAAAAATTTTATCAAATTTGGAATAAATGGATTGAATATAAAACCCCAAAGCAAGCAGACTTTAGATGACTCTCCTAATGATTTATACTGCTCTTCTCATCAACACAGTAATATTGCTAATGTAAGCACCCCTGGTCTAAATGTTTACTGTTTTTGTTTTTTTTTGGAAAATGGAGAATTAACACAAGTAAAGGAAAAGATTTGGGAGAGGGATAAAAAATGATAAAATTAAGTAAATAAGTACATAGGAATTGGATAATTATGTTTGGGAGTAGGAGCAAACATGAACAAGTTAGGATATAAACACCTACAATGGTAGTTACGTAGGCTTACATACAACATTTTGGACCAGAAAGAAATGGTCCAGAAGAGATATATGGAAATTATTATTAATCCACTATTATTACTATTTTTCTTAACAACTAATATCATTACTTAGCCTTATAGAGTAGAAATTCAACTGCACATAATTATCTATTTAAGTGTCTAATCTCTTTTTATATCATCTTAATGTGTACTTAGGAATGTATAAATAATTATAGTTTTATACATATATAAAAAGATGGAAAAGGTTATACATGTGAAAAAAGTTCATGATACTTGTGAATTCCTTATCCAAATAAAAATAAAAATTTAAAAAAAGAATAGTACAGCACAGTACAGGCCCTTCGGCCCACAACGTTGTGCTGACTATTCAAACCTCCTTTTCTGTAGTTCTGTTGCACCCTTTGCCACAGTCTCTAATGATATTGTAATGATCAATGCCCATTCTAAGGTTAGGTCTCTTTCTGTCAGTAGCCTCGTTTGAGTGCTTTGACTATACATGCCAGATACAAGCCTGTCTCTTAATACATCAGAAAGTCCATCTCTTAAGTCACTGTACTGGGACATATTGTGTAATTCTGCAATGTATTTAGAAAGACTTTCAACTTTTGACTGGATCCTTTTGTAAAATCTAAACCTCTCAGCTATTGCCAGTGGTTTAGGGCTCAAGTGATTTTATAAAATTGCATCAATTTCATCGAACATCTTGCTTGCTGGCACTGACATTTTTTCTGACATTCAGGTTTGTACTCATCACCAATTTATTGTGCCAGTGCACAGTAACATATCAATTAAATAAAAGCACGCACACAGGAGATGGCTTTAACTGGTGTATTCGCATTGCAACAAGAGAACAATCCACATGCATAGACAACAGTGCATATGCAGACAACAGATCAATACATAGTGCTAGGGGTGGGTGGGGTCATTGCTCTAAAAGAAATAAATCCATACATTACACATACCTTAAGTTTTCAGTAACTTAATCGCCTCACAAACTCCTTTACATCTCAGACTTGGTTTTCAGCAATGTTACATTGTTGTTTATGTGTTATTTTATACTTTAAACCAAAGCAAGTCCACCAGCTTTCCATGTGAAATGTTAGGCAGGATGTCATAGTAGTGTAGCGGTTTGCTCGACACTATGACAACTCAGACGTCGAAGTTCAGAGTTCAGATCTGACATTGTTTGTAAGGAGTTTGTACATTCATTCCCATGTGTGTGTGGGTTTCCTCCAGGTGCCCTGGTTTCCTCCCACAATCCAAAGATGTACCAGTTAGTAGGTTAATTAGTCTTTGTAAATTGTCCTGTGATTAGGTTTGGGTTAAATACGTGGGTTGCTTGTTCAGCTGGTCTAAATAAAAAAATAAAATAAATAATGAATGTGCTCTCTCTTGTAGATTCTTTAACTCATCATAATGTGAAACGACTTTTTACTTCAATGCAGACTTTTGTCTTGTGTAGTCTATGATGTTACCTTGAATCAAATCCAAGTAGCCCATCAAGGCCTTGTTGATAACCAAAATTAAACAATAGATTTTTTTCATTCTCTTTCCAAATCTGTATCATAAACCTTCGCAGAACCTCTGTGACAAAGTAAATACTACCTTCAAGATTCCAACTTGTTTTTGTCATATGTTCGTTCATTATGTGTCATATTGTATGACATGGGCGATCGTGGCCTTCCCATGACCATGGATGTTCTTGGCAAATTTTTCAACAGAAGCAGTTTGTTATTGCCTTCTTCTGGGCAGTGTCTTTACAAGGCAGGTCCCCAACCATTATCAGTGGTCACATAACCAGGACTTGTGATATGCACCAGCTGCTCATATGACTATCCAGCCCTGCTCCCATGGCATTCGAAGTGTCACTTGTTAATCTGTTCCGTATCTTACAATATTTAATTTATGCACTTTTGTTTATTATTTATACGTGAGTCACCTGTAGATTTTGTCCTTACCTTCGTAAGTTATCATGTGTTATGTGATTTAAAGTACTACTCTGCTTTACACCCTGGTTTGGAGAAACATTGTCTCGTTTCTATATACATTATATGATTATATATGTTATATACATGTATATAGTTAAATGATAATAAACTTGATCTGACTTCACGTGACCCTGATTGGGGAGATGGGCAGGTGCTACACCTTGCCTAAGGGTGGCCTGCAGGCTAGCGGAGGGAAGGAGCATCTTACACCTCCTTTGGTAGAGACATATCTCCACCCTACCACCTAAGCTTTTGTCATTGGATTTGCTGAATTGCTAGATTATTACATTACATGTTGAAGTTTTAAAATGAATTAATAGATTATTTGATTACTTTCAATTAATCAGCAAAATCCCATGAATGTCCATGGTTTTGCGGAAACAACTGTTATGAAGAGAGCATTATAACTATTCCCTCTTCCTTGGCCCAGGAACAATCTTCAACCAATCCCTGCTGATCCTCTTAGTGACATTTTACTGACACAGTGAAAGTGTCTCGCAAGCCCAAATCCACCTTAGGGAGACCTTTTACAAGAAGAGCGTGCACAATTCCCAAACAAGTAGCGACTAAGTGGCAGATTTCCAGCTATTCCTAATGTAATATGTTACCAGACCTCCAATCAATAACTGATCAGGGCAACAGTTAAAGCAATCACATGTATATGTTAAAATGCGGTTACCCTTCTTATTAAGGTTTACAGGCTGGTCAGGAATCCTGCTACACGATGCTAAAATAAAATGGAGTACGTTATGAATTTCAATTCATCCGAGAGCTTTCAATGTCTCTGGCTACAGCAGATCAGTGATTTAGTGTCTCCATTACAGCACACTTATTCTCTGCAATCATACAATCCCTGTAACCAAATGAACCTCCACAAAATATGCAAATATGCAGAGTCTGTATGAAGAATAAAATCTTCACTGGAACATTTGCTCTTCATATGCACTGGAACATTTGCACTCTATGTTGATTTTATTTATTATTGCACAGTTAGTTCAATATGAATACTCACTGCATACATCAAATTCTATATACTGTAGTTGATATTGCTTGTGGTGCATTGGGTGGCATTTTTGCCATTTCCATTACATTTTGCCTAATTTTTGCGAGGCCAAGTTGCTAGCTTGACGCTCAACACAGCAGGGATAGAAAGCGTGCAAGGGGCCGGCTGGATTCGAACTCAGGACCATTCGCCTCAATGGTGCTGATGTTTCTACACCAATGGCCAGCATATATTTTATATATTGGTTTATTTTTGTCACATGTACCAAGATACAGTGAAAAGTTTGTCTAGCATATTGTTTCATTCATTCGTTATGTGCCGTGTCGTATGACCTAGGTGATCATGGTCGTGTTTATGATTGTTCTTAGCAATTTTTTCTGCAGAAGTGGTTTGCCCTTGCCTTCTTCTGGG